>NC_085893.1:2568146-2886351 GCF_035222475.1 Podospora pseudopauciseta | reverse complement strand
TTGGGCCTCTAGCTTTGCCTTGATCTCGAGCGCATGGTCGGCTATCCTTCGCGCGCTGTTGTCCTCTAGTTGTTTTTCCAGACGGAGTATCTGGCCTCTGAGCTCCAAATTCTCGGACAGGAGACACGCGCAGTCGTTTTCGAGGCGACGGATTTTCTGTGACTGATCCGAGTTGATTCTGGCGATGTCTCGATTTTGCCGTAAAAACTTTCGACGTACTACAAGATAAATGTCAGCGACACAGAATCATGGCAGCCAACGGGTGGAAGAGCATACAGATCTCCAGATTGCCGTCGGTAGTAGACACAGGTGGCTCATTGAGTCGGGCCATTGTGCATGTTGTTCGGGCAAAACAGCTCGAGGTTGTTTCCAGTGTGCTGGTGAGACAGGCTCTCACTGAAAAAGGATCGGCGGGGCGGTATTCGATGATTGTAGGGTCGCAGGCGACGCGATTCCGGTGGTCGGCGGGTGGTCGGCGGGTGGATTTGAAGGTGCGAAAAGTCGGGAAGGGCGGTGACACTGACGAAGTTACATGGATAATTTGCTTGTCATTTCTGCACAGTGTTTACTTCACTTCCTAAAGAAGCATAGCATTGCACTATGCACGGACCACTCGAGACTTGTGTTGACTGGCAACCGTTTTTGGCTGGCTCCAAAGCCGAGCTCTGCCCCACTTCCAGATGCCAACACACGTCAGAAAAACGAGTCCGCTACTGACATGTGTGAACTGCACGAATAACCATTTCAGTATCTGTACCTAACCTCGACAACTGTCTCTTCGACTTGATTGCCTCGTTGCTAACACCTCGGATCGCTAAGATGTCCGGCTACCCAACCCGAAGTTTCCCATCCCACATGCGACAGCCCTCTCTCGGGCCTGGCGCGGGGGGCCAGTCTCCAGCTCTGGTGGCACGAGTGAACGAGAAGAAGGCCGAACTCGAGAACCTTAAAGAGCTCCGGGATTTGAGTGCTGCAGTTGCGTCACAGATGGAGGCCCTTGAACAGAAGCTAGGAACTCTCTCAGACGGAACGGAAGGTGTGTTGTCTTGTTGGGCTGTGGCTGGCTTGATCCTGCCCAAGTTACTGACTTTCTGGCAGCCATTGCTCTGGTCTTCGCTAATTGGCATAATGTGCTGAGGGCAATCAACATGGCATCGGGTATGCATATCTCTCCGACTTCCCTTCCTGTCGGAATGGGGCAGCACTAACTGGCAGCAGCGAAACTTCCTAAGCCCAACCCCGAAGCCGAAGACACAACGCCCTTGCCACAGACACTCGTCCGGATCCCGACCGAACATGCTCCTGCTCTACAAGCACATGCGGAGGGCGCAGCTGAAGAACAGGAATCAGGCTGAAACCGTTGCGACATGAGAGAATCACACTGGGTTGGCCTCTCTCCTTGTAATCCACAGCCGGTCACATCGCACCTGAAAGCATGGTTAAGGATGGACTGTCATATGTATGGACTAGAGGTCGATTGGTCTCTGTTGGATGCATAAACTACAATATCGATATCATATCGATCCAGGTTGCTGTGCCTCAAGCCGATAAGACCAGAGACAGGGCGGGGTACATTCTGCCAAGCAAGGCGCGTCATTCTCGCGTTCCTTAGTCAGCCATCAGAAGGACGGGAACATTAAGTCTAGCCTCTTTGGGTGCAAATCCGAATGATGTGCAACAGGGACAGGGACTCCGGCGGAATTACAGGTGGGGTATCGTCACTTGGGACCGAGAACGGTTCTGGTGGGGTGTTTGATGATGGGGTTGCGGGAGCTGTGCTGCTGCTCCTTTGGAAGGTCGGGGAAGCTGCAGAGTGGGAGATGCAGTATGCCCATCATGCCTTGTCTACACGAGACAAGAAGGCACAGAGGGGAAGGACGGGAGAAGGCAAAGGGGGACGCCCCTCCCCGACGCGTTGCTGGAAAGTAAACAAGAGACTGCCAGTCCTCTGGAGATGTCCTCTTTTCCCATCAACACCATACACACAATCTACACATACGTTCTCTCGTCCATATTGCTTTTGCTGTCTTTTGAGCACTACGCTCCAATTGCTACCCAGCATTCTTGATCAACTGATAACTGAACGATATCTTTCCATCTGATTTTCCCCAGAGTCTCGACCCCTCGCCCTCGGCACTGACCAATCGTCCGCTGATTAACCGCGAAATTGCATTCCGACCCCCCTGGCCTTTCACACTCTTGGGGGCATCGTGTGCTTTGAGGTCTGAGACCCTGTGGCTAGCCTTGGCATATTTCGTCGGTTTATTGCTGCGATTTAAAGAACAATGATGGCCACCACCACCTCGAGACATCGGTCGAGTCTCGACTTTGACATCCACACTGACCACAGCCATCTCTCGCAAAAGGCCAACTTACCACCCGGCAACAAGTTCGCCGTCCTGAGCGATATTCACAATCTTAACTCGCTCAACATTGATTCTCTGGCCCGAGACCTGGGCAGCCTCCATCTTGAATACTCTTCGAAGGAAGGCAATTGTCAGCAGGGACACAAGACCAAGGACCGGAGGGTTCGGTTGTCTGTTGACAACAACATTGAATACGATCATCCTTTTTTTGACAAGCACCGTGTGGTTTCTGCCACCACCAACGGCAGCGAGACGACTGTTGCCTCTGACGGTGAGCTTCACTGTCTTGAGACTTTTTACAGAGTCAATGCTAATTCTTGGTTGATGTAGACTTCAAGCACAACAACCCCCTAGCCCAAGCCGAGCACCGGCTCCCCAGCAACTTGGAGCAGATAAGAAAGCACCAGGAAGGTCAGTTCGAATGGCTTCTTACGATTCCGCTCCCGTTTCGCAGCAAGTCGCGCCGCCGGGTGGGAAACCGGTCTCTCGGTGATTCCTATGACGGAGAAGACCAAGAACCTGACCTGGGCAGCGGCAGCGGCGGGAAGAATGTCTTGTTTGGGTGCAACCTTATCCATAACAGGACGCAGTCTGATGGCGCTTCTGTCGACCATGGTGGCTCGCTCACTAACAGGTATACCCTTTTAGCTACTCGGGTGGAGAGTGAAGAGGAGATGTCTGCTGTGGAGCAGTCTGTTGTTGTGGAGGAGGCGGATAGCAGTGTTGTTGCGAATGTTTCGCAGGAGGAGAACTCGACTGTTTTGAGGGGCGGGGAGGAGAATCTGCAGCCGGAGGGGCTGGAGGAGAGGCCAAAGTCGGTGTTGAGTATCAAGGTTGATGAGTCGTTGATAGGCATGGAACGCTTGTCTCCTTTGCCGTCGCCGCAGCCTGCTAGGCCGCTTTCGAGGATTGAGGACTCGGTTGAGGAACTTGATAAGCTTGAGGAGGAACTTGAGGCCCTTAATGAGGTAGCTCAGTTGGAAAGGGTGGTTTCCCCTGAGTTGGCCACCGAGCCGGTTCTTGAGTCTATTCCTGAGGCCCCTGTTCAGCAGCAGCCCTCAACGTCGACAAAGCGGGCCTCGACTATTAGAGCGTCGACTACTACTACTCCCACTACTCACACTACTACCCGCACACGCAGCACAGCTGAACGCAGCTCGTCGGTCCGGAAGTCGACGTCGGCATCATCGGCTAGGGAGGATGACAAGCCTGCTTCTACCTCCAAGACCGCCGCCAACATCTCTACAGTCCGCCGCTCTA
Organism: Podospora pseudopauciseta; assembly: GCF_035222475.1. Classification (NCBI taxonomy): domain Eukaryota; kingdom Fungi; phylum Ascomycota; class Sordariomycetes; order Sordariales; family Podosporaceae; genus Podospora; species Podospora pseudopauciseta. The sequence goes on along the minus strand of NC_085893.1, from coordinate 2,882,725 downwards.
TTGCCCGTCCTTCTAGTCTGCTGCCTCCCAAGGCCACGGTGAAATCTAGCAGAGCACCCACCGTCCCGGCCTTTGAACTCCCTGGTGAGGCTGTCGCCCGTCGCCTCAAGGAACAGCGCGCCGCGAGGCTCTCTCAGCAGGTTTCTGCCGAAGAAGCTGCCGCTATTGCCGCGCAATTCTCGCCTAGCAAGCCGCATGCCAAGTCTAGCAAGCCGTTGACACGTCCGACGTTTGAGTTGCCTGGGGAGGCGATTTCACGGCGGAGGAGGGAGGAACGCGAGGCGCGGCTGAAGGCGCAAGAAGAGGAGGAGAAAAAGAGGAGGGAATTCAAGGCTAGACCAATTCGTGCGAGTGTAATTGGCAGCAGTGGGGGAAGTTCAGTTCGGGAGACGGCTACTAGCCGGGCCAGGCAGGCTAGGATGGAGGCTGGGGGACAGGCGACGACGCCGACGCATACCTCGACTGCTACTGCGCCTACGTCAGCTTCTGCGGCGAGAATGAGGCATTCCATTGCTGTTACTGGGGGTGGGTATGCTTCTAGCACGGTGGCTGCTTCGACACGGTCAGCGGCGGCTGTGTCTCTGACGACCACGACGGCAACGACGACTAGAGGTCGGATATCTCTTGCTGCTCCTTCTGCTGGGGGAGCGGGTTCTTCTAGCAGGGGGACGTCGGCCACTTCTGCTGCTAGCAGTAGTGGGAAGAGGAGCAGTACTACTACTACTACTGTGAGCCAGGAGGAGGTGCAGCAGCAGAAGATGAGGGGGAAGGAGATTTTCAAGAGGGATAATTCTTTTACTTTGGAGAGGGAGAGGGAGAGGAAGGAGAGGGAGCAGGCGGCCAAGATGGCGAGGGAGCAGGCTGCGGAACGGAGTAGGGCTCTGGGACGGGAGTGGAAGGAGAAGATGGCTGTTAGGCAGAAGAGGGCTAGTTTGATGATTTCTGGGTCGGGGGGTGAGAGTGGTGGGCAGGGGTATTAGATGGTGGGGGAAGGGTTTTGTTAGCTTGGAGGTTTTATTATTTGGGGGTCGTTTTTCTTTTGATTCTGGATTGATTGCTGTAAGGAAAGACAGATAGGGTATTGTTAGGATTATGATTGGGGTTTTTGGTGGGGGGTTAGAAGAGATGGGGTATTGTTAGGGCGTTGGTTTTTGGCTTGGGAAGAGTGAAGTTGGGTTTGAAGAGGAATAGTGTATGTTATGTTAGGGAGAATGGAACAGATTACTATCATCACCTGTACCGGTTGACATCATGTCGACTTGGTAAAATCCAAAGGCTGCCTTTACGGTCTTCGACGTTTCTATTGTGTCCAAGAAATGTGTATTGCTCTGGTCAAAAGAGTACCAGCAGTAAAGTACATCAGCTCCATTACAGTCCCTGTTGAAGGAGCAACAGCAAGAAGTCGAGCAAAGCTGGCTGGAAGTGGTACGGAATATCGATTGTTGGTGATGACGAAGGTATGTTTCCGGGCCACACAATATTCTGTAATTAGCTATGGCTACCTAGGCGTGATACACACAATTAAGCTACAGAATGAAATCCACGATACAGGTATGTGGCCCTGAAACATACTGTCAAAAGCTGAAAAACATCAGAATAAAAGAAGGAAACCGAGTATTCCACGATACCTGTCGTCCCCTCCTTTCCTAGGTAGTTCCTCAAGTGGCGTTAGCTATTACACAAAGCTCTGCTCCAGCCCTCCCTGTTTATCCTGATAATATTCCTAGAAACGTTCTGGCCCAGGCCCATATCCACTTTCGTCAGCCTCAACTGTGTTCCCATCTTCGCTGCTGCGCCGCCCCTCGCCATCTTGGATTCCGTCCCCGATGTTGCCTTTCTCATCCCCGTCCCTAGTGGCCTGACATTGCTGAGATTCTGAGCTCTGGCCAGGCTTGTTGTTCCCGTTCTCGTTGCCCTCGTAACCAGCATCGTCATCCATGCCGTTATCGACATCTTCGTGGTGACTGCTGCTCCTACCGGCGTTCTCACCGCTCTTCATTGCAGCGTTTGCCTCAGAATTGCCGTGTGTGTTCCCGTTGCCACCGCCTTCGCCTCTCAAATCCTGTCATTCTTCCAGTGCCGACAAACTTTCGACGGCATTGGGATGATCCGAGCCCAAGACCTTCTGACGGAGGCGAACACACTCCTGCATCAACTCTATAGCCTCCTCAAGACGATCCCATGTCTTTCCAATTATATGCAAGGTTGTGAATGCTCACCAGTGTGTTGGGATGCTCTTCTCCCAATATCCTTTTCCGCTTTCCTAGCACTTCCGCCTCTAATCTTTCAGCATCGCGGAATCGACCTTCCTCCCAATATAAAGAAGCTATTTCCGCTTTTGTGTCAATGGTCCTATGATTATCTAACCCAAGCACTTTCTCTCTCAGACAAAGGCATTCTTCAAGCAGCTCTAACGCATCATTAGGCCGCCCCAGACCCCTCCAAGTTACGGCCAGGTTGTGCATACTAGCCAATGTATTGGGATGTTCTTCTCCTAGAACCCTCTTTTGAATTTCCAGTACTTGTAGCTGTAGTAATTCGGCCTCCTTCCACCGGCCTTGTGACTGGTATGTTAATGCTAGGTTGTGCATACTAGTCAATGTATTAGGATGTTCTTCTCCTAGAACCCTCTTTTGAATTTCCAGTACTTGTAGCTGTAGTAATTCGGCCTCCTTCCACCGGCCTTGTGACTGGTATGTTGATGCTAGGTTGTGCATACTAGTCAATGTATTAGGATGTTCTTCTCCTAGAACCCTCTTTCGAATTTCCAGTACTTGTAGCTGTAGTAATTCGGCCTCCTTCCACCGGCCTTGTGACTCGTATGTTGATGCTAGGTTGTGCATACTAGCTAATGTATTGGGATGTTCTTCTCCTAGAACCCTCTTTCGAATTTCCAGTACTTGTAGCTGTAGTAATTCGGCCTCCTTCCACCGGCCTTGTGACTGGTATATTGATGCTAGGTTGTGCATACTAGCCAATGTGTTGGGATGTTCTTCTCCTAGAACCCTCTTTTGAATTTCTACTGCTTGTAGCTGTAGTAATTCGGCCTCCTTCCACCGGCCTTGTGACTGGTACATTAATGCTAGGTTGTGCATACTAGCCAATGTATTGGGATGTTCTTCTCCTAGAACCCTCTTTTGAATTTCTACTGCTTGTAGCTGTAGTAATTCGGCCTCCTTCCACCGGCCTCGTGACTGGTATGTTAATGCTAGGTTGTGCATACTAGCCAATGTATTGGGATGTTCTTCTCCTAGAACCCTCTTTTGAATTTCTACTGCTTGTAGCTGTAGTAATTCGGCTTCCTTCCATCGGCCTTGTGACTCGTATGTTGATGCTAGGTTGTGCATACAAACCAATGTGTTGGGATGTTCTTCTCCTAGAACCCTCTTTTGAATTTCCAGTACTTGCAGTTGTAGTAATTCGGCCTCCTTCCATCGGCCTTGTGACTCGTATATTAATGCTAGGTCGTTCATACTGGTTAATGTATTGGGATGTTCTTCTCCTAGAACCCTCTTTCGTATTTCCAGTACTTGTAGCTGTAGTAATTCGGCCTCCTTCCACCGGCCTTGTGACGCGTATGTTATTGCTAGGTCGTTCATACTGGTTAATGTGTCTGGGTGCTCTTCGCCCAAATGGGCTTGACTGATCTCCCATGTTTTTTTCTGGTACAATGCCGCTCTCTGGTAATCCCCCTGTCCGGAGAAAAGCTGGCCCGCATTATGAAGAAGGCTTGCTCTCGCCAGCTTTCCTTGTCTTGAGGAAATGTCTTCTCCTAGTTTTAACACAGCAGTGGCGTGCGGGAGGTATGCGTTGCATATAGTCCAATTCTTGTACTCCCCCCACGGGAAACACACAGTCACGACTAAGAGTGCCCGCTCGGCGAATTTTTGCTTTATGCCGTTCTGAACCAGCCATTTTCGAGTGACCAAATGCACGAGTCGATGCATGTCAAATTTTTGGTCTTTGTCTTCAGTGACAAATGAAAACGCTTTTAGTACCCCTAGTGCCTTGATGAGCTGAAGCTCTCCTGCACCGTGGTCTTTGGCGTACGTGAAAAGAAATTCGTAGGGAATGGTCTGGCGATCGAGGAAACTCATGATTGAAAGAAGCTCGCCTGCGAGGGTGTTCTGATTCTGAATTTGCTTAAAAGAGATAATCCAAGCCTCTGCTACTGCGCGAGGAGTTTCCGAGTCTCTCCCAACCGTTTCAAAGTCTTCGCTAAGTAGATCGATAAGAGTCCGGTCGCTCTCGTCCAGGAGTTGGATGTATAGAGAGATCGTGATACTGTTCTCTTGGATGAACGAAGCTGCCTGAACCAGTGCCAATGGTAGATGCTCAAGCCGAGCAGAAAGTCCTGCATAATCCCCAGGCATCGTGTCGATTTCTGCAAGCCGTGTTGAGAGCAACTGGGCTGTCTCGACTTCATCCATCTTTCCGATCCTAATAACGGACGAGGCCATTCCTTTGGTTAGCCTGGAGGCGACCTGCAGGTTTCTTGTGGTGATGAGGATAGTCCCGTGCGCACACTCTGGAAGGTAGCGTCCCAATCCGCCATTTCTGTCGAAGAAAAGCTCCAGATCATCAGCATTATCGATTGCCATGATCCACTGACCACACTCCTGGCTTTCTAACCAGCTCTTTACTAATGGCAGCACCTCTGCTTTGGGATCTTCATGCCCGGGGATCCGGTATTTCTGTGCGATAGCAGTGTATGCTTCACGGAACCGCTCGTGGTTGCTTGCGTGGACCCAAAAGACTGATATGTTGGGGTAAGTACGCTGGATCCGATATGTGAACTCGATGGCAATTTGTGTTTTCCTGTCAGGTGTTAGGTGATATTAACAGCATGAACAAATTGAACTTACCCGATGCCCCCAAGACCGCAGAGAGCAACTGGGGTCTGTGAGGTGGAGTTGCACCACAGCTGATGTAGCTTCGCTAAAATATCTGACCGACCGACGAAGTTATTGTTCCGTGGGTATGGAACACAAACTAAATGCGCATGAGACAACTTCCGAGATAGCATGTAGAGGTTGCCAGGTAATGAGACTATTACGTACAGGTATCGTCCTGAAGAGAAGGAGAAGGGGTCCATTTCTTCAAGAATGCCTTCATACACGCGGCGGCGGTAGCAGCTGCGTATGGCTGCCATTCTTTCGCCTTGTGACTGTCCGCATAGTCACAGACAGCCTTGATCACAACACAAGGGAAGGTGTCCCAAACTCCTGCTCCTTCCATCTCGAACCCTATGATGTTCGCCTCCAATTTCAATTTCGATTCCGCCACAATCTTGTCGCGATACGGTGCTGATTTCACGACATTGTCGCCTGAAGCCATGATACCCAGGTGAACCATAGGATGCGGAGTTTCATGGCCGAGCCTCTTGCGTGTCACTAATTCGCCGTCGCACCCACAGGTCTCGCACAACTCCTTTTCGCGGATATGGCTGTAGGTTGCCTTATAAAGCTTGTCCTTTGCTGCGCCTGGATATTGGGTAGACAGGCCCGACTGGGCCGGCAGGACCGACAGGACCGACATGATCTTGGCCATTTCCTCTTCAAGCATTTTCCTCTGCCGCGGGACCTTCAGTTGCGAGAGAAAAGAGCGTACTTCTAAACTGGGCCTGGCGAGAGTATCCAAAAGCGCGGTCTTGATTTCGAAGTGATCATCATACTGTCGTCCCAAATCGTACTGAATGATCCCATCACTGATGATAACATCGCCAAGTATAATCTCTGTGCTGACATCGTGTGTAGAGCTAAAAGGGACGCCGCCGCAGACCCCCACAACAAGTGCGAGCTTGATGTTGGGGAAACTGTGCCTGCAGTTGGATGCCACCAGCGCAGAGCCGACTTTCCCTATCCCCGGCATGTGTGCGAGAACAACATTGTGACGACCAATGGCACCGGTGGTATACGCATTGGGATCACCGGCAACTTTGTCGTAAGGTGGACCCTTGTCATCCCAGTAGACGTCGAAGACAGCGTCCACGGCGGTGGCCTCTGACGAGAGCGCGCAGATGATGGCAATGCTGAAGTCGCTCCGTTTGGCTGGACGTCGGGGTGGGACATACGTGCTGACTACATTGTTGGTCGTCGAAGACTGGATTACTAACTGACGGTCCTGCGATAGTCCAAGGGAAGTCCGCTGAGGTGTTTCTGCCACGGCACTGGCAACTGTCAGCAAACAGTCTATTTAGACATCAAACCAGCAAAAGTACGCACTCGTTGGCAACGGCAGGTTCTAGGATCTGGTTTCGGTCACTGTCAACCAGGACCCGGGGAACCCTAGCGGACGGCGGCGGTGGAATGGAGCGTTCTTCCTGTAATTCATCGGTTGCCATCCGCTTCCGGTGTGATCCCAAGACCGGGGGCATCATAATTGTTCAAGCGCGTCCCTGTCGAAGATGTATGCTGTATTAATTAGATGTTCTGATGTGCTTTCAGAAAGTTGATCGAAGAAGAAAATGCACTTTCTTCCGCAGAGCCTTATCCAGCTGGCAGTCAATCAGATCGCGGGCGCCTTGCCGCTTGGAATTGGTGTGGCTCATGCTCAGCCGCTCCGTCGTCCGCCTATATGTGAGAAGTCTACAGATTTGATACAGTGCAAATCACCTGATGCGAACAACGTGGAAGCCCTCAAGTCTGCCTTGTGACTATGGCTGGGCTTGATTGATTCTGTTTGGAGACTTCGTCATCAGGTTTGAGTTGATTATACATATCATGTGGAATGTCTACAAAGCTCATAAATCATAGACCGAAAGACCAACAACCAACAACCCCCATCGTCCGAGCCGGAGACCGGACGGGCGCAGTAACCACAACATGTGCCTGAGTCTAGACCCAAAGGGTCTCCGTGCCTGATGAGAGGGGATGTGAGGTAGGAATATCTCGTGTTACATGTCGATAAATGTAGCTCAATCGGGCGATTGTCAAGGGTTTGATATGCAGCCTCGCCGTCGTTGATCCGAAAGTGAGGTGAAACCTATAAGGATGGTTGTGTCCGTGCCGCCGTCACGATGTTCAGACGAGAGTGGCTTTGCCCTCGTCCTCTCTCCAGTCGTTCATTTTAAGTCGTTCGTTCTCAATGTAAACGGTCACCTTCACAAATATTCTTCCAAAATTTTAGAGTTTGCGCCAACTCGAATCTCAGACACCAAAAACCGCTGTGCGACCTCAACAGCCGCTGGACCAATTGCCCCGAGCGACCGAACCCGGAAACCGTTAACCACCGCTACACAAACCTACTCTCAAGCCCTTTGTACTCAAACACTGCTGCGTCCTGCGAGAAACCGGGAGAAGAAACGACAATCACAGAAGCCCGAAAGAGAAGGAAATACTATGGATATGACGATATACACCGGTAGATTATAGCCGAGAGACCCTTTTTCTACCACTCTCCCGCTCCGCAGCCACCCAGGCGACCAAGATGTACGCCAAGGACCGCGAAGCTTCTCCGCATTTTAGCAGCGGCAGCGGCGGGTCCCGGTCTGGAAGAAGTGCAACGGTGGAGCTTCTTCTCCAACAACAACACCGAACCCGAACCTCGTCGCATGGAGGAGGAGGAGGATTAGGAATGGGTATAAAGCAGAGGCCCCTGGTCCGACCGAATCATAGATCATATTCTTACGGCCATTCGAGAGGAGGCTTTTTCAGGAACAGGTTATCACTTTGGATATCAGGGCTCGCTGTGTTAGTGTTGGTGTGGATCTATCTGAAAGTCTATGGCCACGGTTACGGATATTCACTGAAGAATTCATATTCAGGCGCTGGGCTGGTAACATCGAGACCCGGGCAGCAAGGGACGAAGATTTCTTTGGGGGACTTGCCTGCTTTCATTTTACCGCCGGTGACGACGACAACACTGGTCAGAATGACGAAACCAACAGCATCACCAGGGAAAGCAACAGGGAAGGGCAGCGGTGTGAAAGCGACGGCTCCGGCAGTCGAGTTGAAGCAGGGCATTTACATCGGGACAACAAACCTCAAAGCGCCAAGATTCAAGAAATCGGTGGAGGCATTCAGGGGCATCCCCTATGCTCAGACGACCGGAGGGCAAAACAGATTCAGGCCACCACAGCCACTAGAGCCATCGAAGGAAACATTTCAAGCTACGAGATACGGAGAGTTCTGTCCGATCAACGATGGGGTGGTCTATATAGGCCAGGGCGAGAATTGCCTAAACCTGAATGTCTACAGGCCTGCTGGACTGATCAAGGGGAAATATGGGAAGGGTCAAGACGGAAACGAGCTCAAGCTGCCAGTAGTGGTGTATATCCACGGAGGAGGGTTCAATGCTGGAAAGGGGATTGAGAGGAACATGGCCAGTTTCGTCGCCTGGGCGGAGCACGACATCGTTGCTGTGAACTTCAACTACAGGGTGGGCGCGCTGGGCTTTCTACCGAGCGATGTTACTGCTAGGGAAGGGATTTTGAATCTCGGGCTGAGAGACCAGCAGGCGCTTTTGGAGTGGGTGCAAGACAACATCGGTGCCTTTGGTGGTGACAAGGACAATGTCACCATCATGGGACTCAGTGCCGGTGCCCATTCGGTATGTCCTTACTTACCATCTCGTCTGAGCATACGATACTAACATTATCAGATCGGCCACCACATCATGCACTACGCCAACTTCCCCAGACCACCCCCCTTCCACAAAGCCATCCTCGAATCCGGCGCCACCACCGCCCGCGCAGTCTTCTATCCCACCCACCCCCGCCACCTCATCCAATTCCGCGAGTTCCTCACCGCCATCAACGCAGCCCACATCCCCGAATCCGAAATTTTCCCCCACCTCCGCACCCTCCCCCTCAAAACCATCGTCGCCGGCTCCAAAGCCGTCTGGGACAAGTACGTCGACAGCGTCACCTGGCCCTTCCAACCCGTCATCGACGGCCCAAACCCCTACTCCAACTCCTCCCACGCGAACCACACCCTCCCAGACATCATCCCCGACCTCCCCATCTCCTCCTGGCAGAACAGCCACCACCTCAAAATCCCGATCATCACCGGGTACAACACAAACGAAGGCACAATCTTCATCCCCCCTGACGCCTCCACCAATTCTGAATTCCGCTCCTTTTTCAAGACTTTGATCCCGACGTTGAAGGATGCTGATTTGGATAAACTGGAAGAATTGTACCCCGACCCGGTGACGAATCCGACCCTCAGCCCGTATGTCTCTGTTCCTAATGGAAAGGGGGCTCAGTGGAATAGATTGGATACGGCGTACTCCCACTACGCTTATATATGCCCTGTTCTGCAATCAGCGCATTTCATGTCCCTTTCTGGGATTTCCAACGTTTATGTATATCGGTATGCTGCTACTGGTGTCTTTGGAGCCGCTAATCACGGGGATGAAGCGCCTGTTGTGGCGCATGATATGGAGTTTTTGGGTTACGGGAATGAGAGGCCGGGGTTGGTCAGGACGGCGGATGAGATGATTTCTTTTTGGTCGGGATTTGTGGCTAGTAAGGGGGGGGATGTTAACGCTGCGAGGGGGAGGAGGGTGCAATGGCCGAGGTTTGAGAGTCCGGCGAAGAGGGAGGGGTGGTGGAAGGATTTGGGGAAGGGGAGGGTGATGGTTTTTGGGGAGGGGAATAATGAGCGGGATAGGAGTGTGCCGCAACAGGAGAGGAAGCAAGGGTATCCGGTCAAGGTGGAGAGCTTGACGAGGCTGGAGAGGGAGGCTTGTGAGTTTTGGTGGGGGAGGGTTGGGTTGAGTGAGGGGTTGGGGAGGGGGGAGGAGGGTGGGAGGTCGAAGTTGTAGATGGGCTGGGTTGGGTGATGTGGAGGGGTGGATTGTTGGATTGTTGGGAAATGGTTTGGCGTTGGGAGTATGGGAATTGGGTTTGGGTATTTGTGTGATTGGGGGTTGCCATGTTGATGATGGGATTAGTCTGGCGAGATGAAAGGGCTGATACAGGACCGATTACAACGAAAATATATTGTCTCTGACTATTTGTCATGTCTGTTTCATCTGTTTACTAACTCACATGGCATATCGGGCGTGGTTCAGGATGCGTTTTTACACATCTCACGCTAACTCACTTTGCAGTATCATGATTTTTGAGGGTCGGTTTGGATAATTGAGCTATACGAGGTGGCGGAACCTATTCTCCATCCTACCTACATTCAAGAAGCAAGCTGGCATCCATATGTCACAGAGTGGGTAATTGGGGAAGGAACATCACACTGTATGTTTTCCCGTAATTGAATTTGTTTACAGAGATATCACTATTCGCAAGTATTACCAAGCCAGGAGTTCTCAACGACATATACCCTCGGCGATTCCCCCACCCCCCCCCGGTCTATTTTCGTGACTCCCACCCCCTCGGGATGACTACCTACCTAGTCTTCCCAAGAGATATGTCAACAATCTGACTCTGACTTCTCCTGCACCCCGCAATAAAATAAACAGCGGCCCGGCCCTTCACTACGTTCCGTGAAACAATGAGACGCCTGTACATGTCCCCATTCGGCGACTTGCAGAGCGGTGGTGATCTGGAACTCCAGACGTTAGGTAAACAGAAGCCGAGGTTAAGCTATACTCGAAGGATGATACACTGCAGTCCTCCTGCGTCTGCTCCGGTAATAAACCGTTGTGCCGGTCGATCCGTTGTAGATCAACAAATGTGAAATAGATGTTCTTGGATCAGGGGGTACCTAGCCAGGTTGGGAATTACCCAGACCCAAATCCTCTGAGGAGGTCAGTAGTGTGGTCACTCAGCAAATATTTGACATCATCACCAGCATATCAAAGTCAAAACATAGTCATTTCCAACCACCCCATCGTAGGGCAGCAGTATTATATTAACTTGATATTTTTCTTCCCCCCATCACCACCTTAGAATCTCATCCTTCCATCGGTATCAAACCCCCTTTCCACATCTCAATATGCTCAAAGATACAAGAAAAAGGGTATCAAAAGTGCTGTAACTCCCTTCTCTTTTAGGGCTGGCATTTCCTCTCCTTTCTCTCTTCCTCTTTCCCTCTCCTAAATTGTTCATCGACATCGTAATTCTTCATCATCTCTATCCCTCCCTTCCTCTAAATATGGTTTCCCCCCTTAAATCAGCTCCCGCCTCGCCCCCCGCATGAAAAAGCTGAGTGTATATGTGACCCGAATCTCTCGATATGTCCAGAATAAAAGTTTGCAATATAAATAGCAGTAAATGTTGACTGATTCCTTCTTTGCCAACCTGACTCAGGTTGGTGTCGGGAGGATAGTGTTGATTCGTGGTTGGTGTGGGCAGCCAGGAGGGAACAGCAAGTCGACTGCGGTATGCGAAAAGCACGATGCATTGACGCCAGACCTCTGGAACTTGTGTAATCTCATCTTTTCAATACAAGCTGAATGTTGCCCAGTTTCCATGATAAGTTTCGTATATCCAAAAGTCGTCCTAGGCCTTTTCTCCAGCGCTAGCCAGCAGCTTTTCCAGCTCCTTGTTCTCCTTCACCAACTGGTCAATCCACACGTGTGTCGCGATGAGGACGCCAGCCTTGCTAAGATTCTGGTTGATGACTGTCGGCACGATTTGGTTGAGCTTTGCAAAGCCATCCTTGATAATGTTGCGGCGCTTCTGTTCGCTCTTGATGTGATTCTCCCGCTTCTGTGCCTCTGACAGGTTCTCTCGAGGCGGCTTGGCTGCTGTTGACTTTTTCCGTTTCCCGTTGGCTGGGGGAGTGGCGCCGTCTTCTACGGCAGAGGCGGCGATAGATGGCTTTCGCCTCTTGGCGGTTGGCGGCGACAAGGCCGACCTAAGTGGTGACGGAATAGATACCGGAGTCTCTTGGATAACAGAGCGTTCTTGCTCCTCGTCTTCGTCGTCCGAATCCGTCGACTTGTCGCTTCTTCTGCGCTTTTTCAGGGCGCTCGATGAGCCGTCGCTTTGTGGTGGATTTGGTGAAAGGTCGGACGTCTTCAGTTGTAGGGGTGATATTACCCCGTTCGTTGTGGTTTGTGGAGGGTGAGATGCTGCCCACGGCTCAGGACTGGGTGCTCGTGTGGGAGCATTGCTGTGGTTTCGTTGCAGGCAGCTCAAAGTTGCCAGCTGCTTCGCGGCGATGTGTTCTGTTGATTCTCTCTCGTGCCTCGGAACGAAATGTTGGGCGTTGCTGAAACCTGGATCGGATCCAAACAGGACCTCCACCGTTCGTGATGGTCTCGCTTGTTGAGAATGGGATGGCCCAGCATTTGAAGCGAAAATGTTGAAGCTGTTGGCATCTTGGTGCAAGGGCATTGGTATCCCGTGAGAGGGCATGAACTGCAAGTTGGTACGGGGGGACTGCTGCTCAGATGCCGGGAGCAGAGCTGTTGCGGCACTCAGGACATCGGCCGATGGCTGGCCCATCGGGGTGGGAGCAAAGTTGTTGCTGCCGTGAGATGCATAATGAGGACGGATTGGAAGGGCCGAGTTGTACTGTTGCATGGGCTCCTGATAAAGCATGTTGTCGGTGTTCACTCCAAAGTTCAACTCATGACCGACAAGCAGTTCGTCTGACCATTGCTCCGAGTGCAGACCTAAACCCTCACCCCATGATGTTCCAGGATTGTCGCTCTGAAATACTCCAAAGAATGATTGCAGATAATCGGTGCCATCTTCACCGAGAAGACTCTGGCCCGAGATTTCGAGGCCACCGGGATTGGCGAACAGGTCTGGATGGTCTAGTGTGGGATCTCCGTTCGGATTGTTAATGTCGTCTGGAAACAGGCTATTAGTATTCTATGATCCAACTCTTTTTTGCTCCTTGAACACCTACAGCCGAATAGAAGACCGCCGGAGGGGTGCGTCGGTCCCATCGTGTGCGGGCGCCGGGCCAGGAGCATATCCGCCAGCTGTCAGGCAAAAAGGACGGTATGCGTCAAGACCTCGAAGCTTGTGTATTGTGCACTGCTGTCTCGGTGCAAGCTGCCATCAACCGTTGTGAAGTGGCGTTGAGCTGTGGAGGTGATGATGATGGATAGCTAGCTGTTGGGAGCTTGGAACGTAAACGAGACACGTCGCTCGCGTATAGCCGTGGCAAAGGGGCAATCGTCACGTCGTAGGCAGTATAGCAATACCACTGTAGCAGTGTTGAGCTAGAAATATGGGCGGATGACACCGATGGCGGCCGTGATAGTAGAATGCTCGTGGTGATGGTGGTGGTTCGAGTGGGGAGCCAAAAGAAAGAGGCACATGCAAAAAATAAGAGGGCCAGCTGGGTTCTTCAGGACGTGCAAACAGGGAGACGGAGAGCTGCAGGGAAGTATTTCTCCAGTTTCACAGAAGACCTCTCTGGCGCTAGCGTTGTGCGGGGGAAGAACAGGGGGTGGCCCTCTGTTCCCGTCGACGGGCTGGGTCCTGACGGGGATGACTGGACAGGGGGGTGATCAGAGGAGAGGTCGAGGTTGAAGTCGAGGTCGAGGTCGAGGTTGAGGTCGAGGTCAAGGGGAGAAGTAAGTGGTAAAAGACGGACAACCAAACAATAAATGTTGTTGAAAGGAAAGAAAATGAACGATGATAAATTCAGAACTTCCAGGCAATCAACTACAAGGCTGACAAGAAGACTTTCAACACAGGAAACGGAAGACGGGAAAAGGAAACCTGACGAGGTGCTTATGTGTGATGGATTTGATTTGGGGTTACCTAGTAGTTCAGCCCTTTACCAAGTACCTGGAAGTAGTTGGCAAAGTGATGCTGCCACCAACCAAGAATGTGTGTGTGATGGGTGTCGTGGGATGAGGAGATAGTGCAGGAGTTCAATCTTGAAAAAGGAGCCTCGGGAATCCCAAGACAGGCGGGGTGCTGCATCGCTTGCTTGATTCATGGCGCTAAGCCCCTTCCGGAGCGAGGCCGCTGCGGGGCTCCCTTTTCCGGCAAGGTCTCATCTGCTATGTGAATCGTGCATGACTTGCATTCGCAATTAAACAACATATGCTTTAAACAGAGAATCACATGTCTTTTTTCTTCACGCTCACCACCAGAGTCTTGGCTTGGCTGGATGGCAGCAACGTTTTCTCAGATTTTCTGAACAACAACAACAACAAGATGCTCCATCAGACCAGTCACCAGTTACCAGAGGTCACCCGGACTGGAGTCGCATTCCCAACGGCCAAATTCACCTCTTGGGTGGGTAGCATGGTGTCCGAGCTGAGCAAATGCATTGCCCGTCCTCATCTCGCCCTGCTGGTAGCTCCGGGATTCGTGCCTGATTATCATCGAGTTCAGACATCGGTACGGAGTAGTGTAGATCTCGATGGTTTCCAGAAGTGTTCTCCTCCGCATCTTGGCAGCCCTTCCAACCGGGCCTTTACCGGTTCGCTGACCGCACATTCAACCCTTGTACCTGATTCTGCAAACCATCTTCAAGAACTGGGATAGAGATTACCTCGTACACATCCTTCAGAGTGTACAGTACTTTGTTGATATCTCTGCCGTCCTTATTTTCCAGAGATTCAGACGCAACGTTCGAGAAGCATCGCTCTAGCTCGTCTGGGCGCTCAATCCTGTCATCAAGGCCACCCCCCCAAAACGGTCACAGGGCCGAGATCACGCTGCAGGTCAGCGTCATGCCTTCACAGCGAGATCTGCCGACAGGGATCAGGGCGATGCTCGAATCCCGAACCAAATCATAATTTTGACAGACCCTTCCGAGCAGTCTCGTCCGTTGTCAGCGTTTTGCGTCCCGCTCTGTTCCGCCATGTCCGTCCGCGGGGTCGTGTGGTGACCGGTATTCGTAGGGTTCGGCCAACCGACCGAGGCTCACGGGAACACGCTTGACCTCAGGGCGGGTTGCCAGCGTTACATCAACGCTCAAACACGTTCTTCATGTGCAAAAAAAAAAAAATAGCTTTCTGTATTACCACATCTTGCCATTGAATATCACTTTTGGGAGGGGAGTTATTCAGCTCGAGTTTCTTGTGTTCTTTGAGCCCTTCATTTGGTTGGAACTGCCGCCGCTGTGGTTGTAAGACCGAGTCTGGCCATATTCGGTGTCAGCGTGTCACTGTACCGTGTCGGATATCTCATCTTCCAAAGTCACCAAACACCGGCCGTCTGGATGGCACCACCAGCAAAATCCTCTCTGCCGGCTTCGCCCGCTGCAGCTCCGTCTCCGTCACTTATTTCTGCGGCATCACCATCCTCAGCGGCGCAACTGATCCAATCCATACCCCCATGGAAGCATAGAAGAGGATGGGATGCCGGCATTCCCCCTATTCTCCGGCCGCTGGTGCGGGCTTACCTCTTGGGCTATGCAAGTACGGTAGCACCGAGACTTGCCTCGCTGCTAATTCAGCATCTGACGCGCCTGTTCAAGAAACACTACGACACACCAAAACAAGAGGCATCATCAACATCAACAAAACAGCAGTCAACCGACACATTCCTTGCGTCGCTCATACGCACACTCAAGGGGGGTTTTGATTGGCACAGGTTCCCCACATTCTGTGCGCTGCTGGCAGGCGGAAGCACGTTGCTTGAGGTGTGTAACATATATGCAACCTGCACTCACCTCGAATTGTGACCACACCTTTTTCTCCAAGACATGCATAGACATTTCGGAGATGTTACCTTGCCTCGACCTAACTAGCCTCTCATACAACCACCAGCGTAGCTAATGATCCGGTGTCAACACATTAGGTGCCATTGAAAGCGGCATTTGACCGTCTCGCCAAGAACCTACCTGACATTGCCAAAAGAAGGCAAGTTCACTTTTATCACTATCCGTTGCTCTCGTCATAGGTAGTACTTCCACTTACACACATCACACACAGGCTAGCAAGGTTCATCGCCTCCTTCACCTCAGCCTACCTCTCCCTCGCCATCCTCCAATCCAAACCCACCTCCTCCTTCACCACCACCATCACCAACCTGGACGGCACCACAACCCAAACCCCCCTCGCCGGCCGCACCCTCGACCTCACCCTCTTCGCCCTCACCCGCGCCATCGACGTGGTAATCGGCACAGCATGGAACCTCCACCGCCAGCGCCGCCAGGCATCCAATAAATGGACCCGCCTCGAATCTCTCATCTCCAACGTCACCGACCCAGCCATCTTTGCCCTTTCTTCCGGAATGGTAATGTGGTCCTGGTTCTACTACCCCTCCTCCCTCCCCCGCGCCTACAACAAATGGATCGACTCCGCCGCCGCCGTAGACAGCCGCCTGATCCAAGCCCTGAAGCGTTGCCACGACGGCACCCTCCGCTACGGCGAGGAGACGGGGCAAGCGGAGTTGCTCGGGTCGATGTGTAAAGACTACAACCTGCCAGAAGTGTGGGGTGATCCGGCCAAGTCGATCCCTTTTCCATGTGAGATTGTTCACATGGGCTGTGGACCGAGCTGTGAATACCATGCCCTCTCCCGCTTTGTCAGGTCGTTCAAGTGGGCTATGACGACTTACTTGCCGCTGTCCCTGCTTCTCGCCTTGAGGAACCCAAGCAAAAAGGCGTTTAGACGGGCGGTTCTGTCAGCTGCTAGGACGTCGACCTTTTTGGGGACGTTTATCACACTTTTTTATTATGGGGTGTGCTTAGCCCGGACGAGGATCGGGCCGCATATTATTGGGAAGGGGATTAAGGAAAGGAATATGATTGATGGGGGGATTTGTGTGGGCACGGGGTGTGTGCTTTGCGGGTGGAGCATTTTGATTGAGAAGGTGGGGAGGAGGAAGGATGGGGGGTTGTTTGTTGCTCCGAGGGCGATGGCTACATTGCTGCCGAGGAAGTACGAAAAGACAAAGGAGTGGATGGAGCGGGTGGCGTTTGCGGGGAGCACGGGGGTTGTTTTTACTTGTGTGCTGGAGGATCGGGGGAGGGTGAGGGGAGTTCTGGGGGGGTTGTTGGCTGGGGTGTTGAATCATTGAGGTGTGTAAATTAGGGGAAGGGGGGGGGGCACAAAAAAGGTAATGTGTATGATTACTGTCTGGTGAGGGTGAGACGTGGCGTGGCATAAGATAGACGATACCTAAGTGTGTACGACAGGATACCTATGCTCAAGACTGGCCATAGCAATATATTACTCTTGACAAGTAAAGGGAGCTGTGGGCTGGGTATCTACACCCACACCATCATGGTGCCATGGTTATTCAAGGGTAGAGGTATGGCACGGTTGAACTGAACCCTAGTTCTTGACCCATTTCACAGTCGTAAGAGCGGAGCGAATATATCCCAAGATACGCCACCCCTTACCCAGCGGCGCAATGCCCTTACCCCAACAATTCTATTCTCATCCTCGCCTCACCGACCTCACCGCTTGCCCATAAAAATTGGCAGAGCCATAGTATATACCCCTACAATGTAGATCTACTCTGTTTTCACCTTTACCCACCCTGCGGCTCAACCCAACCCTCATCCAGCTCATGCCACCGCCCATGAGCCTCCACCGCAAAAACCGGAATGACACAGCCACAAAGCCGGCACCTCACGCCATCCTGCTCATCTTCCTCCTCGACCCATTCCACCTCGGTGTCGTCACTGGTATCTTCGGCCTTTTCCTCCCCATCTGGGGGTTCATCAGCAAAAGCAACGCCCCTAATCTCCTCCACCTCCCTCTGCCTCTGAAATGCAGCCATGATATCCCCTCCCCGGCTGCTTTCCTTCGCCCTATCCATGTTGGTGACACATACGTTGAGCAGCCCGATGCAGAGTTTACTCTTGTCCGGATTCAAACTGTGAAACAACGGCATCAACGTCCCCTCAACCAACCTCTCCGCAATACTTTCTGGCTCAATGTTGAGATCAAAAACGAACCTAGGCAACACAGCCGATTTGGATACCCGACCGTGGTTATACTCAAACTTATCCCACTCCGACGGCGGATGATATGGTCGGGTTGTCAACCTCAGCGTCTTTGGCTGTGCCAGCCACCTCCCCTTCCCCACACTAGTTGGTACTGGCGATATAGGTGGAGTGACCGCATCAAAACCATCCAACAAATCAACATGCATCCGCCGCAGCAGAGAGGTAGTAATCTGAACCAAACCCGCCCTGACCTGCGACAGCTGCGTCAAACCGCGATAGGTATCCTCAATGCCTATCTGCCTCGGCACATCCCTCGCCGGCTTGACCTCTGAACCGTCAATCCCGTGGAGCAAAAGCCAGACTTTCTGGCCTATACCCTTCTCCCCACCACCACCGCTACCGGCCAACAGCCGTTCAAGAGCGAAAGGGGAGACGGCCGGGTTGGTTCGGGCGTTGTGAACGGTCAGGTCGCCGTCGTCGTCGGTTTTGAGTAAGCTTTTCATGGCGGTGATGGTTTTGCTGCCAATGCCGGGGATTTTCCGAAGAGGTAATGGGTCGAGGAATGGGACGGGACTGTGGGAGGAGAGGAGGGTGGTCTGGTTGCGTGGCTTGTTTCTATCGCCAGCTAGCTTGGCGAGGAGCTTGTTGGTGGATATGCCACAAGCAGAAGTATACCCCAGATCTTCTATCTGCTGGCGGAGGTAAAAGGCGAGGTGGCTGCCGAAGAGGAGCCTCAGCCTCAAGCTATCCGTGCCCTCATTTTCGCGGTCAGAAACAAAATCTGGAGGCCAGACACACCCCTTCACCTGCCGGGCATCAAACGCAAACCCCCTTTCCGGATCCTCCCTCGACAGACAAAACCACGACTCCTCCAAGCAGTGATGATTCACCAACCCCAGGTTGTAAGCCACGACATCAGTCACATCCAAGAAAGCCTCATCCAACCCCAACCTCTCCACCCTCCCGTTCCAAGAATAGGACTTTAGCAGGGAGTAAATCTGCTTGGAGACATCCCTGAAGGGTGACAGGTCCTCCCCGTCTGCCAGGACAAGGTCGGGACACAGCCTCTTGGCCTCCTGGATCCCCATCAGCTTCTTCACCCCGTGCTTTCTCGCGACGTAGTTGCACGTGGCAAGGATGGACTTTTGCTTGATGCCGAGGGGTACAGACTTGAGGTGGGGGTTGGCGTTTTCGATGCACTGTGTTTTTTGCACACTGTGTTAATGGGCTGGTTCAAGAATAAGCAAAGGGGACGGATCGGAATGAAATGTGAGCAAGGTTACATGTCTATTATTATGTATGACGACGCGGTAGGATATTGAATAATAAGAGGATTTCAGAAATTTACATGCCTGTGCGTAGAAGCAATCTAGATCCTGGATAGGGTGCGGGTGAAGGTGTTAGCTGAGGTTCCGGAAAAAGTAACCATTTTGATATAGAGGTAAGGTTAGACATCCACCAAAACGGGAAGGACGAGAAAAGACAGCACTGTAGGGGACGGAGAATGAAATGGCCACTTACAAAATGCAGGATGACCCGGTCGTCTCCTTTTCGGCGTGGCGCCTTCCTCTTGGAGTCCAGGTTGTCCATGTCCATGTCCATGATGTGTGTGTTGTTTCTTTCTGTTTCGTTTTGTTTACATTTTCGTCATCCTCGAGGATAATCAATCGAGGGGTTTATCGTCTTGGTAGTTTCAATATTCCCTAAACCGACATGCTGGGACAGGATGGCTAGCGTAGTGTAGCTCAGCTTCTGGGGTCGTTCTATTTTAATCCCCCGCGCTTTCCCTCTTCAGTACTGGGCTTGCCCTGCTGTCCACCCCAACACGTCCGTGCACACCTGGAATCTGGAGAACAGGCGGACACCGCTCAGACGGAAGGTGGGGAATCGGCTCCACAAAAAGCGCAAGAACTTAAAGCTTCTTTTAAAGGATCTGAAGGAAAAAGAAGAATCCTGGACAAAAGGGAACGGAATGTTTGCTATCCGACCGACTTTTAGAAACATTCTTTTTTGTTTTTTTTGTTTTGCAGAAACCGAATCCAGCCGGGCGTCCCGTTCGCCTCAGTTGGCAAGGGCCCGGCTCGGAAGATCAAATCGAGTGCGTTGGAGGGGGGAAAGGGTTTATTTTGGGCATAGCACGTGGACGGCGTCAAACTTGGTTCTTTCTCGTCTAGATCTGTGTGACACAGCTGGCTGACAGATTTCGTTGTACGGTACCTCCATGCTTACGTACTTTACTCCGGTACACACCACTTTACGCAGTCGGTCTGGAGAAGGGCAGCCAGCCCAGCCCAGCCCAGCACGAGATCCGATGGCCCGCCCGGTCATAATGCGGGAGACCCTGGTGATTATTTGGGGGATAGACGGACGGAGGACAGCCCAAGCCTCGCCTTGGAAAGGATTGGTACTAATTTCAATAGGCAAACATCTTGGGGGCTGTGATGACGGGGAAAACATTCTAGAAGAGTAGTGTACGAGGCGGTGGGATCCTGAAGGAATGGCTAACTAACAACAAGAATCAGGACTCACCGTATCCCCAGGGGGACGCTTCTAAAAAGAGAGGAGAAAAAGAGAAAGAGAGACAGAGAGTGAGAATCATGGTTCTTGAATAGACGCGATGTGACTTGGCCTGCATGCGCTCTGCATGCGGTGTCGGCCGCTCTGATTGGGTCGTTGGGCGCTTGCGCCTGCAATATGCATCTGGTGTGCCAACCACTAGCAGCCCAGGTTGAGGGACACACACGGCCAGAGAAGAGGAGTTGATCGCGTCTATACTTGTGCCCTAATGCCGCATGCGCATTAGTCCCGAACACCCCCGGTCTGGCGCTTCCCCCCTTGCTACCCCCCCACCCTCTCTCTCTCTCTCTCTCTCTCTCTCTCGCTCTCGATGACTGTTTAGTGTACTCTATACTATATAGCCGCCCATCTCCCGTCCGCGACTGAGATACCGGATCTCTGGCTCACCCACACAACTACCGTGTGCGCTTTGATATCAGATCTGCCGTCCCTTTTCCAGCTGGCTTGGAATTCGGGATTGTCTAGAGGAAGGAAAGATGGCGACATCACCACAGAGCCCACCAAAGAGACCACGCCTCTCTCTTCAAATCACAGCCATCGCCAATGGCCCCAGTGTACGGACATCGAGGAGGGTGGCGGCAGCGGTAGACATGAAATCGCCCACGGCCTTCAACACACTGTCAAACGTCTACGCTACCGCTGTCGACCGCTCAACGCCGATTCAAGAAAACCCGCCAACGGCTCTGCTGAGCGGTAGGCCAATACTGCGGCTCCAAACCCAAACCCAAGATGCCGCGCCAGCAACAGCAACGGCAGCAACCGCCAAAGCCAGGCACACCCCCTATTTAGGTCCATATCTCGACACACCTCTCACTGCGCAGCCACTATCCCCCGCCATCGCCATCAGCCGCGAGGTCCAATTCCCCAGCGCCATGACCGCCACCCCCCCATTATCCGCCCAAGCCCAAGACGCAAACGCTCGTGTCTTTACCTTTGACAGCACCAATAAGCCCGGTCTCCCATCACGGCATCAAAATCAGTCTCAACAAGAGAGCACCGCTCCAGCTTCATCATTGCCATCACAATCCCTCAAAAGAAGAACCAACACCTTGCCAGCCAACATGACCCCCAAGCTCCCCTACACCCACCCCCGGTCTCTACGGTCCATCCTCCGCAACTCCCCCTTGCCACCATTGACCACCAACCTGTCACCCTCCACAGGGCAGAACATTTCCCCCAGGCGGACCTCCCTCCGCCTCCAAGAAAGAGCCGCCAGGCGCGTGGCGTATAACTCACCCCTGGAACAAACGATAACAACCCACAAATACACCCGATCACATATTGATCTCCTAGTAGCCGACGACGACACCACCCCCGTCAGCCCCTCCGTCACCTCTGACGAAGGCGACCTTGACAGTAACTCCACAGTCTTGGACCAAACCATGGCTTACTCCAACCTGACCCGCGACGGGGGGCAAACACCGGGTCCGTTTGAGGAAATGCGACGTCGCATGGCCGACATGAGGGCCAGCACACCCACTACTTCCTCCTCATCAGCTTTGTCGCCTACTTCCACAGGCGGCATCAGGAAAAAGGGCGGGAAAAGGAGGGAGAAGAAGAGGAGGTGGGTCTGGACGATTGGACAGGACGAAGACGGGGAGGAGAGTCTCCCTTCTTCTTCATCAACCACCCCAGCAACAGCGGTACCAACGCTGGCGATCCCAACAGCAGGGAAAAAGCACCCCCTGGCTGCCTCGACTACCGTCCCTGTGATTGCGCTCCCGGCTCCAAGACCAAGGGGTAGACAAACAAAATCAACAGTCGGCACGAACAGAATGGGGATGGCGGTTGCTCCTCCTGCTATCACACAACAACAACAACAACAACAACAACAACAACAACAACAACAACAAGAGCAACAACAGACCCGAGAGGAGAGGGAGCCAACCCCCATCCCTTCTTCATTGCTGCCCATCCCACATTCAAGCCCGGGTTCTTGGTCCAACTCATCAGGGTACTCGGGGTATTCCTCCGACGCGGATATTTCCATGCCTAACCAGCAACAACAACAACCCTACCTCTCCATCCAAACAACTGCTCATCATCAACTATCCTCTGCAATGGCGATTGAGCCCCCCACTCCCAGCGTGGAATCCATCGCCTCGTCCACCCAAGACAGCGTGTTTGAGCATACAATCGGGTATTCTTCGAGTTTGAGAGGATCGATCAGCTCGGCTGGGGGCGGGAATGGACAGGATGTGGAGATGAGCGATAGTAGTTCTTTTACTTCTGTGGAGGAGCAGGAGGAAAACAATCATTATACCTACCAAGGGAAGGGGAGAGTCATGGTGAGGGGGGAGGATGTGGAGATGGAGGAGGGGACCCCGACTATGACTGCTAGGCCGGTGGGTGCGCCGTGGAGGGTGGCTGAGGGGGGGTTGATTGCCTAGGTGAGAGGTTGATTTTTTTTTTTGGGGCGGGGGGGTCTCTCTGGCATCAGGATTGGGAAGAGATGGATTGGATTGGGAAGGGCTGGGAATATGTATATGATGGACATGAACATGATGGATATGATGGGAATTGGATACCAAATAATCATGTGTTACAAAATCTCCCGAGAGGAGAGGAAATCTAAAATGAAATACAAATTTGCATCAATACCACACTGTTCTCTCTCCATTTGAGTTATCCTGAAAACACACGTCGAGATGATCCTCAAACCCCCCCCCTCAGTATATCTTGATCTCGGTTGACACCCCCTCCGATCAGATCCCACCACCCTTCCCCCTCCCAAAAGATCGGTAACACAGATCCCCGTCCCATCTTTTTCCATTCCCCACAACTTCCCAAGCTGCGTGTTTCTATAGCATGAGCCTTTACTCCCTCCCACTTACATACTCACACGTTAAAAGTGGGGCCCCATGACATCACCCAACCCAAACCAACCACAACCACAGACGTCATACATCTCCATCCCCCCCAAAACCCATCCATTCATCTCCTTTCCCTCCATGATCCACCAACCAGGATACCTACCTCTCATCCTTGCCTGTTCACTGATTGTCTTGTTTCAAAGCTCTTTCTGGTGGTGTAGGGCTGTCACATATTTCTCGTGCTACGTAATAAGAGCAGGAGGAGCTTCCCCCTTCCCGAAGCTTTGTTGTCATCTGAAACTCTCGTACTCGCCTGAGAAACCGGAACTGGGTGTGGCCGGGAGGGGGAGCTGCCTATGATATAATAGTCGCTCTCTCTCTCTCTCGTTGAGGCTGAACGCCCATTTACATTACATAGCAATTTAATACCTACCTACCTACCCGTCCTCCTTACCTACCTTTCCACTTCCCCTCCTACCCACCCTTCAATGTTTCATGCAGTAGGTTACTCCCACCTACAGCTGCTGCCGTTGCCTTTCTCCAAGGGTACAACCTGCACCCTCTTAAGGATTCATTGGTCGACGTCAAGTTCAATGATAGACGATTCATTCATGAATAACCAGCAACAATGAGCAACTACCAAGCCCACCAATACCCGGTAACGGGCCAGCACTACTCCGGCACCAACCGCATCCCAAACATCAAGCAGTTCGCCGAAAGCCTCGACCGAGACAAGAAGAACCGAGACAAAAAGGTCGAAGAGCGCGAGCACCGCCTCCGCCATGGACCCGTTCAGCCCCAAGCCAACGGCGGCGACGTTCAAGATCACGTACCCACCCACAGCGCCGGCAAAAACAGGCGTACCGTGACCGACCCCGTAACGGGAAACGAAGTCGAAGTAGTAGACATCACCTCCGACCATGTCAAGAACGCTGCCGAGCCCAAGGTTAGTTTCCCTTTTTCATCATGGTGGTACACAGATGGAGGCCGTGCTGACACACAAAATCCGCCAGTTAACCGTCCCCAACGCGAATCTGAACAAACCCACAACCTTGGCCACATCACCGGACCAGTCCGGCGAGGAATACCGAAAAGCCCAAGATGAAACCGCCCCCCCGGACCCCGTCCACAAGGGCGCCACCTCAGACGTGCCCATCCACGGCGAGGCGACCAACGTGCTCTTCCACCCGACCCCGAGCATCAGCTTCGAGGGAATGTTTGAGAGCATCGAAGCCCGCGCCAATGTCCTCTGCGCCGCCGTCTTCTTCGGCATCGTGCTCATTGGCAAAATGTTTGGTGGCTCGCTTTGGGGTCTGATCCCGTTGGCGGCTGTCATCAGCTCGGGCATTTTCCTTTGGGCCAAGGACCTCATCAAGCAAGGGCGTGCCAACGAGTGGGCGGCGGAGAAGAAGAGGGGAGAGACCGCTGTTGTGAACCTCATTCCGGAGAGTGTTGAGTGGTTGAATACCGCGATGGGGCTGATCTGGGGCCTGGTGAATCCCGAGATGTTCGCCGCGGTGGCTGATACTCTGGAAGATGTCATGCAGGCCTCCGTTCCCGGTGTTATTGAAAACGTCAAGGTCAACGACATCTCCCAGGGCAGCAACCCGTTACGCATCCTCAGTCTGCGAGCACTTCCCGACTCGCACGTAGAGGACCTCAAGGAGGATATCCGGAAGCAAGATGAAAAGACCAAGGATCCTCAAGAGATGGCGGCCGATGAGCAAGGAGGTGACTTTTACAACCTCGAAGCGACTGTTGCATACCACTCTTTGCCATCTAGTGGTGATGTGTCGAGCAAAGCAGCCAAGAACATGGGCATGCAGCTGATCTTTTACCTCGGTATCAAGGGCCTCTTTGGTGTTCCCTTCCCCATCTGGGTCGAACTGAACAGACTGGTCGCCACCGTTCGTTTGAGAATCGCACTGGCTCCTAACCCGCCCTTCATCAAGACCCTAAGCTTTACTTTGATGGGCTTGCCCAAGGTCGAGGCGAGCTGTGTTCCCCTGATCGAAAAGGGGGCCAACATCCTCAACCTGCCCCTCATCTCCAACTTTGTCAACTGGGCCATCGCCACTGCGGCCAATATGTACGTCGCTCCCAAGTCAATGACACTGGACATTGGCAAGATGCTTCAGGGTGATGCCATCAAAAAGGAGACAAATGCCCTGGGAGTCTTGTACATCAAGATTCACAAGGCCATCGGATTGTCAAAGCAGGACAGGCGGGGCTCCGAGGGTGGGGGGTCGGATCCGTACATCTGTGTTTCCTTCTCCAAGTTTGGGAAGCCCCAGTATTGCACTAGGGTCATCCAGGATGATCTGAACCCCATCTTCAACGAGTCCTGCGCTCTCCTGGTCACCCCTGACATCATTAAGGCGGACGAGCAGCTTAGCCTGGAGCTCTGGGATTCAGACAGAGGTTCGGCTGATGATGTCGTCGGCAAGGTGGAACTCTCGATCCAGGAGCTCATTCAACACCCGGGCAGGATGTTCTCGCAAGTCTCCAAGCTTAGGGGTGTCAAGGCGGAGAGCAGCATGCCTGGTGAGCTGTACTGGGAAGTCGGTTACTTTGACAAGACCAAGTTCAGGTCTGCGCTCCGAACGGACGGCAAGGACCCCAGATTGCCCAAGGCTCTGCAGGACCACAAGGATCTGCAGGACGACAAGGGCGCTCTGGAGACTGCGGAGGAAGATGCGGTTGTCCACACCCCTCCTGACCCGCTCTGGCCTTCTGGTATCTTGTCTATCGTTGTTCACCAAATTGTGAGTCTGGAGCTCGAAGATGTCAAGGGCTCAAACGGCAAGAGAAAGGGCAGGGAGTATGAACCCGCCCGGGATGCCGGAGAGATCAAGGAAGAGGAAGGAAAGAAGCTGCCGAGCTCATACTGCACCATCTTGCTCAACGACGAGCTGGTGTACAAGACCCGCACCAAGGTGGTGTCATCCAAGCCTATCTTCGAAGCTGGTACCGAGCGCTTTGTGAGAGATTGGAGGTCTGCCATCGTCACTGTCACTGTCCGCGACTCCAGAAACCGGCAACATGACCCAATCATCGGTGTTGTTCCTCTCAAGCTTTCAGATGTGCTGCAGACCAGCAGCCAGAGCACACGGTGGTACCCTCTCGATGGTGGCATTGGGTTCGGCAGAATCAGAATCAGCCTGCTGTTCAGGAGTGTTGAGCTCAGACTTCCACGCAACGAGCTTAGTTTCGGGGAGGTAGGCACCTTTGAGTTCTTGTCTGACAGGATCTCCACTGTGAACTACAACCCTGGAGAGAACACCAAGCTGAAGCTGAGAACTGGCGGCAGTTCTGCTTCGATCAAGGGCTCGTTCTGCCATGGCACCCAGGAAGGAAACGGCATCGAATGGGATATTTCCGGTGAAGGCAAAGCCCAGAAGGTTAGATTGCCGGTTCGGTTCAGATACCGCAGCCCGGTGTTTTTTGAATTTCACCCAAGCGGCAAGCGGAGAAAGACGGATACGTTTGCTGCCTTTTGGCTTTGTGACGTGCCGGACTCGGAGGAGAAGGACTTCAACATCCCCATCTGGAGGTGCAACAACGGCCTGAGGCTTTCGCAAAACTACATCACCGAGGAGAACTGCTCCTCTCTACCGTGCCTCAAAGTGGAGGAGATTGGCAGACTGAGATTCAGGGGCCGGTTCAAGCCGGGGACGGACCAGGACCACCTTCGCTTCGTGAGCGATAACAACTCTCGGGAAACTATTGAAACCTGGGAGGCTTGCTACGCCGAGGGAGTGAGGGGCGAGCATGTCGCTGCCGAGGTGCCTCCGCTGGTGCAGAGGCTCCACGACGAAAGCTTGTTACGGGAGCGAGATGTCTTGCGCAATGCATCTCAGGAAGAGAAGAGGAAGTGGTTGGCCAAGGACGGGACTGACTGGAGCGGTGCCTTTGGGGATGATCCGGCGGCGCTGTTGGCTGCTCGACGGAGCAGGCAGAAATCAGAGGACCTGAGTACAACTGACTATGAGAGCAGTCATTCGACAGACGATGAGGATGTTGACTTGGGTATCAACGATGCCACGCACGAGGATGGCGTTGAGCGAAGCAGCGGCGAGAGCTCGGAGAATTACACGTTCAGGACTGATAGCCGTGAGACTGGTGACAGTCGAGCGTCGATGGACAGCAAGAATACGGCCAGATCCTCGAGCAGCAAGAATCCCATTAAGCAGTACAAGGACTACAAGGAGCGCAAGCGGGATCTGCACCGTCAGCATCGGGGTCTGATGCAATGTAAGTCATTTGCACCATTGGATAGATAGGTACCTTATGTTTTCAGCTACTGACATGTCGGATAGGGAAGCCCATGCGTAACGTCCAGTTCGCCAAGAACGAGGCACTTTTTGCTGCCCGGAGGGTGACAAAGATGGGAAGCTTGAGTGGAAGGAAGCCTGATGTCGAGACTGAGGTCTAGGCAAGGAGATAATGGAGTGCTACATGTCCTGGTGAAGCTGATGTGACGAGTCCATGTTTGATGATTGGAGTTGGGAAAAGAGTTTTTTTTTTTTTCTCTTGTGTGTTTAGGGCTGGTAATCAGCGGTAAGTGTAATGAACCTATACCGAACGCTTATTCCATTGCGTGATGATTGTGGGAAGATGAGGAAGCTGCCATCTCTCCTGTTGTCAGTGGCCACCCAGATAGTTCCTGCCTTACCTGGAAGCGAGAAATCCAACGGTCTTTCCCCGATTGGATTTGAAACCGATGTTTGCGCCTTGCCACTAAGAAATCTCTTCTCTCACATTGCCGTGAAAAAAAGTTGGGCCTACCTACTACACCAAGGTAGTATCATCTCCATCTTCCTACATGGCCAACTCATTCTGTTGACATCAAAATTGACCGCTCGGAAACCAAAGGTAACCTTGAACCCAATCGGGCACGAATCTTCCCGCAACGGCAATGGAGATTGTGTGATACTGACACAAGCTGGAAACGAGCTCCAAGCTACCAAGCTGTCAAGCAGCAAGCTACATGCTGGTTCGGACCGCAGCTCGGGGGTGGTTGGTGTACGGCGTGGTGCCGGAGCCGGGATCGGTTGGTTGGGCGATGGGACAAGGATCCGCGCTTAAAATATCCAACGGTGGAGGAGAGAAGCAAGGCGTCTGGGATGGCCTCGGTTTCGATCTGATATCAGTTTGTTTGTTTGTTGTTCAGCCTATCTCGCCTTGCCATCAACAATCTCGTGAGGAAGCGGAGGCGGGAGGGGATGGCAAGCTGTTATCCATCCCGCGGCTTCACGGAATCCAGCGCCGATAAGATGCCATTCTGTTGATGCCCAGCCCGTTGAGAACGGGTGGATCTCGAGATCTCGCCAAGCAGCGCCATGCGGCAGAGGCTCTGGCGGTCTCGACCATTGTCAACCAACCCCCTGGCAGTGGGAGGCACAGTGGGCGGGTGCCGCAATTATCTTTGACGTCACAGGCACAGATGGCCTTGGCACTTGGGCTCCTACCAACACATGCTTCCACCCCCACCACTGCCACACTGCCACACACCTGGTTGAATTTTACCTTACCCCCCCCTTTCAGGACCATCATTGCCGTCTTCGTCCGTCCATCTGTCCATCTATCCGTCCGTTCTGTGTGTGTGTCCTGAATCTGCTGTGTGTCGTCGACCTGCACCTGATTCGTTTCTCTCCCTACCTACTCGATAGTGAGCACCGTCGAGGTACTCCATACTCACGTTCACTAGTATCTCCACCGCTCAGCTTTGGTGGTGTGTCCAGCCATCCCGCTATCTTTTCTGGTGACACAGAGGTCATCTTCACTCTTTACCGCCACTTCGCCTCCCAGCATCACACATAATGGTTGTCTTCGACGGCCACGAGTTCCAGACGGCCGAGGAATCGAGGCTCAACGAGGATCGCAAGCGCCAAAAGTACTGGAAGAAGTGGGGTTCCTATGTCGCCGAAAGACAGTGGGCTACTGGCAAGTTGCTGCACTGATTGATATTGGTCATGAATGCCTCATCTAACATTGAACTGCAGTGCGCGAGGACTACAGTGCCGATGGTGATGCTTGGAGCCGTGAGTGATCCCTCGTGTGTCATGTTACGGTGCTACCCCTCCTTCTCGTAGTGCGGGATACTCACATAATAACCGATCGGCAGATTTCCCCCACGAGCATTCGAGATCCCGCGCCTACCGATGGGGTGAGGATGGCATTGCCGGTGTCTGCGACACCCACGGCTACCAGAACATCGCCTTTGCTTTCTGGAACGGGCAGGACCCCTTTTTGAAGGAGCGTCTCTTTGGCTTGTCTAACCCTCAGGGCAACCATGGCGAAAGTATCAAGGAAGCCCATTTCCATCTGGATAACACTCCTGTAAGTGCCATTGACACACCTGCACCCCAGAAACCCTAAATCGGCTTGCGCTAACCACATGTTCCTGCAGACGGTAAGACCCTTCATGCAGACGATGGAACGGCCGAAGTTTAACGCTTGACTTACGCATGACTGCAGCACTCGTACATGAAATATCTCTACAAGTACCCTCAGAAGGCCTTCCCCTACGAGGACTTGCTCAAGGAGAATGCCAAGCGAGGCAAGGAGGACAAGGAGTACCAGATCCTCGACACGGGCATCTTTGACGAGGACCGGTACTGGGATATCTTCATCGAGACCGCCAAGGAGGATGACGATCCGGATGAGCTCCTCTTCCGTGTGACTGCGTGGAACAGAGGCCCAGATCCTGCACCGCTGCACATTGTCCCTCATGTGTGGTTCCGTAACACGTGGGCCTGGGGTCGTGAACCGCCTGAGAACAAGCCAGCTATCGGGGTTGCTGATGAGAATCTTCTCAAGTCCAAGCATCACAAACTCGGAGACCGCTATGTCCTTCTCTCACCCTCGCCCGGCGTAGGACCCAGCGGTGATGATGTGCACCCCGAGTTCATGTTCACTGAGAACGATACCAACTATGAGCTGCTTTACAAGGGCAAAAATGAGCAGCCATATGTCAAGGACGCTTTCCATAGGTACATCGTCGATGGCGAGAAGGGTGCTATCAACCCGGCCCAGACGGGAACCAAGGCTGCCGCATGGTACTCTTTCAACGAAGGCGGCGGTGTGGGCCCTGGAGAGTGCGCCGGTATGTTTACCTCTTCCTATCTTTTCCTCAAGAAGATTGACTGACCATCTCAAAGTTGTCCGTTTCCGATTCTCCAGGAAGCCTGAGACCTACCTCGATGAAGAGGAGTTTGATGACCTGATCGAGAAGAGGAGAGAAGAGGCCGATGACTTTTACTACCACATTAGCCCTCTGCCCATGGCCGATGATCTTCGCAATATTCAGCGCCAGGCGTTTGCCGGCATGATGTGGTGCAAGCAGCATTACCTTTTCATCTGGGAGGAATGGGCAAACGGTGACCCCAGCCAGCCTCCCCCACCCGAGTCTCGCAAGGGCATACGCAATTCTGCGTGGAAGCACCTTCACTGTGACGATATTCTATCCATGCCCGATTCCTGGGAATATCCTTTCTTTGCTGCATGGGATACAAGTTTCCACTGCATCACCTTGGCCATGATCGACCCCGAGTTCGCCAAGAAACAGCTCGATCTGTTTACCCGCGAGTGGTACTGCCATCCCAACGGCCAGCTGCCTGCGTAAGCCTTGAATCTTGCGTGTATGTGAAGTGGTTCCCGACTGATAATTTGCAGGTACGAGTGGA
This sequence comes from Podospora pseudopauciseta, assembly GCF_035222475.1. Lineage (NCBI taxonomy): Eukaryota > Fungi > Ascomycota > Sordariomycetes > Sordariales > Podosporaceae > Podospora > Podospora pseudopauciseta. Next base: position 2,851,924 of record NC_085893.1, on the reverse strand, counting down.
ACTTTGGCGATGTCAACCCTCCTGTTCACGCTTGGGCTACGTTCCGTACCTTCAAGATCGAGCGCAAGCTGTATGGGAGGCAGGATCTCGACTTCCTCGAGAGAGTCTTTCAGAAGCTGTTGCTGAACTTCACCTGGTGGGTCAACCGCAAGGATGTTGAGGGCAAGAACGTCTTCGAAGGTGGTTTCTTGGGGCTGGACAACATTGGTTTGTTCAACCGTTCTGAGCCCCTTCCTACGGGCGGTACTCTTGAGCAGGCTGACAGCACTGGTTGGATGGGCTTTTACTGCCTGAACATGCTCAACATTGCCCTCGAGCTCGCCAAGCACCGCCGTATCTACGAAGATATTGCCAGCAAGTTCTTTGAGCACTTCATCCTCATCAGTGATGCCATGACCTGGAGAATGGGCCAAAAGGAGGAGCAGTCCCTGTGGAACGAGCAGGACGGCTTCTACTATGATGCCATCTCATGGGGTGGCCCCTGGATTCAGCAGCTGCCCGTGAGGTCGCTTGTTGGCTTGATTCCGCTTTATGCGACCTTGACCTTGGAGCCTGAGCTCCTCAACAGACTTCCCTCCTTCAAGAAGCGCGTGGAGTGGTTCATGAACAACAGGTGCGACGTGGCTGAAAGGACCATGCACAGTATCCGCAAGCGTGGTAAAGGTAACAGGATTTTGCTGTCCCTTGTCAACAAGGAAAGATTGCTCAAGATCTGCGAGCGCATGCTGGACGAGGACGAGTTCTTCAGTCCCTACGGCATCCGGTCGCTCTCCAAGTATCATAAGGAGCACCCTTACTCCATGGACGTCAACGGTCAGACCTTCAAGGTCGGGTATGTTCCCGGTGACTCGGACAGTGGCCTTTTCGGTGGCAACAGCAACTGGAGAGGGCCTATCTGGCTCTGCGTCAATTTCCTGCTCGTGGAGTCGCTGCAGAGGTTCTATCTCTTCTTCGGACAAGACTTACAGGTGGAGTGCCCAACTGGTTCGGGCGATTTCATGCACTTGGGACATGTATCTGAGGAGATCCAGCACCGTCTGCAACACATGTTTGCCCGCCATGACGATGGGCGCCGGAGTATCAACGGCAACAATGATACTCTGGACTTCGACCCCAACTGGAGGGATTACCTTTGGTTTTATGAGTTTTTTGACGGAGACTCCGGGCGGGGTCTGGGAGCTACCCATCAGTGTGGCTGGACGGGTTTGATTGCCAGGATGATTCACGATACTGGGTATGTTTCTCTCCTCTCGTTCCTGGGTTTGACATGAGTACTAATCGTTTTTGTAGTGTCAACTGCCGCCTCCCGCAAACTCCTCGCACCCCGTCCGCCGGCATGGCGCACTACTTCGACGACATCCTCCATCGCCACCTCGGCGGTGCCCAAACGCCCCGCACACCGATGCTCTCCCCTCGCCTCCGTCGTTCCTCCACCAGCCGTTCCATCGCCGCCCGCAGCGATTTCGACTTGAATGACCTCAACGGCTACGACGACGAGGCGGACGGAGGATTCCCGGCCAGGAAGGGATCCATGGCCGCTCCAGGCATGGGTCAAAATGGAACCAACGGTTTGACTCTGAGCCAGAAACTGAAGGGCAGAGAGGAGGATGAGAAGCACTTGCATGCGTATATTCACCAGCAGCTGGAAAAGGTGAGGCTGGAGAGGGGGGCGGATGGGTATTCGCAGGGTGATGAATTCGAGGCTCATGCCAATGAGTAAAAGTTTGGGGAGGGAAATGAGGATGGGATAAGGTTATGCAATGGGATGGGGAGGATATTTTGCTTTTAAAGAGAGAAAATAGTTGATAGATAGAGAGGTTGATGAACGTGATGGCTGGCTTTTTGTTTTTGGAAGCTATTCAAGTCGAAAACTTTGATATCTGCGCCAGTGAAGAAGTGAAATAGGTTATGATGGGTAGGATGAGAGAGAGGAGAAAGGGATGCAGTGTGAAGGAGACGAAGGAGGAGAGGGTAGTATCCTGACATAACCCTGTATTCCGCCACCAGTTCTCATCGCTCATACTAGCATCAGTGGTTTAGTGGTAAAATCCATCGTTGCCATCGATGGGCCCCGTGTTCGATTCACGGCTGATGCATAACATTATGATTTGATTTTTGTTACCTATCCTCTTTCTGAGGGATAAATTGCTGATTGCTTCAAATTTTGGCTCAATCCAACTAGCTGTTTTGCCTTTTTGTCTCGACCTGGTGTTTGCTTGCGAGTTAGTTGCGTCGTGATTAAGCAACACACATTCCATTCTGTGTAGCCTAGCCTTCAGATTGGGTAAAACTGTATGTATGTTTGGACGAGCAAAAAGTTACCAAGCGTAAGGTGTCATGTCATGCATGACAAAAATGGTCAGTCAATCTGGGGTTCGAAGAGAAGGGGAAGGGGAAAGGGGGGTGGTTATGGAAATCCATGGTTGAAAAGGCAACGGTGATTCTCCCAATCTTGATGGACATTCACAGGGACCACCTGGTTCGGAGGAAATGAGATAGATACCGGAGGAACTCTTGGTTTTGTATTCTTACAACTTCCTGAAGGCGGCGGTGGTGGGCGGGAGCATAGTTGCTGAACTGGTCGTGACTGCATGGACGAAGCTACAGACGGGCGAGAAGGAGGGCTTGTAGTGTCGATCACGAAGAGGATCACCAAGACGGCAAGCAGGTAGATATCCAACTTGTAGCAATGCGTCTATTTTCGGCTCATATGCACAGGGGGACGTCCTTCCTTTCTCTCGAAAGATCCAGACAAATGACCGCGAGCCTTTGATGTGTCGAAACTTGACCGGTCCCCTTTCACTCTCATACCCTATCCCCATCACAATCCCCTTTTCTGCACACTATACAAAGGAGCGAAAAAAAGCAAAGGGCTGAGCGGCTCATGACGGTCTTGTTAAAAAAGAGGTAGTAGTAGTAGTAGTAGTAAATAATTTACAAGGTGTCAGTAAGGAGCTTGTTCATCTTAGCCAGCTTGGCGGAGACGGACAAGTCGATTGTTCTCTCGCCGACCTCGACGATGAGACCGCCGATGATGTCGGGGTTGACCTGAGGTAGATTGTTAGTATATGGAGTGATTTACAGCAAGGGGTAAAGCGGTGGGGACATGCCTGGTTCTTGACCTTGAGCTTCTTGCCCTCACCAACATACGAGGACTTGGAGACGGCAGACTCAAGGCGGTTGAGGGTCTTGTTATCGAGGGGCTATGTCATGTCACATGTCAGTACTCACCATCCCCTTCCTACCTTGTGAACAGTGGGGAGGGGGGCTCACCTGAGCAGAGGTAACAACCATCTCAACCTCACCACGAGCAGCGCTCATCAGCTCGCCAAACTTGGCGCACACACCAGGCAGCAAGCCCAAGCGGTTGTTCTCAGCAAGAGCAGCCAAAAGATTCTTGACAGTCTCGCCAGAGACGCCAGCGCTCTTCGTGAGCTCGGAAACAACGGCCGACTTGTCGGCGGCAGAGAGGGTAGGGGCCTCGAGGATGCCGACGAGCTTGGGGTCCTTCGCGAGGAGGTTGGCGAGGGAAGTCACGCCTTTGGCGGTGGGCTCGAGGGAGGAGGTCTTGACGGCGGCAGTGTACTGTTATGGCGCCAAAACCAAAATGACGCAGCTTGTTAGTGATTGTTCCTCAATTATTTTCCCTTTTCCATTTTCGTAGTTCTCCGGTGTTGTCCCATTTCCAATTGATGTATTCCCCCCCAGTGTCCAACTCAATTGCTTTCCCCCCCTTCCGAAAAGAACACCCCAGAAAATGTCCGACACCGAAAAGACTTGTCAGGGAGGGGCGTACCAGAGCAGTAGCATAGGTGCCGTCGAGGCCGAAGAGGGAGACGGGAGCCTTGACCTTCTCGTTGGAGGCAGCGGCAGCGTAGGTGCGGGCTTGGGCCTGGATGGCGCGCTGGGGGGCGGCGGACCGCGCGGCGCGGAGCACTGCCTGTCGCGAGAACATGGTGACTGTGGGATTGGATGCGGTGATGCGGACCTCGAGTGTCGTGAACCTGAGCTTCAGTTTTTAGAAACGGGGTTTGGCTGCTCGGCAAAAGAGGGGTGCCTCAGGCAGAAAGCCAGCTTCGGGCTACTGGCGGGCGGGTGTGATGGGGCCAAGAGCAAAGCTGCCGGGTGGAACCGGGCCAACCACCCACCGTCACCTATGTAACCTCCCTGCGCCCGATTGGATTTCTTGGTCTTTATACATTTTATCATTCAAGTCAATTACTTATCATTGATTCGCATACATGCATTACCCGAATGCCATATTACAAGAATCCTATTACAGAGAGACAGACATCCATACCCTGAAACCCAAAGCTCCAAGCTCCAAGCTCCCAGCCGTCCATCCATCCATCTGTACCCAAACGCCACATGCAACAAGCCAGCAATGCATTATCCTTAAACCCAGCATCCCAATCTTCCACGACTAGTCACTACGCAACATGCTGTCCACCAGATCCCCCAAAGGACCCCAAAAGTCCTTCCCGCTGGCCAAGTTGTGCTCATCAATGAAGAGGACGTACTGCTTGAAGCTGGTGTTCAGGTGGGGTTCCAGGCCGAGCTCTCGGATGACTGGGTAATGGTGGCAGTAGATGTGCGCGTAGACACGGTACATGCGCTTGAAGATTTGGCGCACAAGAGCTGGGAAAGACTTGGGGAATGGAACGCCTATTTCTTGTGTTAAGGGGGTCTTCTCTAGTCTGTAGAGACGGGCAACGTACCGATACGGCTGGGAAGCACAGACTCATTGTCAATATTGCTCTGAACCCAAGTCATGAGTTGTTCAATGTAGGCCGGCGCTGGCATCTTCGTTGGTCGCTTGTAGTTCTCCGAGTCTTGCCACAAGTACTCAAACTCATCCGTGGCCTTCATCTCGGGACATGACTGAGGAGAGCAGAACTCGGTGATGGCGCCATATAGCAGGTTGATCTGATTGTAGAAATCGACCACTATCCATCACGAGTCAGTTGGCCTATCATTTTCGGTGGTAGTTTTAGGAATGAGAGGGTATACTGTTGACGGCCAACCACTCATTCTCATCCTCGCCCTCAGGAAGCTTCACCACCTTGCGAAGACTCCCCCCGCCAAGGGTCGCCTCGGCATATTGACGAAGTTGGTAGCTGGTGGCACCGCCTTTGCCGCCAGCGCGAGGCCTGAACTGATTCCTCGTCCGTTGATTACTTCAGTGTGCCCAAGTTAGCCAAGATATCTTCAACTCGTTGTTGCAATGGTCGCGTGCGTCTCGCTGGGATTGAGCTAGGCGCCCCACGTCGAGTCGGTGAAGCGTCTTCGGGGTTCTCTCAAAATGGGCAAAGAGGGGCGCATCGTGGATTTTGGTCGGGGCTCTAGGGGTAACGGCCGGAGGTCAACTCACACTGTCGTCAAGAAGTTACTCATGATGAGAACCCAAAGCGCAAACTGTCTGTGGGATACTGGTGAACTGTAGGTCGCAGTGTGCCAAATGTTAGCGGGGCAATTCGCTATGATGACGCAGCTAATGGGGACACTCCACTGCTGTCAATGCGGAGCAGAGCTCGAAACAGACCTCTGATGAAGACTGGCAGATACAGAATATCGGACGGCCTCTCGTTGTGGATTCTCGATATGGTTGAATGGCGCGACAAGTCCAAGATATGGAAGAGGGCGTAGAAAGTCTAAAGTCAACAAAAGTTAAAAGACGGCTGAGTGGGTGGGATGTTTACCAGCATGGAAACACATGCAAAATAATGCTGCACAGCAACAGCAACTGGGCGGCCTGTCTGCGGCGTGGTGGCAGGGCCGTTCTAGGGCGGCATTTAGCCCACTTTAGCGGGGTAGTTGGGCCTAATTTCCCCAACTCTTGCCCACTTGTTTCAGCTGGACTACGATCCCGTTCCACTCTCAACCCTCAGCTCACATCAGGTCACCCAACTTTGAACTCGAGATGCCTGCTCGAACCATTCTAATAAGTTGGGAGATATTCTCACGTCATTTGGATAGTACTTGAGACCTCACTTAGCATGCGACCACTTGACGACACCGCCCCTCGAATGAACATCAGGAAGCTTGCTTATTGACGGAATTTCATATCAGCCTCAATGCAGTGACCGTCCATCCCGCTGCCGTTCTCCAACCCACCTTCTTCTCCTTGGTTGCTATTTGCAACGGGAAAGAATATCTTGCCTTGTTATGGATGTCACCACCCCTCTTCAGACCTCTGCGGTCTCTACCAGGCTAATGGTTTAGTGGTCGATGGCTGAATATCAAGGGCCCATTGCCCAGATCAACGGGTCACTTTGGGATATTGCTGCATGAGGGGAACACATGGCTGCCATGTGTTTATACTACCTTACTTGTATGTATAAGAATGCTGTGCAGCATGTGGACAGTCTGCTATATCTCGAAAGTCACATCGCTTTTGCGAGGTCATGACACACAAACATGCGAGCTCTCCATCTTATCGTTGCCTTCTTTTGCCTGGCTGAGGCAAAGGGGATTTCTGTTGAGCAAAGACGCAAAGTAGTGCAGTCCTTCAGTGTACGCCGAAATGCAAGTTCTGATACAACCCCGTTGCAAGTCGGAAATGGAAACTTTGCCTTCGGGGCCGACATTACCGGGCTCCAAACCTTCAAGCCTTTTGCTATCATGAACACTTGGGGGTGGCACAACTTCAGCTTTCCCACCACCCCAGGGCAGACTTCTGTAGAAGGTGAGTATGAGACACCAGATAGGTATATGATCCATGAGAAAACCAACTGATTATCTCAAGACTACACCGGCTTGGAATGGTGGACGCATGGAAGACTGGTCCGCTATGAACAGCCAAACCCAGCCCAAAACGACATCTCGAACTGGCTGAGAGAGAACCCTCATAGACTCAACCTCGCCAATGTCGGACTACACTTTGGTGGTCATGATGTTGTCGAAAGTGATCTGGAGGAAAAGACCCAGGAGCTAGACATGTGGTCGGGAAGACTGACCTCATCTTCCAGATTCAATGGGTCAAAGATTGTAGTTCAGACATGGGCCGATTCGGACTCTGACACTGTTGCTGTTCAGGTTCAGTCACCACTCTTGAAAAGGGGAGATATTGGTCTATTTCTGGACTTTCCCTACCCAGACAAGGAAAAGTTCAATGCTCCTTTTGTTGGACACTTCAATCTAGCCTCCAAACACAAGACGACTCTGAAGCAGCTTTCGCCTCAAAGTGCTCAGATCAAGCACACGTTGGACGACACCACATACTATACGTTGATTCAGTGGGAAGGCAGTGAAGCAACCATCACCGGACCCCTGGACGGAACTCATCGCTACGTCCTCGCCCCTAAATCATCCTCCAAGATCCAACTCGTCATCTCCTTCTCACCGACACCCAACTTTTCCAGCAAGAAAGCCAGCTACCGGCAAATCACTACCGCCTCTCGCAACTGGTGGAAAAACTACTGGACCAAAGGCGCCTTCATCGACCTCACCCCCGTCCACTCCGACCCCCGCGCCCTCGAACTCCAACGCCGCATCATCCACTCCCAATACCTCACAGCAGTCAACTCAGCCTCCGATTTCCCCCCGCAAGAATCCGGCCTAGTCAACAACGGCTGGCACGGCAAATTCCACCTCGAGATGAACCTCTGGCACACCCTCCCCTTCGCCCGCTGGAATCACCTTGACCTCTTCCACCGCTCCCTCCCCCACCTCTACAACCAACTCCTCCCCTCCAGCCTCTCCCGCGCAGAAAAGCAAGGCTACAACGGAGCCCGCTGGGGCAAAATGACCGACCCCCTCACCGGCCGGTCATCCCCGGGGGAAATAAACTCCCTCCTCATCTGGCAGCAGCCTCACCCAATGTTTTTTGCGGAGACAGACTACCTTTCCCACCCCAACAACCTCACCACCCTCCAGAAATGGGACGCCATCCTGACAGAAACGGCGAATTTCATGGCGGACTTTGCCTGGTTCAACTCCTCCACCAAAGTCTACGACCTCGGCCCTCCGTTGTATCCCGTGTCGGAGAATACCAACCCTAATATTACCCTCAACCCTACTTTTGAGCTCGCCTACTGGAGGTTTGGTCTTGATGTTGCGACGAAGTGGAAAGCGAGACTGAACCAGACGTCGCCAGAGATTTGGGGTATTGTCAGGGATAATTTAGCTCCCCTGCCAGTCGTCAACAACACTTATGCTACTTATGAAGGGATCCCAAACATGTGGATTGCCGCAGAGACAACGTTTGACCACCCTGCTCAGGCTGGGATATTTGGTCTCCTTCCCCCGTCACCGCAGGTGGACCTCACGGTAGTCAACAACACGGCTCGCAAGATCAAGGAGACGTGGAGACTGAATGAGAGCTACGGGTGGGATTTCGCACTGTTGGCTATGAATTCCCTGAGACTGGGGGATGTAGAGCAGGCGGTGGAGTATCTACTTCATCCTATCTTCAAATTTGATGATGCTGGCTACGCGGTGGGAGGGGAGAGGGTGCCCACCCCGTATTTTCCCAACAGTGCTGGACTGCTGATGGCGGTGGGGATGATGGCTGGGGGTTGGGTGGATGATGAGGGGGTGAAGTTGCCTGAGCAATGGGTTAGGGAGGGGGCGAGAGCTGAGGGGTTCGTGGTTGCTTTGTGAGATGGGTGTACCTAGTTGAGGGGTGTTGCGATGCCGAGTGTGAGCGCGGTAGATGGCTATTCATGTCATAAACTTTTACCATATCCATGACATGGTATATGGTCCTCATTTCCATGCCATTCTTGCTTCAGTAACGAACCCATCGCTATGAGATGCTCTTCCTCTTCATAACCATCCTTCTCAATCATGTCATATCTACGCATAAGCCATGAGCATGTAACAGGTCTCTCTCTTCCCCAAGAACCTGAAAGTAAGCATTTCACAATATTCTGCTTTTTCAGTCCCTTACCCTTCTCCTCTCCTCCCCACCTCTTAGATGAGCGGCATCTCCCCCAAATTCTCCCCCTCAAAGCCCTCCTTCCCCAGCATCTTGGTCTTCTTCTTTTCCTTGACCTTCTCCTCCTTCTTCCTCTCCCTCGCGAGCTTCTCCACCATCTTTATGTCGGCCAGCTGATACCCCGGGGGCGCATCGTCGTCCTTGTCGAGGTCGATTTCTCCAAGCAACAACACGTTCTCGCCTCTGACTAGGAACGTACCCCGGTCGATGTCGGCGAAGATGCCGGTTGGCTCTTTTTCCGAGAGGACGGGGGGGACGAAGATGCGCTCTTTTGTGGATTGGAGGACGAGGTTGGCTGTTTGGCTTGTTGAGTATATCTTATTCCTTGGGCTTGGGGTCGTCATAGTTCAAGAGATGTACATACCGAATTGATCCCAGCTGCGGAGGATGCCTATCAATTTACGGCCGTCGCGGAGGGAGATCAGGAGTTTTTCTGTGAGGTGTTTAGAACTCATGTGTGAGTGAGAGAGGACAGGAGAACACACTATCTGTGAGATCCAACAGCTGAGCAGCAGTGGTAAACATCTGGGCTGGCAACTGCTGGGGCTGGGGAGGGCGGCCGAGTCCCGGGGGCATCATGCCCTGGGGTACAGGGCCGCCTGGATGTTGAGGTGGTTGCGGCATCATTCCAGGGGGGGGAGGGCCGTGTTGGTGGTCATGTATTGAGAGGTGCTCCATCTTGAATGTTGATATGTGAGGGTAATGTTAAGCCTAGTGGCGGGTTGGTGGTAGTCAATTCAGGGTCAAAACCCAAAGACCGGCTAACAAGATGTTGTTTTGTTGGTGGTATTGTCTCCCTAACCAGCTTTGGTCCGTCAAATCGAGGTCGACGAAGTGGCGTTGCAGGTCCTGGAGGAGGGGTAAATTTGGATTCTGCTTTTGCCTTTGCAGAGATGTGTTATGAAGTTAGTATAAAAAAAGCTGTCCGGGGCTTGAATATCGGTCGAGTATTGAGCTATTGACCGAGTCCCTCTCAAAATATCGAGTTGATGTGAGATCTCTCTGAATTTAGGCTGGTGGGCTGAGTGACACAACACTTGCCTGTTGAATGCAGCTTCTGGCGGGCGGACAGTGTGAGCTTTGCTGTCTTCCACACGGAGCAGCCTTACTAGAAGTCGGCGCCAGTTGTGCCACAGTGGAGCAAGGCTCTAAAGCTATGCCCGGACAGACATTATCTGATTGGTCAGAGCTCTGGTGTTCCTGGTTTCAAGCCACAGCATTGCGGTTTGCATACAAGAAAACCGTGCGCAAGCCACAGTTGACAGCTGGGGTTGGGAGAACAGTGACAATAGCAGGCCAGCCAGTCCGTTCCGTCGGTTGCCGCCAGTCCAGCGCAAGGCGCTTTCTTTTTGACTTATTGTCTTCTCGAACCGGTCACCCGACACACAACACCAAGGTCAACAAAGGTCGACTTTGCATACAATGATCACGGCCTTCTCCAGTTCATTTCTGATACCAGAGTTTCTCTGATATATACAAATCTCGACCAATTCTGCACCTTTTCTTCGCCAGACGCAAACCTGTCAGGTTCGGCGATCGACCCGACACTGGTCTCGAGAGTGACGACTGCTTCTCTTTGTTTCTCGACCACCAAGAGCTTTCACACCTCGAGTCGCATTCGCAATGGCTACGACAGACCCTTCCTCGGCCGTTGCGCCGGTTGGAACATCAGCGCAAGCAACACAGTCTAAGAGAGACAAGCGCCGCCAGTTGATCTCCGATCGACTGGCCCAGCTTGACGATAGGCTGGCTAGAGACAGGGACCAAACCTTCCGCGAGCAACTTCACAAGATCCAAATGGACACAAATCTGGTCATGAGGATTGACCCATACGCTGAGCGACCATTTGACAATCTCGAGGAGGAGTACCAACAAATCCTCCACCAGCTGAACGCCGATGCGAGCACAACACCACAATCGTACCTTGGAGCGGCCGGTCCGAGATTCACAGACTGGATGAACAAGGTCCAGGACTTGATGGAGGAGCGTGACTACGCTTTAGCGAAGCACAAGGTAAGGAACACTTTCGTTGCGACTTTTTGTCGCTTTTTGTCAAAAATTGACCTTGTTTTCACAGTTTGACTATGACAAGAAGGTGTCTGAGTACATGAACACCCACGCCTTTAAGGTCGAGACAGCGAACCGAGAATACCGCGCGCTCTCCCAAACCCTTCGCGACCGCCTAATCAACGCCATTACCACCAAAAAATTCCGATTAAATAAGGAGAAGGAGGCACTGGAAATCTCCGACTCGTCTGCTCTTCTGCTTCACCCGAACCAGTTCAGCATCACAAACCCTGCCAGCCCTGGCGGTACCCACGCCAAGCGAGCGACGAGGTTGCGACGAGGAGAGATTGACGACATGTCCTTGGACAATAAGAAGCGAAAGCGCAATAACAACGACGACGATGGCTCCCCAGCCCCCCAGCGACGAGCTCTAGATAATGCTAATACCACGCCTCTCTGGCAAACCGACCGCCTAGCAGTGCGCAAGACCACCGGACCAATCTACAGCATCGACAAGCTATTTACCGACAAGGAGCTCTCAATGACCTACAACACGGCTGCCTTTGCCGCCCACAAATATCTGTTGACGCATAAGCCAAAGTTTGATGAGAACGGCCGTCCTATCCAGTCGCCAGACGGTAGCGACTCCGGCAACGGCGAGCACGACGATGACGGCGACTCGGTTCCCTCTGCGCCCCCAATGGAGCGCAATATTTCGCACGTGACTCGCAGCGGACTTCGTGGCTCAAACAATCCCAACTTCGTGGATGACAAGCTCATGGGAATGGAGTTGCTCGCCAATTTTGACTTTCCTGGCAACTTCGACAGGATGCTTGCTGCAGACCCCAAACTCCCAGCCACATTCCCATCCACATACATCAAGGGGCACAACAGACTTGAGTACAACACCACCAACAGCCTCGCTAACGACGACGTCAATGGTGATATGATGGTCATGCAAGCCCTCAAGCAGTATGAGCAGGCCAATGGCCTTGGATCGAGCTTTGCTGTGGAGAATGGAAGCCGCAAGCTCCTCGAAGCTGCCTCTTACCCAGCTAGAGACCACCGCTTTGTTGCTTACCTTCAGGGCGAAAGGCCTTCGGAGAACGAGGTGCGCAAGCGCCTCGGGCTTCCGGTGCTGCCAGATACAGTCGAGCCTGTTATGAGCAACGAAAGGAGCAGCACCCCGCGTCCAGGTCATGGAGGTACACCAGGCCAGTCGCCAGCCAAGGGTTTCGGAGGAGTGCCAATGAGCCGACAATCCAGTGCCAATGGTGTTCCTATGAGCCGCAGCAGCAGTCGGAAGGGAGGACGTGGTGGACGGGGCGGTTAGAGGAGGAATGAGAAACATCGAGTCTCCTAATCTGGGATGCGGACATTTTGCGCCACCTATCATATCTGGTGGATGAAAGTTGCACATGATATACTACTTATGGGCATATGAAACGGAGTTTTCGGGAGGGAGTTACGGGTTGGGCGGTTATATATCGGGCTGGATTTTTTCTTTTATTTCATAACATTGCGGGCGGCATCACGGGCATCTACTGCAATACCCCAGCGGAAGCGGCGGACTGATTAGTTCACCGAATTATTATCAGTTCACATGGAATAAATCAATTCATTCTAACTTGCTTGCTCCAAACCGTGACATGCTACTCGCCCACTCTCTGTTTCGAGATTCCTCTCTCCGCCTGCTGATTCCTTTCAAATTCCAATAAATTCAAGGACCAAAAACCAAAGCCCTCACCTCGATACTCCTCCTCCCCTCGGCCTCCGGTCTGGTGCGTGGATCCTCAAACGCCGAGTGCGCCACCCTCCCCCCCTTGACCTCACTGTTTTCCTTTAGCGCCTCCGAGTCAAAACACTGCAGGAGAATCCGTTCGGTGTTCTGCATCGCGGAAAGGTAATACCACTTTTGATCAGGATGATGGGCAATGGCGGCCGTCTGCCCTATGTAGCCCGTCTGGGTGTACCTGTGCTCTACCGGCACCACTTCCTCATCTCGTAAACTTGCGCTGGAGGCAAAAGCGAGGGGGAAGGATTCAAGGGGTGCGTCATTGAGGGGTCGCCAGACGTTGATGATGCGGTATCGGGTGCCGGTTGAGAGGATTTTGTCGGCCTCCTCGGGGGGGAGGTGTTTCCTTACGCGCTGGGCGGCGGATAGGGCGGTTTGATCGATGTGGACGCGCTGAACGGGGGTTCGGGGGGCGGATGGGGAGGGGAGGCGGATAGTGTGGTCGAATATCAGGATGTGGGTTGCGTTTGGGATGGTGGAGAGGAGGAGGGAGGTTATTTCGGGGTAGTAGTGGGTTTTGATGGAGGTGTCGGAGGTGAAGAGGGAGGGTTCGGAAGTGGGAGGGGGTTGGGAGGTGAGGATTTGGAAGGAGTCACGGTCTAAGGTGAAGGAGGCGAGGTTGGGGCGGGCGTCGTGGATGAGGGTTGGGACGGGGGTTGAGCCGTAGTTTCGGGGGGGAGTTGGGGAGTCGGGGGGGAGGTCGGCAAGGTTGAAGGGGGGGGAATTGTCGGAGGGGGGGGAGTAGAAGTTGAGGGGGGCGGTTACGTCGCCTGAGGGGGGGAGGTGGTCGATGGCCATGGTGGTGAGGTGTGAGGTGGGCTGTCTTGGGATATGTGCGGTGGGTGGCAGAGATGGATGTTGAGATGATGATCAGAAGGGATCCTATGGATGAGGATGCCAAGGTATATATATTCTATGATTCTGTCTAGAAATAAAGGTTTACCCTCTCGATATTATCAAGCAATGCTACATTCAAATGCTGTCAAACACACGATTCACCACTTACACAGCCGGTTGCGCCATTAGCCCCATCACGTCATGTTGAAGAACAACTCGAAGGGCGCGCTTTAGTTCTCGAGACCTTCAAGATGCGACAAAGATTAGTAATAAATGATTTGCGCAGCTTTGGGCTCCCATTTTCTAGCGTTGCTACAAGAAGAGAAGTGGCCGCATCTGCATCTTTTCAGAAAAGGAGGGGGATATGGAAGTGCTGACAATGACGTCTACACCGTTGGCATTAAGAGGGCATAAAGTTATCCCGAAATTTGGCCAAGACCTGGGGTATTCTTGTCGAAGACAGCCACATGTTTTGATTGGAGAAATCCATAAAAGGCTTAGCCTAATCAGGCAACAAGTAAACAGACACGGTTGGTACCTGGTCGGATGTAACTGTGCGCGCACAGGACACACCGATAGGAAGCGCAGCTTGTCGCATTCAAACCATCATTTCCATCCCATATCCATTATATCGACGCGTTAACCAGTGGCCCTCATTAGGCGGGGTGGTGTCTAAATTTTGGCATATTTTTTTTTGGGAGGGGAGAGACAACACACACACACATACACACACGCAGGTCGTGGGCTTGCATGTCCATGCGTCTGCCCCTGCCCCCATGATTATTATTTCTGGACGCCCTCGCCCGCGGCAAATTTGCGACGACCGCGGACATGGATGAAGAACACACCATAACGCTGAACCTGGGATCTTCACCCGACCCGCTAATAGATCCGATTCTCAGCCCACCGATGCTGCCGCCGTCGCGCGTCAAACCACGAGCCCAACCCGCCGCGCGACTTTTATCCATTGCGAGATCGCCTAGGAAACGAACCTTTGAGCTCGACATTGGCAGCCCCGTTTCGCCACAGAGGCTGCTGGTGACTGTCCAGGCTGAGGACGAGGTGAGGAATACAAAGGGCATAAAGCGCCGGCTTTTCCAATCGCCGACGCCGAAACGGGGAGTTATGAGGGGAGGAGGGGATGTTACCACTACCGTGGTGCCAGTGCGCGGTCTGAGTGATGATGAGGGAGTGACGCCGCGGAGGAGAGGTCGGCCACGGAAATCTGGGACGCCGGTACCTACGACGCGACGAAAACGACCTGGTACACCGGGAGCGAAGGCTGTTGTTGCGAGAGGCACGTCTCGATCGCCACAAAAGTCCCCTCAGAAGCAGCAGCCACTAGACGAAGATGCGCTGGAACATATCGAGGCGACGCCGGGACCCGTCAGCCTGTTGAAGAGGCCGGCGAAACGAAAGTCGATGACACCCGCAAAAGAGGATACCCAGCCGAGAAAAAGAGGACGGCCGCGGAAGAGTCAGGTTCCTGCCGAGATGAATATGGGTAGCATTGCGGAAATACTACAACAGGACAACGCTTCGAGATTACCACCAGTACAACATGACTTTTTCGGCCAGGATCAATTCACGGCAGGGGAGGATCACGATGATGATGGTGCAGGCGACATGGAGGATGATATCTGGCTTGGGACCCTTTCGTCGCCTGCCGCGCAGAGACTCCGGACGAGTTTAAGCAATCGATCTCCCCCGAAGGAACCATCACCAGCACCAGAACCCGAGCCTGAAGCAGAACCGTCCCCAGAGCCGGAACAACAACCACAACCCGAGCACTCCGAAGGTGATTTCGATGAACAAGGCGAGTGGGGCGACATGCACGATGGACCCGAGGACGATTACGATGAGGGCGATTACATGACAAGTCCGGTTCGAGATTTGGGGGATGCTCAGGATACCATGGCGGGAGCGGAGGACTTTACAGAGGTCCCGCTTGCCGAGCTCAGGTCTCTGATGAATTCCAGTATGATGGCCGGGCAAGAACAACAGCAAGAGGAAGAGCTCGGTGAAGCCACAAAAGTCATTATTAAAAATGGTATCGACTATCTTAGGCAGGGTCGAGGGACTGCGGCTGGGGAGGGCTCACAAGAGGCAGTACAAGAGACAGGGGAAGAGCATGATTTCGGGTTTGGTGTCGGGCCAGGGCGGACATCTCAACTGGAAGCTGCTGAGTTAAGGAAGCCATTTGACTTTGGTTCTAGTTTTCACCCTGGGCAGAGCACTCAAATGCCTTCTGTGCGCCGACGAAGGGAGACCAACTTCAACTTCAGTGTCGGGCCTGAGAAACCTGCTGCATCTTCTCATGCTGAGCAGCTGGAGGGACTCGATTTCGGACAAAGCATTCAAAAATCCCCCACTCCACCACGGAAGAACTTTGATTTTGATTTTAGCATTTTGCCGGGTGAGAACACGGCTGCTGAGAGGAGAAGCGAGTCTGCTTCCAGCTCCCCTGTTGGACAACAAGAAGCAAAGGCTGCTGAGAGGGCAGCTGTTTTGCGGAGGGAGGTGGTTGGTTTTGGTTCTAGCATTGGACCAGTGCAGAAAGCTGACACTTCTTCCTTTGAAGTGAAGAGCAGATCGTTTGATCCTGATTTTTTTAGTGACGAGTCTAGGGAACAGAGCGCGGAGCCAAGGCAAGGTTCTGAAGAGCCCAGGCGACACAGCGAGGAGCCAAGGCGAGAGTCTGAGGAGCCACGACAAGAAAGCGAGGAACCCAGGCATGAGTCTGAGGAGCCGAGACAAGCGTCTGAAGAACCGTCACAGAAAGAACAGTACTCTAGGTCGAGGCCCGACCCAGACTTTGAGTTCAGTGATGGGCCTGTTCCGCAACCCGAGCCGGACCAGGATGTGCAGCCAGAAAGACAATGGGCCGAGACCTCAGGATATTCAGCAACCGAGCAGCAAGATGACCCAGGACAAGAACCAGACCGGGAGCAACCCAAGCCTTACAAATGGCCTTACAAACGATTGCCACCCCGTCCCAGTGAGGTCGAAATCCGAGCTGAAGTCGAAGCCGAGGATGAACCCGCAGACGACTCCGATGCTTGGTGGAACCGAGTTCCAGAAAAGCCGAAGCCAATAAAGAAGCCAAAGTCACTACTCGGGAAGTTGATCCGCAAGGCTGCTCGTCAACGGACAGATTCGGTCAACACAACGCAGGAACCATCGCCTGCCGACACATCAAACCTGAGTGGAGAAGGGGATTCCTTCTCTACCTTGCCCGATGAAGTGTATGCCGCTGCAACTCCAGGCCAACACGTGGAACCGCAGCTTGAAGAGCAACATGACGACGAAGTGCGCGATGGAGAAAGAGAGGAGGAACCGGACAATGATGGAGGGGAAGAGGAAGCGCAGGCCGCGAGCCACCCAATCCAGCCGTCTATTGAGCGGCCTTCACCAGTGAATCACTCCATCCCCCACCTTGAATCGAATAGGCTGTTGACACCTGATGAGACACCATCCCCAATACCCTCCGAGGCTGAAGGCGATGGCGTAGACGAAGATGCAGGGACCGTTTCACCCAACCAACCCGCACAGCCGAATGTTCAGGTCGAGATGCCCTCTTCCCCACCTGCCAGTGACCCTAGCCCGCCGGTCCCTGTTGCCCGCCTGCCGCAGCACACCAGAACAAAGTCGAACGAAACCCCAGCCGATCAGCTGTCGGACGTGGCACCTCTACCGAGAACAGACTTGAATGTACAGTCACTAAACCTAGCGCCCCCAGGATCGCAGCCCCGGCCTAGCCTTTCACCCATAGTACGTGCCGGCCGAGTTTTGCAGCTTGTGACATCCGATCCGCCCTCGCCCCCAGGGAGAGACAGTGTACTGCGGAGTCCATTTCGGGGATCGTTTGAGAAGTCGAGCCAGTCCCCCGCGCCCTTTATCTCACAGCCCCGAGCCACCCGCTCCCCGTCACCACAGCGTACTGACACCGCCCAGGAGAAGCAGCAGGACCGACCTTGGTTTAGAGGACTGCAGCAGGTTAAGAATTTTGTTGCCGAAACAGCCAAGAGTTTGTCGCCCACCCGGATTTCGAATCCCAGGCCAGAACCTGAGCAGGAGCCTGAGGAGGAACCCGAGGAGGATCTTCAGGAGACCCCAAGTAGAAGAAGTTCTGGGCGTGAGGCGCGTTTTAGTGAGCCTGAGGTTGACCCAGAAGCTACCGTTAGCGCTCCCAATTCTGCGATCGCTGAACCAGCACAACGTCGGGCTCAAGAGCGAGCCGAGCCTGCGCGCACAAGCAATTTTGGTTTCCGGGGCTCGTTTACTTCTAGCCGAAATCACGAGACTACAGACAGGAGACCACAACAAAAAGCGACTCGTCTGCCTGCCAAAGAACCGATACCCCAGCCTGAACCGGAGCCTTTCACTATGGACCCTGTTAACACACAGCAATCAGAGCAGCCGGCTCAGGAAGAGGAAGATGATGCTGATTTCTGGCTCGAGGCTGGTGGCGTCACCCCTTTCGCTCCAAGAGTGGCGCCCCCGCAGATCAAAGCACCTGTTGTTGAGTCCCGGCAGAGCAGCAAGATCCCGACTCTGGGGAGGAGTATCAGCCGTCAACAACAGAGGGATGGCCAAGAAATTCAGCTTCGCTCTTCACGGAATTCTCAGATTGATGACGCTTATGAAATCGAACAAGAGTCCAGTTCTATTCTGGAACAGCTTGACAAGCGGCCGGCCGTCAAACCCACCCCAGCTCCGGCGAGGACCAATCTGAGCGGCTTTTTTTCATCGCCTGTCTTGTTACCTGGCCAAGAGACGCCCGGTATGGGGTTGTTCAAGCCATCGCGGCGAGAGCCAGCCAACAACCTAGTGCAACAGCAACAAAAGGAACGCAAGAAGCTGCGACAACCGGATAATAGCTTGTTTGCTCATTTGGTGGAGATTGAGGAACAGCAAAATCAAAGTGCTACTGCTGAAGCAGTCACTGAGAAGCAATCGGGTTTCGGGAATGCTTCGCAGAACGTGGAGGTGCCGTCTGGCACACATGATGATAGCCTTGAAAGCATCGATGGCGGTTTAAAAGGCAAGGAAAAGGACAGAGGACGGAGGTCCACTTCTGCTCGTGCTCAGGAGATCATGGAGAAGCGGTTGGCCAGGATCGCGGAAGGTCAGAGGAAGGCGAAGGAGCAGATGACAGCAGCCTCTACATCGCAGTCATTTGCATTGCAGCCTTCAACATCGCAACCCTCTGCATCTCAGCCGTCTGCAGCGCAGCCGTCTACAACTCAGCCATCTACTTCTCGGACGGATAACACGGCCGATCAAGCAAAGACGAGCATTTGGGCCAAGGGCAAAGAGCCAGAACGACCGCCCATCCCCGCCCCTCGCCTCCCCTCTCCCGTCGAGCCTCAAGAGAACCCGAATAAGATCCCCCAGCTTCGAAACTTTGCGCCCCGCAGACGAGAATTTGGAGAAAACACCCTCTTCCAACCACAGGCAGGGCCCGCCAAAGCAGCAGCCCCCCCGGCCACCGCCAATGTACTCAACCCAGACAACAGCCAAGTCGGCCGCTTCTTTGAGGAAAGCCGTCAGTTAATTGAGCCTCAAAAGAAACGTCGGCAGCGGGTACGGGCTCAAAACGGTCAACAAATCTCGGCCGAGGTTTTTTCTAGTCCAAAAACTACGCCTCCGAGACATGAGCCGAACCGAGCGGCGTCTCCTGCTAAATCCTCGTTTCGATCGCCGCTCAAGGGGAAGACTCCCGGGCCGGTTGTCGAGTTTACGAGTAGTACGCTCTCGCCGTTGCCGCGCGAGAGGCGGGCAAACTCACCGCAGAAGACGAGGCAATCTCGGAGTCAGAAGCAAGGTGCTGGAGAAGGTGGAATTGCTGAGCGGACTGGGGCGGACAACCGTCGTGAGGAGCCGGTGGTTAGCTACCCTGAGCTGCCTGAGCCACAGCCTGAAGCCAGTGAAGAGGAAAAGAATGGGCGGCAAGCTGATCCTTTCTCGGATACCTCTCAGCAGCGAAAAGATCGGGAGTTGAGAGAGCAGCAGGACCGGCAGGGCTGGAGGGCACAAGAGTTGGGACCGCCGCTGCACTATGGGAAAGCGTCGTTTGAACAGAGACTTCATCAGGCCAAGGCGCAAGAACCGGAACAGAGACCGAGGGGGGCTACGTGGGATGAGTATGGCCGGGAAGTGGAGGAGCAGCCGTCAGAGCTGGATTGGGAGGCGATTGGGGAGCAGGAGCCTGATCAGGGTCATTACGATGAGGATGGTGAAGACAGGGACCAAGAGCTTACCCCTCCTCTGTCTGAACAGGACCAGCAGCGGTATGAACCGTATCAGCCTCGGCAACGTGATTACCAGGGGAGGGATCTTGAGCCTGTTGAGGAAGAGGATTACTCGGATGAGGAAGAAGAGGGAGATTACGATCACCATCAACAGGGCACCTTCGCTCAAGAGGGTGACTACGATCACGAGGATGACTATGACCATGGCGACTACAACCAAGAAGACGACCATGATCATCATCAACAGGGCGAACACGACCATGAACAAGAGCAAGAAGAAGAACCCCCCCAATCCTTCTTCCCCAAACTCTCCCTCCCCTCCCTCCCCAACCCCCTTTCTCTCCTCTCCTCCCTTGTCCCCACCACCACCTCTCCCCCCCCAAATGACCCCCTCAAAGGATGGGGAATTCCCAACTGGGAACTCCTAGACCAATGCCTCACCCTCCACCGCCAACATCGCCTCCCCATCCTCCCCTTATCCGACGTCTCAAAATCCTACGTCGGTCTCGTCCCCTCAATCGGGGAACCACAAGAAGCAATGACGATTGAGGTCTGGCACTTGCAGATAGTAGAGTACTACAAACATGTTGTCTTGCACACCCGAGGAGAAGAAGATAAATGGACGGAGTGGGAGCTTGTACGGATGTTATTTGCTGTGCTGATAGGGGAGATGAGAAGACGGGATAGGAAGGGGATGGAGGAACGGAGGAGGAAAAGGGAGGAGGTAAAGAAGGAGAGGGAGAGGAAAAAGAGGGGGTGGTTTAGCCTTGGAGGGGTGTTTGCTGGTGGGGGGAAGAAGTATAAGGTTGAAAAGCCGAAGAGGAAAGAGAGGAGCAGGAGGTGATTGTTGGGATAGTTGAGAAAGTGTTGGAAATATGCAAGTCAGGATATCAGATGGAAGAGGGATAAAGGAATATTGCTGGGTAGTATAACGGACCAAACAGGGAGATACCAAGGTTGCTGTTTCTTTCTTTTTTTATTTCTTTTAACATTGTTTGTTGGGTCAAGTCAGGGTTATGGTTGTCAGGATCAGAATATGGGAGGAAAAGGAAAGCGTCAAAGATACCACATGAATGAAATGTTTTGTTTTCTTACGTTGCGTCAAACCAGGCCACCTTGGCATTGATCGTACACTCACTGTCTGTTCATATCTGTATCACAAATCAAATACCCCTCATGATCAACGCTTGATTCTCAATTTCCATACCCCTATTTCTAAGAGTGCGTTCTCTGTCAAGTACCTCCTCACCCTAACCTAGTGTAGTGATATTACAGCGATTCCACCTCTTCCCTCTTGAAAAGCCAACCTACTCCAAAAGCGAAGCCTGGTTGGTGTAAAGCACATCCACCACATTGCTCAACTTTTCAATCGTCGCCAACGCCGCATCATATGCCTCATCCCGATGCGTCTCGTCATAAATAATCAAGCACCCCGCCCCCTGATCCAGTACACCAATAATCACCTTGTCCAGAATCATCTGCGACAGCTTCCTCTCCACCTGCTCCTTGTCCAAGCTGACCATCTTGGCAATGTGGTCAATCTCAACCCGGCTGAACGGCTCGATGACCTTGATAAGGTTCTGCTCGAGCATGGCATCGTACAGCCTCCTCAGATGGTTCCGGACAAATCCATCGCTCGCCAGCTCCCACTTGTAGGTACCCAGGGCACGCTCGTACTCCTCCAGTGAGCGGTTAGAGTGCGCACGGGCGATGGCTTTCATAGCCTCGAGGGACTTTCCGGCGTATTTCTGGGCCTGCTTACTGGTCATGAGCTGGTTGACGTCGTCGGCGAGGTTGAGCATGATCTTGCAAAGGAGCATGTACTGCAGCGCAGCCTGGGCGCGGGAGGCCTCGTCTTGGGAGTGGTAGCCGTCGAGGGCCTCGATGAAGTAGGAGAATGCCGTCTGAAAGTCCTTATCTTCAGCGTGGAGCATGCCGGACTGCATGTCGAGGTTGGCTTGGAGGAGAGGGGGGGTGTAGACTGAGGCGGCAGAGGTACGAGCGCTGGTGAGGGCGGCGCGGGCTTTGGAGATGTTGCCGAGGGCGTGGTACACTCTAGACTCGAGGAGTTGGACTTCGACGAGGACAAGCTTGTCGTCCATGCGCTTGAGCTCCTTGAGGAGGCCGTTGATGAGTGTAAGAGCATCATAGTACGCTTGCTTCTTCATGTACAGGGCAACAAGGCGGGTCTCGAGGTTTTGTCGGAGGAAGCTTCGTCTCTCGGAGGTGGCCCATTCTATGCAAGATTTTGTGACGGCGATCTGGGTTTCGAGGGAGTTGGGGATGGCATCGAAAAGGTCGAGGAGCTGGCGGACTGGTGGGGGGTGAGGTCAGTTTCGGGTCAACAAGCAAGCCTCCTATGACCCAGCTACATACCCAACTTGGCCGTCTTTGCCTTGGCGAACGAAGACAGAACTGTCCGGCTTGTGGTTACGAGACCCACGAGCTCGTGTGTGTTCCTAGTTAGGGTCAGACGAGCAGTTCCCGCATGAAGGCTGCCAACGAGGGGCTCACTGTTGGTCGCGGTAGAGCTCTCCCAGGCTGATAAGGGCAGTCTCATATTCCCGAATAGCGGCCTCGGAGTTTATGGATGGCGGTTGGGAGATAATCTCCTTGTAAAGGTCGATAGCTTTCTGGGGGTTGACTGGGGCGAGCTTCTGAGCCTCGCGCACCCTCTCGGAGTCGCCTTGCGCCATTGTGACTGCGTGTTGCGTGGATGCTGTTGGTTGGAAAGGGGTGATTGTAATTTAAGAGTCCCCGGTTGATCAAGATGGTACGGCAAGGTCGTCGCGGATATGGCTCGTGAAATGGATGCTGTTGGTATTGGTTATAGCGTTGGGAAGCAGTCGTGGTTGCAGCTCTCCAACTCCAACCTGGATGGATGCCCGCCGCCTCACCACCAGTCCACCCCTGCAAGGTCAGCTAGGTAGCCGTGCTTGCGACGTAATGGAGCTAGCGGCATCCAGCCTTGGCAGGTCCACCTTATTGTGGCGCCAATCGGTTGCTGGGAGCTGGTGTGGCTGACCAATAGCGGGCGGTGAGCATTCTGCCTCCAGACCCCGCCAAAATTTCGAGATGCGCCTGGACTTTGGAGCAGGCGATTGAAAGAAGCATCTGCCTGTCCAACATCTGTTCCGCATTCACCGCTACATCCTTGTCCACGAGCAGACTATTTCGGGTGATAATACCAACCACACGCTCCACCACTTTGTGCGATCAACGAGATACACTACCAGTCCGCTACAGGGAACAAATCATGAAGGTACGGCGAAATGGCAGAATGTTTTCAGAGCTACTAGCAGCTTGGAATAGCTTCAACCTCTGGTTTTGTGGCTGCTAACATGGGCATAACAGATCAAAGCCCTCACTCGGCCGACTACGGTCCAACAGGCCCCTGGTTCCGATAACCAGCGCGCCCCCCGAAACTTAGCCCCCGAAATCCATCCGTTCGAGAGAGCCAGAGAATATCAGAGAGCTCTCAATGCTGTCAAGTTGGAGCGCATGTTCGCCAAGCCCTTCTTGGGACAGTTAGGGAGCGGTCACGTACAGGGTATCTACAGCATGTGCAAGGACAAGAACTCTCTCAGCAGTGTTGCTTCCGGTTCCGGTGACGGCATCGTCAAGGTCTGGGATCTTACGTCGCGGGAGGAGGTTTGGAAGGCATCGGCCCACAACAATGTCGTCAAGGGATTGACCTTCACCAACGACAAGAAGCTTCTGTCTTGCGCGACCGACGGTATCAAGCTCTGGGACCCTTACACACCAGCCTCCGACAACACATCTCCTCTTGCATCATGGCAAGAAGGCGGCCCCTACACCTCTCTTTCGGTCCACCGGACAGGAAACGTCTTTGCTGCTTCTTCAGGTGCCGGCTGCATCCGTGTGTGGGATCTTGAGCAGAGCACAGCCGCCCAGACCATCCAGTGGCCCAACCACACAGATACCATTACCGATGTGTGCTTCAATCAGGTTGAAACATCCGTCATTGCGTCTGTCGGAACAGATCGGTCGGTTATCTTGTTCGATCTGCGAACAAACATGCCGGTTGTCAAGACAGTGCTCAAGTTTGCGGCCAACCGTGTTGTTTTCAACCCCATGGAGGCCATGAACTTGGCCGTGGCCTCGGAAGACCATAATGTCTACGTATTCGATGCCAGAAACTTCAACAAGGCTCAAAACATCCACAAGGGGCACGTCGCGGCTGTAATGGATGTTGAGTTCTCGCCTACCGGTGAGGAGCTTGTTACTGGCTCTTACGACAGGACCATCAGAATCTTCAAGCGCGACCAAGGTTCATCCCGCGACATGTACCACACCAAGAGAATGCAGAGAGTCTTCAGGACCATGTGGACCATGGACTCCAAGTACCTCATCAGCGGCAGTGACGACGGCAACCTCCGTTTGTGGCGCGCAAATGCCTCAGAGAGAAGTGGAGTCAAGTCGACGAAGCAGCGACAAGCCCTCGAATACAACAAGGCTCTTACCGAAAGGTTTGGCCATATGCCCGAAATCCGCCGCATCAGCCGTCACAGACATGTGCCCAAGGTCATCAAGAAGGCGGGCGAGATCAAGCGCGAGGAGTTGGCGGCCATCAAGAGGAGAGAGGAGAACGAACGGAAACACTCGGCCAAGAAGTTTGAGAAGCGCAAGAGCGAGAGAGAGAAGGCTATCTTGGCCAAGGTGCAGTAAACAGTCTTGTGGCCTTCTGTTCCGGTTTGCAGCGATTTCTCGGTCTTTATTTTGCTTTACATTGGGCGGCGTTGGAGGGGTTTACTTTGGGGTGGGTGTGCGGACCTGATACCATCCACGTTTGGCGTTGGCATGTTTGAAAAGGACTAAGACGGGTTCGGCGTGTTATTTTGAGCTGATATCAGATATCAGATGTCGAGGAGGACGGCAGATAATAAGATGCTATCTTCTCACTTCTTGTACTTTCGTTCAGGTTCCTGCGGTTTATGCGGGTTGATGAACGACAGGCAGTTGAGATCTTTACGGCTTGTTCTGGTGATTATTCATGCCGTCTGTGCTAGGGCGCATAAAGACAACAATTCTTGTTTGGGAAACGGAACTTTCGATGCTTCCCTTTCTCAACTTTGGGAATCATTCGCTATTGCATGTGATATGATCGGAGCTGATCTGAAACGAATCATGACCCAACAAGCGAGAGAGCAGTCTTGGTATGTCATTCCAGTTTGGTATTTTCTGACCTCCTTCTTCTTCAGTACATCTCTCCACGTCGACTGCTACCCAGTTATGTGCAACGAGTACCCAGAGAACACTGTCCTGGCTATAGAGGCAAAGGGGTAAAAATTATCAGCATGAATTCCGCAAGTCGATCGACGACAGGCACTTACAATGAACCCAGCGCAACAAGTTGCAAGGAGACTGCCAAAGCAATTCGTGCCAGGAGCACCTATCATGTGTCAGTCACATAGTTTTCAACCAACGTTCATCAATCAAACTGCACTCACGGGTAATACACCTCGCCCCGACCCTCTCGTTGGGATCAGCAGGATAGTAACCACAAGCACCTCCCCAGATTCCACTGTTGGTGGACCAAGGAGCCAAGTTCATACAGCAAAGAGCGATGGACTGGTCGCCACCGCAGTCGGGAGTGACACTGGGGGTCGGAGTCGGAGTGGCAGTACTGGAGGATGGGATCGCTGTTCGCCGCTGGAGTCAGTCTATGAGAACTCCAAGCCAAGAAGATATGACAGAGACTTACGAGTGCACGCCGCCGAGGCGCCCGTCACGGCCAACGACGACATCGCCAACAGTTCAATAACAGATCGAAAATGCATTGTTATGTCTATATCCCGGATAATTACCGACTTCTTCCATGAGACAGCAACGGTCCCCGAAGATGAAATATATATTCTCATTTACATCTCTTGAACCTGGCTTTCCATCTGACAACCTGCTGACCATCCCCAACCTCGAATACGAAGAACAACGCTGTGAGGTGGTATCGCCATTTCTAACCAGAACCTTGGTTCAGCAATCCTACTCGCTATAGCCCAAGGCGTGGCGTTTGATTATTGCCCGGTGTTGTCGTAATGGTAGGCTTAATGCACCCAGTCGGTGGTTGACTACCGGCTCCTTCAGCCTCGGAATTGGTCCGTCTTACACCGTTGGGCCTGGGCATCCCACCATCACATCAGTGTCATCAGATTCTGGGTTGCAACTTTACTCCAATGTCCTTGGCGGTCGAAGGGACAATAACTAAAGGTGTATAGATGATGAGGTGACCGAAGCTACTGGAATTCTGAAAGAAAGCTTACGGGTACATCTCGCCGATGCACTTGTCACGGCCATCGACGACACCACAAGGTCTCGTTCGCAATAGAAGTCTCCATTTATTTGTCCACGGCGTAACGGGTTATTATGAAGAAGTCCAAAAGACCACTTGACGTGTCCCGCAAACATTCGAGATAAGCCAGCCCAAAGGTGATGATGATCTACGGCTCCGTGTGTCGATGATACTTCGTTCCCAACATAGGGTCAACAGCAAGTAACAAGGGGCCTTCGACTGTACCGCTCCTTCGGAAATTTATGAAAAAAAAAAAAAAAAAAAGAAATCTTGTTCGACGTATAGCCCGGTATAAGATGTCGCTAAAGGCTTCGAGGGCCGTCGGCACTCAGAATGCAACCCGGATTTGGGGGCCAGCGAGGTAACTGTAATTCCGATGAGACGGAGGGTGTTCCATCACTAGCGATGGGAGGGTTGCATGCGGCAGAAGAGCCTCACTTTAAAGACTCCCATTGTTTAGGAAGCTTGCATAAGAATGATGCTGACGATGCTTTGGTCGCCTTACACCAGGTCTGACAGATCTTACTCACCACCAACAACTCCCACCAAACATCATCAGCAATCGAAACCACGAACTTTATGGTTTTTTGTTTACCCAGGAAGATCACTTGAAGGCATTGACAATCAACAAGTTTATCCTTATCATTCCTGGAATAAATTCCAAGTTTGGTTTTAGACATCCCGCCTATCGAAGATCTGAAACGCGAGACTAACGGGACCGCGAGCCAAGTCACCGACTCAACAACCGACCCGGCAGCGGTACTGTGCCTTTTCCCTTTCTTTCTTTTAGTAGATCTGGCGGGTAACGGACCGCAGGGCGACGAACGAGCCCCTGACCGACCGAAGTAGTTACCTTCCCCGGATTCCAAAAGCGAGCTGTCGAAGGATCAGTTTCCCGATCGGGAAAGTCGTTACTTACATGACATGCCTTAGCCTCCGCCACAAGGCACGCGGCATTGATCTCCCTCACCCCTGGTTTTGAGCACGATCAAACCTTTTTGTCGATTTGGGGAGGGCTTGCGGTTGCAAGAGAGATTTCGTCAGCGCCCCTTGATCTGCTCGCCTCCAGATACATCGACGGCCTCGATCCCTTGGGCCGCCGCAACGCACGATTGAGCACTTCTGGGCGAGGCTTATGAGGCTTGTAGAGTACCGTGATTGGTGGACCAAGTTTGTCGTCTTAAGAGTGCTATTCTAGATGCCTTAAGCAGAACATGGAACAGGTTACTAAAATGTGTGGTTTCCCGTCTTTGGATGAAGCTCGTCTGATCCATTTCTGGACGACTTTGGCTTTTTTATATTAGTCTAGACCAGGTCCCATGAGTGTCTAAACATCTCATCGATCTCTCATGCTCGACCACCCTTTGATGTTTCTACCACCACCTCCCTGACAGGCACTGTCCAAGACCGTTCTCGTTCCAACTTGAATCACAAACATCCTCTTAATATGGCGGACTTTGAAGCAAACCAGCTCCCCCAACCAACAACCCCTTCCCCCAAGATCCCCAAAGAGCTCTCCTTCGAAAATGTAGTCAAGAACCAAACAGCCTCCGTAAGCCACCCCTTTCCCCCCTATCATCGCCACCACTAACACCCGATCCCAGCCCTGCTCCCTCCCCGACTTCACACTCTACCTAACCCACTCCTCCCACTCCCCCGAAATCCTCCACTTCTTCCTCTGGTACTGGGACTACGTCCAACGCTGGTCCCAACTTCTCCCTCGCCAAAAAGCCCTATCCCCAGCATGGGACCCAGAAAAAGCCACCGAAGGCCCAAGAGCAGCAAGGTTTATCACTTACAGCCACAAACGGGCCAGGAGCTTGAGGATGGAGAAGGTGCTCGCAGTTATGGACATCAGTTCCCCTCATTCTGACGAGCAGCCCGAGAAGGAAGGTGATATGTCAAGAAGCCGGTCGAGTTCAGCTTCTTCTACTGTTACAACAGCGAGCGCTGTGTCGGTTGTTGTTTCGGGGCAACCGAGGACGCCGTCGTCTTCTATAAGTGGGATTTTGAGCCCGACCGAGTCGATGAGGGGGTGTAGTTGGCAGCCATGTAATCTTCCAACCGCTGCCCTTTTTTTCCTGTGAAATTTGAACTGACAAGAGTAGTCACCATCCAACCCAACCACCCCGAACTCTCCCGCATAACAAAGCTCTTCCTCTCCTCTCCCGAGACGTTGAAATGTCTATCACAGCACGACAGAGAGCAGTGCATACGTGCGGTGCAGCATACAACCCACCCTACCGCCCTACTTCCAGCATTCATGTCAGTCGAGTCGACACTAAGAAACCTACTTCATCCAGCTTTCATCCGCCACTCGATTACCAACGCAAACACTGCTCGGCTTGTCTTCACGGGTGTAATCTGCGCCATCCTCGCGCTACTAGGGCTCATCGTCGAGATGGTGTTGATCCTCTCAAAGCAATCCCCCTACCTACGAGTCCTCGGCTTGCTATTCTTCTGGCCCGGGCTTACTGGGTTATTCGCCTCTATCAAAGGGCTGGATGTATACCTCCACTTTCAACAAAAACGCCAACTTCGCCCTTGGGAGCAAACCTCCCTTCCACTCTTCCACTCGCCCTCGACCGACAAGAATGAGAAAAGGGGGCATGAGGGGGTGAACACGACCAGCACCAGCACCAGTTCCACAGCCCCATTTACCCCGACAGGCGTCGACGCAAGAGACAGAGAGCAAAATACCACCTGGGAGGAGCAATACCGACAACAGAGCTGGAAGAAAAAGACCTTCACCACCGCAGTCCCGGTAGAAAGCAAACCTCTGATCGTCCTGCAAGACCGAATCATCTTCCTGTCGATACTCTGGGCCGGCATCTCGTCATCTGGTCTGACAGTGGCGGTGTTGTTCATCCCGGCAAGAAATCTCTTCTAATTAGGTAGTTAGCTACCAATACACCAAAGATAAGCGTGACGGTGTAGTAACAACAGCCTCTCAACCATCGCTACCTCAAGCCTAGCCCGCTTGATCCCGTATGACAAAACCCACAAACCTCACACCACCATCATCCCATCTTTTCCTTGGACAACGTCTCTCCTCTATCACCAAACAACAACAACAACCCCTTACCATGCCACAACCCGTCCACCTCTAAAATTTACTGGGAACACCCTCAATTTTATTTGAATCTCACACACAAATCGAAAGTAGATTAAGTACTACAACGGGATCTCACGTAACCCCCTTCCTGCTGTGTATTCTCTAATATGTACAACATGTAGCCTGTCCATCATCTTCATATCACCCACATCTCGACATTAACATTATGCTTGTTCCCGACGACGACCCGCCATGATCACAAACCTTCCTCGTGTATCCCACATCAATTCAGTCATCTCGGAAACCCCATTCCCTCATTAACCCAACGTTATCTCATAAAAAATAAAATAAAATAATGAAGAAAGAAAAGCCCATGCATGCAAGGATACACCCACATCTCATCATGCCTTCACACTAGAAGTGAAAAAAAAAAAGTATATCACAAACCCTCAAACGCCTCCCTTTCCCCCTCTCCCGTCCGCCCAACCATTTTCCCCAGCCCAATGCCCGACCTAGTACCATGACAACCATATGCCCCATGCTTTGAGATACCTACCCAGTTTAAAGCCACCAACTTTTCTTGTAAGAACAGTAAAAGAAGAAGAAAGAAGTAAACACCACCCCCGTCTCTCTAAAACCACACCGTAAAAAACAACATCACTCCCACCAACCCCGCCACCATCCCCCTAAACACAACCTTGGTCGGCGCAGCGGGATTCTGCGTCTCACTGGCCGGATTGGCAGCTGTGCCCGTCCCCTCATCCCCTCCAGCAGTCGTAGGAGCAACAGTAGCACTAGGCACACTCTCATACGTCCCCGTAAACGTCTCACCCACCGCCGGCAACTTGACATTCCCCTTCACCAACCACCCCCCCTGCGTCGCCTCCGGGCAAGGCCTGACCGAGACATGCTTAGCATCATAACTGTCCTTCACCACCCCCGTCGGCTGCCCAACCTGCTCCCACTTCTCCTTCAAATTGTCAAAATCAGGCTGCACCGGCTTCGGCGTCCCACTCCTCACCACACCATTCACCACATCCTCCTCCTTGGTCGGATTCTCATACTGAATCAACCCATACCTATTCTCCTCCTGAATCCACTCATAAACAATCGCGCCCGACCAATCATTCCTCATCTTTGGCCCAAAAATGGCAAGCTGGTCGTCAAACAGCCTCGGGCCGGGAACGTTGCACCCTGTCTCACTAAAAAATATGGGCACCGGGAAGTCCTTGGCCTGCTTCTGCAAGTTCTCGTAGCCAGAAGTCTCGTAGGTGGAAGGGTCGCACCACTCGTAGCTATTCAACGCGAAGAAGTCGACATTCTCGGACGAGTTTCCGCCGCATGTCAAATAGTCTTGGAGCATTGGGCGAAGCTCGGCAATGTCAGCCGCCGAGTACCCGATGGGGACCTCGCGGTAGTTTTTGGCGTCACGGTGGGCTTTCATGTCGCGAACAGCCGCCTTGATGAAGGGGGCCGCCTGGGAGTGGGCTTCGGTGGAAATGATTTCGTTGCCGACGAAGAAGCCCAGGACGTTGTCGTACTTGATGAAGGCGTCCATGACCTCGGCGTAGCGGTCGTGCATCCGTTTGGTCCAGGCGGGTTTGGCCTACTCGGGTGTTAGTATTTCAAGTCTGATGAACTGAAGGGCAGAGGGGAGTTCATACAGGCTCAATGTACGTATCAAACGTATCCAAATCAATCAAAGCCGTAATCCCAGCATCATTGAAAGCCTTCATGCAGCCGTCGTGGTTCTTGTCCGCGTCAACATGGTAGACCCTAATGGTGTTGGGACCCAACTCCTTCATAAGCTCAACATCCCGCTTGCACTGCTCAGTGTCAATCAGGGGGTCGTCTGTTGTGGTTTGATGTTAGCTGCCATGTTCTTGTGTGGATTGTCCAAGTCGCGCAAATGCCAAAATCTTACCTGGCGACAACTGATAAGCAATGCCTACAACCAACCCCCCAAAATTAGCCAAAAAGTCCAATTTGATCAGCAGAATGTGGAAAAAAACATACCCTTGACAAAAAACTGCTTCCCATCCGGAGTAAAAAGCTTGTTCCCGACAGAAGAAATAGGGCCAATGGCTTCAACGGTTGTGGCAACGGCCAGCGCCGCAATCGCGGCAGGCCAAGAAAGCTTCATTTTTCAGTGCTTGTCAGGAGATCGCCAAGAGGTGGATAAGATTTTTGTTGCCAAGTTTCGCAATAATCAATGTCGACAAGATACTGGTCAAATTCCTGTTTTTGAGATATCTCTGCAGAGAGAATACTCGAAACAAAAAATAATTTATTTTTGGTGGTGGGTGCTGTGTGGTGTTGCTTGGGGTGATCTGATAACGGGCTTGAAGCAGAGGTTCAAAGCTGCAAACGAACGGGAGAAGGCGCGACCGTTGCAAACACACCACACACCCGTGCAGACCACAGAACCACAGTGCTGGGAGGGAGGGCAGGTGCGAGTGGTGGGTTGATCAAACGGTCAAAGTCGGACGGACCCTCAAGGGAAAGAACGAGTGTGCTCGTTTTTTTTGTCGAATTGGTGGCGGTTAATTCGTATTCCTGTTGTTGCTCCCTTCTTTCCTACCAAGTCACCCAATCCGGCAGAATCGATATCATAAGAGGAATAAAAAGCGAGTGGCCCCGTATCCGTCAAGAGCTGCTGTGTGTTCACCGCCGGGTCTCCGTTTGCCTTCAGGTGCTCCCCGGAAGCGGTCCCGTCCTTGTCCTCAGCTGAGAATTCCTGGCCTTATCGTCAAAACGAGTGACTGGAGAGTGTGGTGTGGTGGAAGAGATGAGAGAACACACACACAAAACATGGCGGGGAAAGGGTCAAAGATAATAAAACCAACACGACTATAATGATGAGGACTACTGGGAGGTGTGACAGATGCAACATGGCCCATCAAACTGGGCTATCACAAACACCAACAACACGGGTTACCTGATTCTGTTTTCTTCCACAGACACACAAATACACACACCTGCCATATCGCGATATCGCGTGTGGAGCTTTGGTTTTGTCGTCTGCCATGGTTCGGCTGCAGCAACCCCCCGGCGAGATCTCGATCCCCCTGTCAAACCAAACTCTAACGGGATTTGCAGAGATACGCTTACCTACCAAGAAAAATATATCGTGAGCTATCTCTAGCCAAGCTTCATCACCAACGTCTATCAATCGCTCTTCTCCCAGCAATGCAAATAGTCCTCATTCCCCCCCAAAGAACAGTCCACGCAATCGCGGCTCGAAACATTCCGACACCAACCAATCACACCCACCTCCCAACTCGTGTAACCAACCGCTTTTCGAACCTGAAGTTCGTGTTGCCATAGATGCACCATCCCCAAACAAGAATAGTCCTCCCCAGCCCCGCCCAGTCTGGCTGTACCCCCACGCAATAGCTCCAAGGTCTGCCAATCCCAGCCTGTGTCGTCAGAGTACTTCGTACGGCAGGGAGTCGGAGACACCTGCCAAACTGTGCCCCCTCCACCACCCCTCCAAAAGATCCCGCCCGCATTTGCATGAGAGAGTCGGGTGGTGTAGAAACTCGGCGAGATTCCCACTGGTCAGGACGGCCCAATATATTGTCGACAAACAAGGTTCAGGGACTTTATGGTCGTGATCCTTCCGACCATACACTCGCCTAGCCACCAAGATTCCTAGTCCAATGCATCGTTCTGGAGAGGATAGCTAGCAACAAGACAACACATGGCCCCGGCCTGAGCGATAACGCAATCGGCTTTCTTCCCAGTTTTTTTGATCCTCCTCCAACAAAGCTTGATTGAAGAGGCGGGCGCTGCCGCCGAGCGGATGCGCGGGCCGCATCATCATCGCTCACCTCTCTCACCTTTCGGGGAAGCTAAGTTAGTTGCTCACCTACATCATAGGATGATGGTTCGGTTCGGTTCGGATATAGTGCATACGTCTTTGATGATGGGACTTCCCGAGCGAGGTAGGGTAAACGTCATCCAAGACTGTAGAATATTGCCTTGCAAGTATCTAAGTTTGGGAGTGGGACTTGCATTCGCTGCGGGATGGGCTAAGTGGTCAAGAAGAATGCCGTGATATCCGTTGGGTATCCCGTACCAAGGCCAGCTTTTTGAGCTTTATGCCGACTTACACGTCATGTTGAATCTCTACTCTAACCCAACAGCTCGACTGCAACCCGAATAACAGTTCATCAGCCTACTGAAAATTGGAAAATTGAAGCAATCTACTCAACAAAAGATATCTCCAGACGACAATTTCATTCAAGTCCTCCTTCGTGATCCCAGATGTCCGGATATGTTGAATCTAACCAACCTCCAAACCCACACTCAATATCCAAATCAGCTCTCTACCTGTCTAGCGCTGCTCAGTAAAAACACAACTATCCATACAGCTAACCCCTCAAAACCCGGTCAGCGCAAGGTATATTTGTTTAAAATATACCGCACACTGGCAGGGTATTCAAACAATGAGCTCTAGGGGTATCTCGCGCTTTATCCAAGCCAGCGCTATGAAACAGATATTTTGCGGCAATCGTCATCCAAGAGAGAAAAAACATGCAGAACAAGAAATAGGCAATATCCAAGCAGAGAAACAAAAAAGAAACATCAAAAACACAGATGTAGAGAGATTCCCGCTGATACCAAACCCCCCCTTCGCTGCCCGAATCATCCCCATTAGAGACACCCAGTCTACCCCTCCCTCACGCATCAACAACCACATCCTTTCCCAAGTTCTCCAACATCACCCTCCTCTTCTCCTGTTCCCTTACCTCCTTCTCCGCCTTCAACACCCCAACCGCAGCATCAGCCCCCCTAACCCTAGCCTCCTCCCCCTTCCTCGCACCCCCAACCCTAACCACCTCCTCCCCCGTCTCCGCCCAAACAACAGCACACTCCCACTGCCCTTCCTCGTTCCCCTCAACCCTATACTCCACCGCCCTTCCCGCCGCCAAAAGCCCCAACTCCTCCTTCGGATGCAAACAGTGCACCCCCTCCCTCACCAACCTCTCCATCACCCCCATGATCCCAATTCGTTCCATCAACCCCCTGCACTCTTCCAAATCCCCACTATCAACCCAGACAGCTCCCATCAAGCTCTCAAAAACATCGCCATAAAACTTTTGTGCTTGAAGTCTTGTAAGCGCGGACCAGGGGTATTTTTTGCCGCGGTCAAGGGCGTGACGGATTTCGTCGCGGAGAAAAGAATGCCGGGATTGGGTAGAGAGGATGTGCTCGCCCATTTCGGGCGAGGTGTACCGCAGGAATGACCACAGCGGGAATTTGGCCGTGGTGCTGATGAGGTTGATCTCTGGGGGGTTAGTGCTTGAACTAGAAGTTCGTCGTGAGGGGGAGAGGTATGGGTTGGAAGTGGGATCAGGGAGGATGACTTCAGCGTTGTATCTTTCCTCTTCGATGGCCCACTCCATCACCAAAAACCCCAAAATTTCGGCGTTGACAAGGGCGGTGCGTAAAAGGTGGAGCTTGGAGTTTTCGAGGGGGAGACCGGTCAGTGGTTCGCGGAGGGAGAAGAGGGATTCGACAACGAGGTAGTCTAGTATCGCGTCGCCAAGAAATTCTAGCCTGTCGAGGGAGGCGCGGGTATCTTGCACGTTGAAAGAGGGATGGGTCATTGCCTCGATGAGGAGGGACTTTTTCTTGAAAGTATACCCGATCAGTTTCTCCAGAAGGTGCATGTTAGGAGGGAGGGGCTCGTCGTCGGGGGCTTCGTCGTAGAGGACCTGGCGGCCGTGGTCGATGCTCTGCCATTTGGCCTCGGGGAGAAACAGAGAAATACAAGCGAGGGCTTTGTTGATACCGCCGCTGATGTGGGAGGCGCCGATCAAGGCTTCTACCACATCGGCGAGGGTTTTGGTCGGCATCTCCCTGGTTTTCGGTCCATCGGAAGAAGGGTTGTCGGTGCGCTCGAGGTAATCTTCCACAAACACGGGTCGCCACTTGTCTGTCGTGTAGGCAGTGTTGATGATGTAGCGGGCGAGCCCGAAATCTATGGCAGCTTTGCAGAGACGGTAGTTGGAGACGATCTTGTCTTTGGTCGCCGAGAGGAAGCCTTCTGGGAAGTGAAGGTCTTGAACCGCGGTCAGCCACTGTTCTAGAAATCAAAGGGGCAAGTAAACTTACACTGTGCCGAGCAGTTGATAGTTGTGCAAAACTTGAGAATGGAATCTCCCAGAAACTCAATTCTTTCATAGTCGATTGACCTCCTCGCCCCCGATGCTGTGATGGCCGTGACCACCAGATCCAGATCCGTGATCCCGGTCGTTTGCAGCGACCCATCCAGCAGGTCTCTGGCAACAAGATAGTCACCCACTGCAGCCGTAAGAGCGGGAAGCATCAGACCGACATGGGCAAACACAGTTGGGATCTTGTCGACTTTGACCTGACTCGCAAGAATCACTCGCGGGTAAGGCTTCCCGCTGGGTAGCTGGTGAATGAAAGCATCGGGTAACTTGCGGAATTGACCTGCCCTCTTGGGGAATGCCTGCACAGACACATAAGGGACGTCCTCTGGGGCATCCTCGAACCCCTTAAACACGGACTTGATCATGTTCATGGGAGGCTTCTTTGGAAGCCACTCCCTAAAGAAATAGGGGTGGTTGGCGCTGTCAACATCCCGGATGAGGTAAGACTGAGAACAGTTGGCGAGAGAGTCGCGGTTGAATTCCAATGCGGCCATGCGGTCAATAGTAATCTCCTCCTCTGGCGAGAAAAGACGGATGGGATATTGTTTCTTCTCTATCGGAAACCGATGTCCGTAGGCCATCGCGAGCAAACCATAAGTGTGATCTCGATTGTCCTTGTCGTATTTTCTCTCATGAGCAGTCCCCATGGATATAGTCCACGATGTTTTGCGCTCCGAATGAATGACTTGATCTCTTATCAAAGGAACGGGGATTGGAAGCGAAAGGTCCAGCTGTGCCCAATGTGTGCCGTCCTCGCTGGATATTGTCACACGCAGACTGTACAGCTTAGTGCTGCTCTCCCAAGCCTTTGATACCTCCAGCCAGGGATTATATTGCACCTCAACAGTGGTGATCCCCTCCGTTTTTCCAACTTCCACCAAGCCAGGCGTTGTTCTGGCAGGCAGCATGTTCTTGTCGATCAAACCCGCCTCGTAGAGCTTCTTGTAAGCCTGGAAAGCGGCGTCTTTGCAAGCAAAAGCCTCCGAGGGCCAAGCCCGCAGGCTTTCTGCACGACGCAAACTTGGGGACAGTGAGACGGGCAAGTTCACAGTGGCGGCCCGAAGGCCGGGTTTGCGAGCGTCGATGGGGTTTCCCTCCAGATCGTGAATAATGTAAAACGGCGCCCAGTTGACAAACTTCCTGGTGGACAAGGTTGAGCAGAAATGATCGAGATGTTGCTTTGCGTCGTGGATGGTCATCTGTGCCCCTGTTGTTGGGTCTGTCATCTTGGGATAATCATCCGCCTCGGATTGTTCCATCTGCTCAAGCCCTGCTATTTCCCGTAATTCGTCTTCGTATTTGCGCTTCATCTCCTGCTCGAGCTCCTTCCACTCCTCCAGAGACTGGTCCTGATCATCTTTGAAAAGAACCCAGAGTTCCGACTCGTTCATACGAGCCCTCCCTCGTCTCTGGATGAACGACTTGAGGTTGCTGGGCTTGTCAAAGCAGATGACCAAGTTGCACACGGGTACATCTATGCCTTCCTCGAGAACGCTTGTAGCCACCAGCAAGTTGACCTTGCCCTTTCTGAACCGGTGCAGAGACTCAATGTCCTCTTTCGTGGTGAGATCGAGAAAACCGTGCTTGCCCCCAGGAAGTTTTGATGTGCCAACCATAGACTCCACGGAGTAGCGAGACTCAAGAACGGGATGTACCGAGAGAACATGCGAAAGGACCGAAGCAGTTGCCCTCTCCGTGACGAAAACGATTCCCACGGGGTTGCCTTTATGGGAGGCGAGAATTTGTAGCAAGGCTTGAACTTTGCGGGAGAGGTTATCTGGAAGGCTCGGCGGTGCTTCAGGTTTAATACCCCGAAGTGTAGCCGACAGATAGGCCTTTTCCTCATCCCAAAGGTTGTTAACCGATGGGGCGGGTGGACTGCCAACTTTGAGAAACTCAGTGACAACTCTGTTGATGTAATATTCCGCCGCCCACGGTCCTAGGTTCATCCTCATCTCTCTTGCTCTTGCAAACAACGCCTTCATCTGTTTCTGTGACTGAGTATTGCGAGACATGATGGCGCTTTTCAGAGCCTCGCGACTACGCTCCGTGTTCTCCTCACGGAGTCGTATGATGTGAGGATCGGCCGTAATATCCATCTGTCGTAAGGTGTCGATGAGCCTGGTCATGTTTGAAGACGATAGGGTGGCATTTTGAGGTTCAGGAAGGTCTCCGTATATGAATGCTTTCATCTCTGGGCGGTTCACCTGAGCCATAAGCTCGTCGCGGTGCCTACAGGGCGTCCTGCAGATTGCATCAAGGGTCTGCTCGAGTGTTTCTATACCAGCGAGATTGGACCTCATCAAAGGGCTAGCCGTGAGACCCAGAATGTGAGGGACTGGTTTCCCCTCCTGCTTCAGCTTGGCGTACAACTCTCTCATGAGTCTAGCCACAGGATTCATGCCGACACAGTTATGGGCTGCACCTTATCAGTCTTGAACCATGATTAACGAAATGGACAAGGAAAACTCACCTTCATCGATGACGAGAAGACTAATAGATTCCAAGGGCACAAAAGCGTGTGCTACGGCAGCATCAAACAAGATCTGGTACGTAGACACAACGATCCGGACATTGGTGAGGACCGCCTGCCAAACACCGGTCTTATACTTCCAGGCCTGAACATTGTCCGCGCCGCAGATGAACCTTGACTGAACTCCTGGTATTTGTTTTTCGATGACCTCAAACTGTTGGGCGGCAAGCTGAACGGTAGGAGCAAGGAACCAGATAAGCTAAATATCTCGTCAGTTTTATTCGACCACATTATCGGCTTCGTGAACAACCTACCTTGGGGCTCCTTCCGAGCTCTTCCTGAATTCGAAGTATCGCCCTACGTAAAAAGTCAGCAATTTCTGAAGACTGAATCACGAAGCTCAACTCACACTTGAGTTTTTCCACTTCCTGTGTCCATCTGTAGGTATATCCGCGTCAGTTTCACCCATAACCATCACATTCTGAGGTATCTTACTGCAACGATGATGTTCCGCTGTAGACTCTCCTGAAACATTTCGACTTGGTATGCTCTCGCGGTCATGATCACCTCAGGAGAGGTTTTGACTTCAGGGGGCGTCTCAGTTCCACTTGTGTCTTCAGTGTCCGAGGACAGTTGGTAGACATTCTCTTCCAATGCCTCCGCCTGCAGGGCCTCTTCCACCCCTTGAAGCCCATCTTCATCAGAAGAGGATGCCTTGGGCTCATCTGCCATCATGTTCCTAGTATCCTTTGACTCCATAGCCGGCGTTGAGCGTAAACAGAAAAAGGATTTGTGGCGTGAATGGTCTTCCGAGCAAAGTGGCGGAAGTAAAAAACTCTGATAGCCTTTTAAAGCAAAGAAGAAATTTCTATGGCCTTTTCGTCCCCATCTTCCAAAGCAGCGGCGGAACAGGTTGGGACGAAACAAACTGGAGTGTGGGTAAGCCACCGCAGGCCTCACTAAGGTCAAAGGGTGGTAGTACTGATGTGTGGAGGCCCACACAGCAATGCACTGGTGAGAACATACCGCTTGGATCTTGCCCATTTATATATCTCGAGTGAATGATGACCGACCAGTTGTGACCTCGCTGAGCATGGTCAGTTGGCTGGACAGGGCAGATGAAGCAGTGATGTTGAGACCAGAGTGTCTTCAGAACAGGAGGTCCATCCTGCGCCAGGAAATCACATTGGGATCCTTTTATATATATACTTGAAACCATGCACAAACGTGTCGATGAGGCCTACTGCCGGCAATGCTGAAGTGAGGCTGCAGCTGCTTGGCAAGCCATCTGCATGAGGTGGGGATCACGAGGTTTAGTGGATGCGCGCCTTCCTCATTGGTCTGCTTACACCAACTGGATGGGCAGGTACAAGTAAGTTAGTTACCTCGCACAAGGCAAGCATTCCAGGTTGTTTCTTGCCGTTGAATGGTTTTTTATACAGGCCAGCAGTTATCATACATAAAAGTTCCAAACATCATAATTACCATGTCACTCTATGCAACAGGCCTCAACGCCTGGAGCCAATTAGACTTTGACACCACCAAAAAAGACCAACAACCAGACGACATCTTCACTTTCACTTGCCTTCTCGAGGACAAGGACATAGACTATATCCGTCCATTTCCATCATATACTCTAGGTAAGCCTCCCAAACCCAGCCCCTTGAACACCCACCCCTAACTAACCACTCCAGTCTACACAACCACCACCCCCTTCTCACCAACCTATACAGCCGGCCTGGTCCCAAAACTCCACCAACAACTCTCAACCTCGTACCCAGACCACTACCACCACTTCGCCGAAGCCTCCAACGACATAGTAGTAGGTCCGTACTATCCCCTTCCCCTTCCCCTCCACTCCAGTTCTAACAAATACCAGTACCAAACCACCCAACAAA
Source organism: Podospora pseudopauciseta (assembly GCF_035222475.1). Classification (NCBI taxonomy): domain Eukaryota; kingdom Fungi; phylum Ascomycota; class Sordariomycetes; order Sordariales; family Podosporaceae; genus Podospora; species Podospora pseudopauciseta. Next base: position 2,812,172 of record NC_085893.1, on the reverse strand, counting down.
CCCCCACCCCCTCCAATACCCCTCCCTCACCACCCTCCTCTCCCCCTCCTCCCAACCCATCTCCTACCCCGCCCTTCACCTTTCCCAAATAAGCCCCTACGCAACCGGTTTCCTCGCCCTTTCTCCCCCCCCAGAATCCCACGTCCTCTCCTGGGGCGACCCCCGCTACCCCCCCCTCCTCTCCCGCCCTTGTTCCCCCTCCCAACCCCCCCATCACCCCCATCCCATCCCCGACCTCTCCTACCTCCCCACAGGCCCAGTAACGAAACTCTCCTCCTCTCCCTCAGGCTACTTGGTAGCAGCCCTAACAGCCGGCCACGACCTCTACCTCTGGGGCCACCCAAGCCGTTGCTCAACCTGGTACCCTGACATCCCCGACTCTCCCGAACCCGTCGTAATGGGCGATGACAGCGAAAAAGATATCAAAGACGTAGCAGTCGGTCAGTCACACGTCCTAGTCCTAACCACCGACGGCGAAATCTGGGGACGGGGAGACAACTCCTCTGGCCAACTCGGTTTAGGCAGAGAAACAAAACTAGTCACAGAATGGACAAGACTAAAGGGGGAGTTTGATCACGACAAAAAGAAAATAAAGGGGGTTTGGGCGGGAGAAAGAAATTCATTTGTTGTTGTCCAGCCTTGACATCACCAATGTTAGTAATGAAAGTGAATCACATGACAGCTGTTCTATGGCTTGTATTGTTCCTTGTTTTCTTCCTTGTCCTGTCTAGTGTACAAACATGCCCCGCAGAGAAGCACCTCGAGAAGAACGCGCTCCCATATCATTCATCGTCGTCAAGAGAGAAAAAACAACACAAAACTATCCCCCAAATCATAGATTCGTGAGATAATCCTCAATCTCCTGGGGGGTGAGCTTCCGGAAGCGGGGTCCCACCGCCCCTTCGACGCCCTCGACGCCGAGGAGGTGGTCTGCTGGGGGTCCGACGATACCTATTGTCGCAAATGTCAGTAAATACTCTTGAAGCATCATAACAACAGCAACAAAACCCACCAATCTCAATAGTCTCCCCATTCATCTCCCCCTCAATCGTCTCCTTCAACGTCAAAAGCGCAATATGCACCGCATCCTCCAGCTCCAACCCCTCCGTGTACCTCTTCTCCAAAAATGTCTTCGCCGTCGTCGCACTCTTCCCAATCGCCGTCGCCTTCCAAGGAAAGTAACTCCCCGAGGGATCGACCTGATACAACATCGGCCCGCCCTTCAAGATACCACCCGTCTTCCCGCTCAGCTTCTTGCCCTCCTCGCCCTCCTTCGCCTCAATCTCCTCCTCTGGGAGGATACCCTCATCCCAACCGGCAATGAGGAGAGAGACACCGTAGGGACGGACACCACCGGATTGTGTGGCTTCTTGCATGACGCGGGCGACGTCTTGGACTAGGATGCGGGTGGGGGGGTATTCATTGTAGATGCGCTTGTAGCCCGTGTGGGAGACTTTGCGGGCGCGGTCGACGAGGACTCGGTAGTCGGGGCCCATGCCCGAGTAGACCATGCCGATGTTGGGGGTGATGAGGCTGATTTTGGAGAGGGACGAGGGGTCGGCGAGGGGGGAGGAGGATTTCTTTTCTGTAGCGAGGACGATGCCGTTCGTGGCTGTAAAGAAGTAGCATATGTCAGTCATAGGTTTCAATATGGTGTACGATGTGACGGAGGATGGTGGGATGTTTGTCGACGGTGGGCGTTGGTAATGGCGGGGAGGGGCAGGAGCTCACCCTTGATGCCTAGGGCTGTTACACCTTGGTTGACGGCGTTGAGGGCATATTCTAGGATGTGTTAGAAATGGCTGTTCGTCTTTGTAGACTATGACCTTCTTGTCGCAAGACAGGAACCAGTGGGCGACGAACCGATCTGTACCAGCTTGCCGCTATTGCAATGTCAGCGATGTCCCATGTTCAGAGCTTCCAGCAGCCAAGCAACCCAACTTACCTGGGAGAGAATGTTGTAAGAGAGAAGGAGTATCTGTCCGCCATGGTGCCGGCTTGGAGAGACTATGGAATGGGGTTGGGTAGTAGAGGCTGGTGCGTGGTCGTTGCGAGGGAGATCGTCTTCGAATGTGGTTCCCAAGTTGGCGTTGCAAGGCTGCTGATGTTGGTCGTCCAAAGCTCCCCCAGGCACGGTGAAGTTGCGCGTTCGACAGGCCCAGCACCGACAGCCTGCCACAGCAAGAGAGAGAGCTTGGGCCACTTCCTCCTCATTGGCTGAAGGTGGGGCAAGCAGAAGCCTGGGACCTGGTGGTGTCCACAGAGGGGCTAAGCTGATTAGGGAAGTGGTGGGTTGAAACATAAAAAAGTTTCCCACCGATGGTGAAGAACTTTCCCTTTGTTTCTTCTCTCTGCAGTTCGCAAGGAGCCTCGGAAATCGCCTCATGGCCAATGGGCAAAAGGTAAGAACAAACTGTCTTTGAGACCGCTTGGACCCGACGAGAGATGTGAGAGTTCCTCCATCATGAGCGTCTTTTCGGGGTGGAATTGCCCATGCCACCGGCAGTTGGCGCAGTTCTGAGACCACCTGGCTGCTTTTACGATTACAGTTCCGAGCACTTCCCCAAGCTTCCTCCCAGCTTCCCTTCCATACGCCTATTTAAACATTTCCCCGCCATGTTCTTTTTTGATGACCGCATGACCACATTTTGATTACAGGACTATACTTGGACGACACACAGACAACATGGCTACTGAATCTTTGGGACAGCAATGGTCATGGCCCGATGAAGTACGTGCTTCATCTCCTGAGCATCCGCACCAAGATAGCAATTGGACCACAACACCTCGGGCACCCGCCACGGATGCACCTACCGGCACGGCGCCAGAACCGACACCAGCAGAACCACCACAGCCGCGTTACAAACCACGTACTTGCCGGATATGTTTGGAAGTCGTGCAACCATCTACCGAGCTCGACGATACCGTCGCCGGGCGGGTCTTTGCGTCAAAAGCTCGTGTACGATATGTTTCCGAGGATCCCGAGCTGGGTCGGCTCATGAGCCCATGCAACTGCAAAGGCTCTCAGAAATATGTTCACGAGGGTTGCCTCCAGGCCTGGAGAAATGCTGCGCCCATGTCGGAGAGGAATTACTGGCGATGTCCCACTTGCAAGTTCGAGTATCGTATGGAGCGCTTGAGATGGAGCCGATGGCTGTCAAGCAAGGCGCTACGGGCAGTCATCACAATCTTGGTGATGATGATCACAATCTTCATACTTGGATTCATTGCCGACCCCATCATCAGATATGGCGCCGACCCTCTGGGTACCATCGCCGGAACTTTATTGGGGGAGTTTGACGAAGAATTCGACATACCAGTGCAGCCACTCGTCGAGGAATTGGAGTCAGACAATTGGTATATGCACTTTGTCAAGGGTTTCCTGTCCCTTGGCCTATTGGGTTTTATCAAGTCAATGTTGGCCATCTCGCCATTTCAGATTTTCAATATCCGAGTTGGCGGTGGTCGTCGCAGAAGAAGAGGTGGGACAGAGGGCATCAGTTGGTTTGTTGTGGTTGTTGGGGTTGTTACATTCTTGGCAGTAAGTGACATCTTCCTCTCTCCTCTCCCCGAGTCGACAATACTGACCGATCATCATCAGGCAACCTGGCATGCCGTTAGTCATTTCAGCGCAAAGTTTCTTGAGAAGCTCAGCGACCGTGTTGTGGATGTCCAAGGAACGGAGCCCGAAGATGACGAAGATGACGAAGACGGTGAGACCGATGAGTCAAGAAAGGATAGGTGATTGTGGCCAACAGTGATTGTTCGAGTTCTAGAAGCTCCCAGTTCTCCTCAGTCCCCCTAGAGACCCCCCCACCTGTACGGAGTACTGCACACTCTTAAGTTTCCACAGCTGCTCTTCCATGCTGTAGCTTACTAGTCTGTGTGCAGAGATCAAGCGTGGCAATAGCTGGCTGAATTTGGGCGTCTTGTCCTGTTCATGTTTGGCTTTGCGATGCGGCAGTCCTGTTGGTCATCTTGAGGGCCTCTTTGGGCGATACTCATTGTGCTGCTTCCTCCTCAGCTTCATGCTGACGTACGAAGTGGGTTGAAGCTGCCAGCAGGATTGGTACAATTATGTCCATCTCTTGTATATAGGGTGATTCTATGAACATATAATCGTACTTGTGGTTCAATTGGGTATGATGCCTGTCTGGTCATGGTGACATGGGGAACTGATAAGAGATAAGCTGCCGGGCTGCTAGCGTCATTGCCGGGCCCCTGAATTCTATAAAATGTGGGACCGGCAACGGCAGTCGGGGCAGTGGCTGGCCTGCAACGAGCTGACACTTGTCAGCTGGAAATAATTTCCAAAACGCGCGCCGGGTGCATCCAGGTTCCTGTTGTCTTGCTGAACGAGGAGGGTTGTTTGAGGATCCAGCGGTGTCGTCTTTCAATGTATTTGCCCTGAGCCGCCGACACATCGCCATATAACGGTTTCCTTGGCACTCTTATCTGCCCGGTGATTCCTGTACGAGGCCAGCCAATCTCGCCAAATGTCTAGATCTTGATCCATGTGCGACCAACATTTCCAGAACTTGCGGCCTTCCTCCTAGCCATTGATCTCGACTGTCACTTCGACCCTCAACTGCGCCGACAGTATTATATACGCGAGCCCCTTGACCAGCGAGAGCGCGGCCACGGCTCCCACACCAAGTCCCACGGGCTCAGACTTTTTTTACGTACTTAACAAGTACGCAGCGCAACACATTCGAAGGGCCTCCCCGATTTCGCCGTGACACACGTCCTTCCGGCAAGCAATCTCGACTGGTATCTTCTGGAAGACTAGGTGGAATCGAACCTGAGCCTTGGGAAGATCCAAGCCACCACGAGACAAGATGCATTTCGCACTACCCCCACGAAAGACGTCGATTCCTCCGCCGTACATGCCTCGGTCGAACCGTCTACCCATGCTACGGAGAAGCCGCTTCAAGCTCATCGCGATCACGGGACTGTTCTTCTTGACGGTAATATACCTGCTCACCCGCGGCAATGGGCATCCAAAGCTTAAGAAGCGCATGCCTACTGGTAACCCGCCGGTGGTGGTGGTGACGGTGTTCGACGAGGCCAAGTACGGCAAGGGGTACATCGACACGATCAAGGAGAACAGGATAGAATATGCCAAGAAGCATGGTATGTTGATGCCGCTACAAAGCCACACAACAGCCGGCTAACAGGACTGACAGGATATCAAACGTTCTTTGCCAATGTCGGCGACTATGATCTGAAGGGTGCGCCGGGATCGTGGACCAAAGTGGTGGCCATGCGCCATGCTCTCACCAAGTATCCCGAGGCCTATTTCCTCTGGTATCTGGACCAGAACGCCTTCGTGATGAACCCGCAGCTGAAGATTGAGGACCACATTATGAAGACGGCCAAGTTGACGGACCTCATGAAGAAGGACCATCCCGTTGTCCCGCCAGACAGCATCATCAAGACATTTTCCCACCTTACCGGGCAGGACGTGGACTTTATTCTCACGCAGGACAAGGACGGGTTGTCAGTTGGGAGCTTCATCGTTCGCAACGGAGAATGGGGCGAGTTCTTCTTGGACACTTGGTTTGATCCTATTTATCGGAGCTACAACTTTCAGAAGGCCGAGACACACGCCTTGGTAAGACTTGTTTGCCATAACTTCCAAAGCTGCCAGGCTTACTGACCTCCTCTAGGAGCACATTGTTCAGTGGCATCCCACCATTCTCGCCCGTCTCGCCATCATCGATCAGCGTCTCCTGAACTCCTACAGCCAAGGCAACAAGGGGGATCAGTACAAGGACGGAGACATCGCCGTCAGGCTCGTCGACTGTGTATCAGCCGGGGCCAACGCATGCGAGACCGAGTCCCAAAGATTTGTCCAGCAATGGCGAACCTCTTTTGGCAAATCCTGACGAAGGAACGGGGCACCTGAGGATTTCGAAGATTAAAGCAATAAACAGACTCAAACGATGACGACGGATTAGACACGAATTCCGTACCAGACCCTACTTTTTCGGGCACACAGGCGGATTGTGCATTGCGCCATTATCAGCATCACCACTGCGGGCGTTTAAATCATTTTTGACTTCATACCATGGGACTTGGGTTGAAACAGTCAATACAGGCGTTAGGATTTATTTTTCATCTTTTGGAGGGGGGTCTTTTGGACGGAATAGCGATTGGGGGGTGGCTGTACAAAAAAAAGCGAGGGGGGAGGCCAGGGGCTTTTTGACTTGCTTTGGTGTGCTGTTTGAAATTGTAGGCACACGCAAGACATGGGTCGAGGGGCGTGGTGTGGGAGGGCAGATATGAATGCGGATGATGTCGGTAATATTGCGGGCAATGATGTGATGTTGCTGGCTGTTTTTGGAAGAAGTCACACACTGGGCTGTGCAATATGAGAGAGGAAAGGGTCCGCGAAGGGATGGGGGGGGTTGGTTTGTCTTGTATATCAATCATGGCCAGGGGGGAAAGGATCAAAGCATATGGTTGATGCATTTGTGTGTTGTTTTGTTGATGTTTGCTTTGAGATGAGGTGTTGTTTGAGATAGAACAACAGGCAGGTGCTGCAGACCAACTGACCTGGGGACTGTAGAGTTCATGGAAAAACCCAGGGTTGCAACTGATCACTTATCGAGTCATCACCGGTCAGTGACCTTAGGCGAGCTGGCTTCGCTTCGGGATGGTAACGTAACGGTCGAGCAGTAGCGGCGCAGCGCCAAGCATGATCGTGAGCCAGAGGCAGATGCCACGATTGCATCAGATGGTCAGCTTTTTTCCAGATTTCGTAACCAGGCCTCGGAGCTTTTGCTGTGTTGAGAGTGTGACGACGACCTGGGAGGTGGGGAGGGTAGTTTTGGGTGAGGGTATCCTTTTAATCGATCATGCTGAATGGGTGATTGAGTGAGTGTCGTGTTTGGATGAAGAGCATTGGTGACACACCGGCAGCTGTTCTAGCGGAAGACATAGGAAATGCGAATATGTAGGAGGGAAGCTATGTTTTATCGAATGGGATCAGCTACACAAAAAAACCCAGCATGTGATTGTCCTCAGCCAGCGAGGTGCATGACAACGCCTCACTCCCATCTCCAACTTTTGTGTGGGGTTGCCGGGAGCCGCGGGTTCTTTCACACATCACCATCGCGCGGGCAGGCTACCACGCTAATTGGCCCTGCTGGAGAGACAGCCTCCGCTCTTTTGTCTCCAGCGTCACCCGCTAAAGCAAGCCCAGAAGCACTTCCCCAGACATTACTTCCCTTCCATTCATCCCACTTTCACACCATCTACGTGAATCTGTAGGGGGGACTCATCTTGACCCGTTTGTTTTCTTTGGGTCAATTGCTTTTGTTTGTTTGTTTATTTGTTTGTTTATTATAAAGGGGGAATTTTCGACACCAGAGACTGGATTGGTAAAACAACAACAGACCCAAATCTGAAGATGCCCGGCACATCGCGCATGCCGGTTAGCCTGCGGGAGGGCTTCAACAATGTGAGGAATCGGTCGAGGGCGGGGAGCCCGTTGGCGTTGGGGATGTTGAACTTGGATTTGTCAGTGGATTTTTTCCCTCTTTTCTCATGTCCCCTTTCTACCTATCTCGGGAGAATCGGTTTATACCAAGCACGCAACTCTGTGATGCAAGCTGCCACACTCCAACTTTCACATAACATCCTGCCCCGAGCGCTGCATATCATTGCCAAGCTCGGCCTCCAAACCAACCTACCTACCATCTTGCGCCAACCTCCACAACTGACAAACCCTCTCCAACAACAACAGAGCCCGCAACCTAATCTTCTTCCTCTTCGTCCTCCGCTGGACCCGTCGCGTTCTATGGAAACTCAAAGGCCGCGGCCTCATCGGCACCATCGTCGAGCTTTACGTCGACCTCCGCCGCATTCTGTACGGTTACTTCCTCCGGATGCCCGGCGTGCGAAACCAAGTCAAGAAACAGGTCGATGAAGCAGTGGGAAAACTCCAGACAAAACTCGTACCGCTCAATGCGACTCGCTATCTCATGCTGCCGAAAGAAGGATGGGACCAGGATGCCGTTCGGAAGGAGTTGCAGACGCTGGCGGATATGGACCACACTCGCTGGGAGGACGGGTTTGTTTCGGGCGCGGTCTATCATGGCGAGGATGAGCTGCTGAAGCTGCAGACGGAGGCGTATGGGAAGTTTACCGTGGCCAATCCTATTCATCCGGATGTTTTCCCCGGGGTGAGGAAGATGGAGGCCGAGGTGGTGGCGATGGTGCTGGGGCTGTTTAACGCGCCTGCTGGGGCGGCGGGTGTGAGCACCAGTGGAGGGACAGAGTCGATTTTGATGGCTTGTTTGAGTGCGAGGCAGAAGGCATACGTCGAGAGGGGTGTTACTGAGCCTGAGATGTACGCCCCCCCTATCCATTCCCCCCCCCATCGATCACCCCCCCTTCTCTAACCCCCACTAGGATCCTCCCCGAAACAGCCCACGTCGCCTTCCGCAAGGCAGGTCTCTACTTCAAGATCAAAACCCACCTGGTTGCCTGCCCAGCACCAACCTACCAAGCCGACACCCGCGCCATCGCCCGGCTCATCAACTCCAACACTATTCTCCTGGTCGGGTCAGCCCCCAACTTCCCACACGGCATCATCGACGACATCGCCGCCCTGTCCAAACTGGCAGTCAAAAAGTCTGTTCCCCTGCACGTCGACTGCTGCCTTGGCAGCTTTCTGGTGCCGTTCCTCTCCCGAGCGGGGTTCGAAACCCAGCCATTCGACTTTAGACTCAAGGGCGTGACGTCCATCTCTTGCGACACGCACAAGTACGGGTTCGCGCCCAAGGGGAACAGCACCGTCCTCTACCGGACGCAGCAGCTCAGGAGTTACCAGTACTACGTCGATCCAGCCTGGTCGGGCGGTGTGTACGCCTCCCCTGGCATCGCCGGCTCCCGTCCTGGCGCCCTCATTGCGGGGTGCTGGGCTAGTTTGATGTCGACCGGTGAGGACGGGTATCTCCAATCGTGCATTGAAATTGTTGGCGCGACTAAAAAACTTATCGCTCACATCACTACCACGTCTCCTGTTCTGGCGCAAGAGCTGGAGATCTTGGGCAACCCGTTGGTGTCAGTTATTGCGTTTAAGAGCAAGACGCTGAATATTTATGACATTGCCGACGGGATGTCGGCCAAGGGGTGGCATTTGAATGCGCTGCAGAACCCGCCTGCTATTCATGTCGCGCTCACGCTGCCGATTGTGAAAGTGTGGGAGAAGCTCGCAGCGGATCTGGAGGCGGTGGTGGAGCAGGAGAAGGAAAAGGAACGGGCGAGGGTGGCGGAGGGGAAGGGGGCAAAGGGGAAGGAGGTGGGGGATAGCGCTGCGCTTTATGGGGTTGCGGGGAGCCTGCCGAACAAGAGTGTTGTTGTCGAGTTGGCGAGGGGTTTTTTGGATATTCTTTACAAGGCTTAGAGTCAGAGAGAGAGAGGGGGGGGGGTTATGATAATGGGGGGAAGGAAAGCGATAGATTGCAAGCGAACCAGGTTGGGTTGTGTTTATGATTTGGGAGGTGTTTCTCTTGAGGTGAAGAGTCCATGTTTTTGAACCAAGCCAGGCATGGAATTGATACATATTAAAATTCCACTCATCGCATTTTTGTCATGTAAGAATCGTGGAAATATTTCTTGTTCATATTTCCATATATTCCTTCCTTTACTATACCTTGCTACTACTCCTTGCCAACTTTGGGATCCAACTTTGTTTCAATGACCATAAGATAAAAAAGGGGTATTCTACTACTCTCTCTTGCCTCTCTCTCTTTCCGACTTCAAACTTTGAAACTTCCCGTCACTCTCTCACCCTTTTAGTGAGTCATTCCAGCGAGTGACTCTTCCCCCCTCAATGAAACTTTCGACAAAAGAGACACTCCCCCCCCCTTTTCACAAGACAAGGCGGACTTAAATCATATTCTGCCCATCCTTTCTCCCCCTTTGGCATTGGTTTGCTGCTCTCAACTCCCCTTCCATGCATGCCATAAAAATATAGCGTTTTGTGTGTGTGTGTGCGTGCGCGTGTGTTTGCGATAACATATCCCACCCATATAACGCCCCCCCCCCCCGCCCTCTCCTTCCCTTCCATTCCATGAAATCTCCCTGATACCCAAAAAAAGAAACAAAAAAACATGAATATCATGCCACCCCCAAAATGGCAGACAGCCTCGCAGACAGGGCTAAAGGAACCAGATCACCACCTAGAGCTCACTGTCCCTCCCCCGTCCGCTCAACCAAGCATTATCAGCAACGCCCCCACTGGGATTAATAGTAGCCTCGGCGTCGCCGACCTGCCTCCTTTCCGTCACCTCGAGCTGCTCTGGGCTCTTGAGGCGCTTGCGCATGATATACCGCATCGGCAGCGTCAATCCTTGGGATGTTGTTCTAGCACCCCTCATGACGACTGGTTGCTATTGGAGTGGCTCCGACGAGCTGGACAAGCGGTTGAGGTGGAGGTAGACGTCTGTGCCGTAGCTGTTGGCCGAAATTAGTATGTTGTGACAGTTGAAAAGGGGGAAGAAAATGAACATACCCTTCCATGCTGATCAGCTTAAGGTCCCCACCGAAATACCTCGCGTACAGACGACTTATCGGCAACCCATATCCAAAACCCGCCATGGGAGCCTTAAAGTCGCTCTTGTCGAAATCAGGGTCCAGGTTTGGTGTCCTGTCGACAGTGGTGTACATGTACGTCCAAACAAGCGGGATCGAGCTGCGCGGTATACCGCCGCCCTCGTCCGAAACCTTGATCGTGATATCCTCCTTGCCCTCGGCCACAATCACCTTCGTGACGGGAAACTCCTGCTTGTCCTGGCCGTGCGTCTCGACAACCGCACGCAGCGAGTTCTTGAGCGTTTCAAAGAGCATGTGCGACAGGTGCCCAGGCACGTACATAAAGTTCAAGTTAGGATTGCACACGAGCTGGATCTTGGGCGCCTCGAACAGGCCGTAGTGGTCCTCGCAGACAAAACGCGCGTTCTCGATGGCTTCCTGAGCCAAGTCCTTGACATACGTCTTGGTGCAGATAATACCGACATAGGACGGGTCCCGGTAGTGGCTCTGATCGGTCAGGGCGATGTGCTGCCCGATCAGCATGCGGATGCCGATGCGTGACATGTAGAAGCGATCGAGGAATGACTGGATATTGTTGTCGATCTGCATCCGTTGCCGCTTGCGCTTCCACTCAAGGATGCCCTGCGCCATGGTGGTCACGACGCTATCGTGTCTCCTCTTGATGCGGTGCAGCGTCTGGGCGAACCTCTTGTTGTAAAGCTGCAGCTCGGGCGGCCAGTCTCCCGTGTCGTCGACCATAGCGAAGTATCTTCTTGTTGCGGGGAACTTCCCCTTTGACCAGCCATTGTTGACGGCGTTTTGCTGCGACACTGGCGTCCACGAGTTGTACTGGCCCTCCTCGATGCTTGGGTTCGGTGTCGCCTCGCTCAGCCATTGGTTTCCTTTCCCTCCGGTTATTTGCGCGGGCTTCATTAATCTCTCTCGTACATCTCTGGCGAGGTTCGGTCTTGGTAGTGTTGTGATTTCCTGGACGCCAACAAGATTTCTGGTGAGTCATGCAATTCTTAACCCCCTACACGCTCGCTCAACAGACCCAGGACAACAAAGCGACAACAGCTTCTGTAAAAACATACCTCGAACGACTGCGCATACCAATCTGCCACCTTCTTCACCGATGGCATCTCATTAAGGCCATCGGGCAACGTCTCGAGCTCCTGGACGCGGTGGGCGAGCCGTATGGGGAGCTCTTCGGCGAGGAACTGTGAGGCGCGGAATAGGGTACCTGGGTTACTTAGAATATGGGATAACCAAAACAAAGACAGAACTTGACGAGGCTTCCACAAACTTACCACTGGATGGCTTCTCGCCAAACTGGACCATCTGGCGCAAGCTTACCCCGGTGGCAGGGAAGCTTGCATAATGCCTGATGGTGTCCATCAACTTCTCGCTCTTTTTCCACGACATGACTGCGGCTCAGAGAGGACCAATTGGTGTGGTGATATGTCTCTAGCTGGGCTGGCTGCGGTGTGTTGTGTGGTAGTGGTGCAGGTGCAGCATGAGGCGCTCACAAGGCAAAGACGACGCAACAAGAGTGGACTCGAGGCGGGCAACAACGGCTTTCTCGGTACGGGTACGGGGGTCCGGGGCCCAGAGAAAGAGAGGCTTCTGTGACTTCGCTACAGCCGAGGCAAGGCAAGCGGATCCAGCTGTCTCCCCAATGACGCAGCGCACCGGTGTGCCGGAGGCTCTTCGGTTGAAGTGTGGCTTCAGTGGGTGTTCAGTGATGTAACCGCCTGTAGGAGATAGCAATCTGTGTTGACAAGTCAAGTGCCGGATAGGAACAATCCTGTCAAGGACGGAGTCAAGACAGAGTCAGGAGTAGGAGTAGAGAAAGTGGTGAGTGGTGAGTGGTGTAGTAGGAGTAGGAGGAAGACGAGGTCAGGTAGGTAGGTAGGTACCGGGAGGGGTGTCAGATGTTCATGTGCTTTTCCCGGGATACAGGCCGTTCCAGGGTTTTGGTGGTGACCCGATGGGTTGTGTGGCGCCCCGCTAGCTGAATAATGACGGACCGCTGTGACGATGCAGAGCCGGATTTGTGCTGCTGTACCCCACATCGAAGCTCCCGTCCGCTGCGGGGCATCTGTTTTCCCCTTCTTGGCTCCCCTTCACAATCCATGGATATCACTTGTCTTGTCTGTATCACATATATCTGGCATGTCTCGATTTCTCTCTGCAATATCTGAATCTCAGGATCCTGCAACGGTTTTTGTCTTGGGGCCTCGTTCCTGTCGCTCCCGCCGGTGCCTCACCGGCTACCTGCTGGATATCTGTTCCATCTGGCAGCTAATGATTAATCTGCAGTTATTCAACCTCCAGTTGACATCATGATCTTGATTCAGCACTCAGGCATTGGAGATGACTTGGGGAACAACCCCACAAAAGACTTCCGACAAATATGGCGCATACATTCAAACTGTTGATATCTCACAAGATGAGCAGCCGATGATCCTCCTGTCTTGTTGATGAGCTGGCATCAGACGACAGACAGGTCGGAGATATGTCGCTGTTCCGTCGCATTTCGACATCCGAACGGCTCGGTAGAAGAGGTCCTGCATCCCCGGGCATGCGGAAGATTGCTGGGCGACAGCAGCCTCATCAGCTGAAGAGGGTTGCCCTGTTACACCGAGCTCACCCTGGGAGTTCACCTTGGTCGCTCACCTGGACTGCTGACCTTGACCGGGTCTTGGCTCAGGCAGTAAAGTGGGGCAGCCGTTTGAAGCCTCACGATTTGCTTGGCTCAACTCACCACCGCATCGGTGTTGTTGCTGTGTGGTGTACGGTGTGCCTCTCATAGATGGCCACCCAACGACCTGTGAATGCCGCCCTCAATGTGAATCCATCATATCCAACTGTCGCGGTTAATCAGAGGAGGACAGTTTTTGAATACTACCAATGTCTTGACAACCTGTTTCCATTAACAACTGACGACGTTACGACGACTTTACAAGCCCTGGTGTTAATAACCCCGTTTCTGTAAACAAAGACAGCACCATGTCGGGCGATGAAAACACGGACGAGTGGGAACCTATACCATCGCTTTCATCACTTTCGCCGTTTTCCTCCCCCGCTTTGTCCTTTTTGCTCCTCAGCAAGACCGATTTGGCCCACGATTCGGATCATCCGAGTTTTCACAGCAGTAGGCACGATGATGATGTCTTGTCTCACACACCACCACCCGCCACCACTCCCCGACCACCCAAAACAACCCCCCTTCTCACACCTTCCCCACCATCTACTTCCCGGTCAATGCATGGTTCTCATCTTCGGACTCCAACACAGCCATCTCCCTTGCAGCTGAGCAGTAGTGTTGTTGGATTGGGTCTTGGTCACCTTGGGATTGGGCCACCGATGGTATCGCCGCTGCAACAAAAGGTTCCTGCTTGGATGTCGGCTGGCCATCATGAGGAGGTTATTGAGGAGGAGACGAGCATTACTCATGATGCGGATGATGAGGATGAGGAGGATGAGAGGGATGAGGGGGAGGTTATGAATAGGCAGAGTCTGATTTATGATCGAGGGGTTGATCATGAAGTCGAGGACGAGCAGCGGCCTGAGAGGAGTGAGCGAGACATCATGATGAGATTGAGTCAGATCTACGGCCATAAATTTGAAGATGAGAGTGAGAAGGATGAGCCACGAGGAGAAAGCAGGCAGGTTCTCAGCCATGACAGAGAGGCTGATGATGAGGATGAGGATGAAGACGACGATGGGGAGGAGGATGGGACTGATGAGGAGGATGAGGTTGATGAAGTAGATAAAGGCGAGAACGGAGCTGAATATGAAGATGGGGATGAGCAGGAGTCAGACGACCAAGAATTTGGGGATGGGCAAAATCCTGCTTATGACCAAGGAACCGACGAGGAAAGCGAGGGTGAAACGGAGGGGCAGCGGGTTGTGGACAGGCAGAGCGTTGTTTACAACCCACGACCTCATGGTGAAAGTGAAGACGAGACAAACGAGCAGGTCATGAACAGGCAGGACCTTTTCAGGGATCAGGAAGGCGATGATCAAAGTGACGGTGACACAAATCAGCACTCCATGGACAGGCAGGGCCTTATCTGGGAGCAACAACACGATCATCATAGTGAGGGTGACACGAACAACGAGGTAATGAACAGGCTGGATCTTTTTCAGGCTCAGGCAGGCGATGACCAAAGCGAGGGCGATACGAATGACGAGGTCATGGAGAGGCAAAATCTTCCCTGTGAACGGGAAACCGACAGACTGCAGCAGAGTTTTATCTACGACCACGACCAACCGACCGATGAAATCACCCAAAACAGCAAAGCGATTCTGGTCGACCGCCTAGAAGGCTTGCTCCACCGATTAGCAACTTCAAATCCAACAGCCGACCTCGACACCATCGACATCTTACATGCCAAAGTAGACGAAATGGAAAGAGCCCTCTCAGCCACCTCGCCCAGGAAACCAAACACATCTAGGAGGCTATCATCAGAACTAGAACCCCTCCAACACTCCCAGGAGACCACCGCCCACTCCTCCGTCCAAGAACACCGCAACCAATCCCCCACCCACACCAGCAACATCAACCTCCACCAGTCCATAGAATCAATGCCCGACACCCTCTCCCCCTCCGCCTCTCTCGCCCAACTGCGCCGCTCCCTCATCCTCCCCCCCGCCCTCGCAACCACACCACCGCCCTGGCTTCTGCCGTCAGCAGTCCTCTCCCCGATCAAATCAAGCGAGATTTTCTCTACTTCAATCTCCTCCCCAACCCAACCAGAACTCGACGCAGCAGCCGAAGCCACAAACGAAGCCCTCGAAGCAGCCAAGGAAGCCGCCCGGGCGCACTCGGAAATGACGGAGCGGATCGCCGCCGAGGCGGACGAGTTGCGACGGGATCTGGCGGTCGTGGTGGAGAGGTTGAAGAACAGGAGGGAGGAGACTGATGTATTGCCCCTTTTCCCCCTTGGGTCTTGAATATATGCTGATGATGACGATGTAATCTTTTAGCATATCCACACCCTCCTCATCCAACGCGCCGAGGCGGCTGCCGAACGGATTTTGGATCTGGAAAAAGAGCTTTCCGATCTGGAGGATGACCTTGCGTCTAGCGAGTCAGAGCTGAGGCACTTGAGGCTGAAGCTGAGGGCGGTGGAGACGCTGGTGGGGGAGTTTGTCGACCCAGACGAGACGGACCCGGAGCTGTTTAGGTGTATTGAGAACTGGAAGGAGGATTGGAGGGTGGTGAGGGAAAGGATGAGGGAGCGGAAGAGGGGGAGGAAGGAGAGGAGGACGAGGTTGAGGAGGAGGGAGATGATGGGGGTGGGGAATGAGGAGGTGGAGGAAGGGGAGGAGGAGGGAGAGAGTACGTTGACTAGTTTGGGGGGGGTTGGTATGGGGGAGCAGGGAAAAGGGTTGTGATTTTATGGAGAGAGTTTTTTGTATGTGATACCCTGTGAGTACCTACCTACCAAGCAAGTTATGGAGTTTTAGGGTTGATATGGGTTGACGAGTCTCAATTATTAAATTATAACTGGTTGGGGGTTTTCCTTTTCAATTTTCTTTTCTTTTCTTTTTTCTTGTTTCCCACAATAGCACTTTTGAGCTTAGATATTGATTATATCCAAACGGGAAGTCTCCAAAATCCCTTCCCTCCCAGAAAGAACAGCAGCCTCTTTTCTCTCAGTCAATATGAATCCTCCACAACTCCCTCCCACCCCCACTAACAAACTCAGTCCGCGTATGCATCATGGCAAAGTCATCACTCACCACCACATCCCCCTTGCTCCACGCGTGCCGGTAGCACACCCGCCTGTCATACAGCAAATCACCCAACACGCCCCTCACAACCTCATCCGTCAACCCCATCCCTCCCTGTCCCCTTTCCGAAATTTTCAGTCTGGTATTCATTGGCCCAAACTTTGTCTTTGACTGGGGCCAGTGCTCGTGATACCTCAGACAGGGAAGTTTCGTCGTGGGGTGCTCCACCACCAGCGGCAGACCTGACAGGCTTACCCCCCCGAACGCAGTCGTGTTCAGCGACATGGTGCACTCTTTCAAGACATCCAAGCTAACAACATGCTTGTAATTCTGTTCCAGATATCGAAACAGCAACCTGCTCGCGGCGAACAGTGTCAAGCCCGTGTTGGAAGGGGAGGGGGTGACGGCAACAAACATCTGAAACCTCGGCGGTAGAGAACTTATCTTTCCCGTCTCCGGATCTTGCGTTGTTTTGAAGACACCGTCGTAGTGAAACGCCATTTTCTCTGCCGATAGGGAAGAGACAATTGGGTTCCCCTTCTCGTCAAATTCTGTCCCGACGTCTTTGACGGACATGATGACTTCGTACCGGCCTGGCCAGCCGAGGGTGGTGCCCATTTCTTTGGCTTTTTGGATGAAGAGGTCGCGGTTGGTGGTTTGTTTGAAGCCTCGGAGGCAGATGGGGGAGTTGTGCTCTGCTAGGGCGCGGATGGAGAGGATGGGGATGGAGGTGATGGGGAGGGAGTTGGGGACGAGGGGTTGGATGAGGAGGCCGCAGGGGTAGAGGGGCTGGATGAAGACTTGGGGGGAGTTCCAGAAAAGGGGGGATTTCTCGCGGTAGTAGCTCCCGTGGCCGGAGTGGGAGAGTATGAGTTCGAAAGAGGGGTCAGAGTCGAATTGGGAGCGGGGGAGGGAGAGGATTGTGCCGTCTGCTTTGAGGCCTAGGCAGCAGTGCCAGGGGGTGGTGCCGGGGGTGGTGTTGGGTAGGAGGCTGATGGGGAGCTTGGTGTTGGTTTGGGTTTTGGGGTTGGGGTTGGACACTGAGCCCTTCGGGTGAATAGACAGACGGAGATGGTTGGGAAAGCGTTCTCGAACAGCCCTCGCAAAGGCGTCGCCTCGCATGAGCATGTTTTTGGCGATGTGCTCGGTGCCCCTCTTGAACTTTGACTTTGACCGGTCCGAACCCAAGGGATAGACATGCCTGAGGTCTGTCTCGAGGAACTTGATGTACCCGCGGTACGTCATGCAAGTGTCCTCGTTGCAGCAGATCTCAACCGAGGCGTCAAAGTCAGGGCGGCCAAAGGTGTTGAGGAGCGCCCTGCGAAACTCGGTGGCATTGGCGACGTATGTGATCTCATCCAGGTCATTTCCGGGAAACACATGGAGAAGATCTTGGAGACGAGAGAACTTGATGTTGTTGCCGAACCCCTTTTCGACAGCGAGGTCACGGAGTGCTTGACCATATGCCCAGACATGTCTGTCGGGAACGCCCAGGAGGTCGTTGTATACCAGCCCATCGGAGATAATGGTCAGCTCTGCTCCTGGGGGGTAGATGTCCTCAATGGCGGCACACAGCCCGTTCAAGTGGGCCAGGGCAAACTGCTCTGCCATATCGGGAAGACGGCCGAGGACCTTGCACTTGTCGTTTGGGGACTTGAAAGGAAAGGCGGGGAGACACATCTTGATGGTCTGATTGGCCCAGACCTGGGCGTAGATAAGAACAAAGAACTTGAACATGTCGTGGTTATCCGAGGTCTCAGATCCCAATCCCGATCTGTTGAGACGGTATTTGTAGATGACCTTGAGGACAGCCGACGCTTTCATAGCTAGAGCTTCGTCAAACCCAGCCGTGCTGTTGAAGGCGTAGGTGTTTGCCATGTTGAAGTGGACTCAGACACCCAGAGCATAGGGCAAGGGTGAGAAGAAGCAGATAACAAAAGCTCAACGAGCACTGAATGACAGTTGAGTAGGGGGTAGTCTCAAAGAGAAAAGCAATGCTGTGAATGCTGAAAACCGGTTGAATCTCGAGAGCAGATGGCACGAAACAGCCAGACTGTTTTGATTCTTATACTTCCATGTCCCCCTTGTTCTTCATCGATCGCCGAGGTGGCTTCCCCCCCGAATCCTCCCTTATAGCAAACATCTTGACTCTCTTCGCCTCCTCCCTCGCTAGGTCCAGATCACTGGGCAACACGGGAACTTGCGGGGTTGTCGAGGTGTCACAGTATACACTGTGCCTTGGTGGACGTTGAGCCACCATTCTGGTTGCTCCATATCGTGGAAATGTTAGGGCTTCAGTTGCCAAGTTAGTTAGTCTCCTTGTACTACTTTGTCAATCGATATCGGACCATAGCACGGGGCCAAAATCCACTCGATTCGGTCATCATGTGAAGGCTGTGTGAGCTCGAACCTCTGATCAAACATACCAACATGACAACCTTCTTCCACCTCTAGCCAAACTCGCACATCGCAGCTGCGACGCCACCATCACCGCCTAAACTCCCAAGGCCCCCCTATCTCCAATCCTCAGACCATTTTGCCCTACCCCATGACCAAGTCAACAGCTCCCTTACCTTAATTACTAGCTTAAGTTGCTCTGCCACCTCGTCACAGCTTCGAGCTTGCTTGCTTGAGGTGGGTAGAGTCCGAACACGAGTCTGCCGTGCTTCCTTCAAGGCCTGAAAACAGCTGCCTGTCTTTCTTGAACCTCCCTTCGCAACCAAAGTTGTGGTGGAAGTGGTCACATGAATGCTCACCTAATGCACCCCCTTTCTTTCATCACCAACGGTCTAGAAGCCAAATGCCGGTGCTTCATTGACCTCTGGCCAATCATACTTTGTCGTGGATGTCTCGGTTTGTCAACTATTGTCTCCCTAATGTTGATATATACTAGCTGGGCGAGTATTAGTGATGACGCAGCCTTGTCAAGGCGGGATACCTAGGGGTGGGGATGACTTCACCAACGACAAGAACTTGTGTTTATCATGTGAAAGAGTTTTACCCAACTTTTATACAACACTTGTTGTTGGAATTCGGTGAGCAATGTCAGCCAAACGTGGCAGCCGATAACCTGTAGTCGGGCCTCGAGTGAAACATCTTCCTCTACCTCCGGGTAATGTACCCGCGTTAGGAGTGGTCAGACCTGGGGCCTGAAAGACCCCTTTCACGCAGCAAAGGCTCGGACTGATAAAACCTTTCAAAGTAGGTCAAGATAGGTCCTCGCCGAAACCCTTCAAAGCAAATCAAATACGTACCTCGCCTTCTCCTTGCCTTACAACCTGCCCTCATTGAATCTATACACCAAATTCAACACTGTGACCCGGATGGATATGCGCGCAAAAGGAAACTTCTGATTGGTCCTTCTGGATTGACTGATAGTTTAGGTTGGCACCTGCGCCGTGTCCCCTTACAGAACCCTGACTCAGATAACCAGGGTTGCGGCCGTGTGTGTTAACGTGCATCACCAACAACACCACCATAGCCACGTCACCCGCTTGCGACGGCATCCACAAGCAGTCAGCTGTCTAACTGCGCTGGTGTAGTGTTGTTGGTGACAGTCATGCTACCGGTATTCACTCCAGGAGCAGTCGCCGAAGCTATCCAAAGACATCATCCCCATGCGCAACCCTAATCCCCACCCTTGATTCCCAGCTGTAAAAGGGGGTTGTCTGAAAAGAAAGATAAAAGGGGTTGTACATACCTCAAATATCTTCGAACTATCCCTCCAAGTCTATACCCAATAACATCCCACCCTACAACCCAAAAGCACCCGTACTCACCCCCCTTTCCCCCCAAACCTCACCGCAGACCCCGAAACCCAACCGCGCTCGCGGGCGAAACCACCGCCTCCCCACCCACCCTTACCTATTTCACCACCGCTACCGCCTCTCCCACAGCAGATGGAAGAGGACAGCTAACTGCGCTTGCTGCCCCTCCTCCTCCTCTCCCGGGTAATCTCTGGGACGGTTGGGAGGAAGGCATCATGTGCCAGCCCAGCCAACATGGTCGACAACAACAATGCCATCGCGGCCAACATGAAATAGATGAAGCTGGAGAAGAGAGGTGATGTTGGTGCAGAGTGCATGTAGCTCACGTACCCGAGAAAGGGAACGTGGGTTGGGTGGTGGTGTATTGATGCTGAGGATTTGTCTCGGTGGGTTGCGGTGGGCTGGATCGTGGCTGTCTGATTCTCGCAAGCAGGAAAGACAAGGGTGGTATTTGTCCAATACGTGTCAAAAGACGCCCGTAGTCTGACCTCCGTCTCGGCGGTCTAATTGTTCATTCTTACTTCCATCTTTTTCCAAGCCATGGGTTATATTTCCAATGACTAGCTTCATTCATGTCTGAGAAAGGACAGAAATGAATATTGACCGATACTTGACAATGGGTTGACGGCTAATGCTGACATCGTTATGGGTAAAGATTATGAGAGCTCTTCTTCGAGGAAGATGGTTGGCTTTGTGAAAAGAAGGTTTATAACCGAAGTATCTTGCGGAGAACCTGTTGGTTTGATAGAAATATAGAGATATATCAACCACAGATCCCAGACTTAGATGGCAATAAGACGTCCCTGACAACCAGAGTCATCAATCTTAATCAACTAGTAAATCCAACCCAGTAATTATCCCGAACACCCACCTCCCATCCAGCATCAAACCCTCCCCGCCCCATCCATCCCCCCAACAACCCCTTTCTTCTCCCCCAAAAACTCTCCCTCCTCCCCACTATCCCCATCCAACCCCTCCTCCCCCGGATGAACCGGCTTCCTCCCCCCCTTCCGCCTCATCACGTACCTCCCCCAAAACCACCCCGCCTGCCTCGCCCCAAAAGCCATCATCCTCCTCAAATCCACATCAAAAACCCTATCCAGCTCCTCCAACGTCTTCTCCTTCGTCTCAGGCACCAAAAACAACACCAAGAAAAACCCAACAATATTCCACCCCCCATACCAGCTAAAAGCGCCCTGCGGCCTGAACGCCTCCAGTAAACTCGGCCACGTAAGCGCCAGAACAAAATTGAAGAACCACGTCGTTGCCGTCGCGAAGCTCATCCCTATGGCGCGGATATACAGCGGGTATGCTTCTGCTGAATAGGTAAATGGCACGGGGCCCTCGCCGGGGCTGTAGACGATGCCGAAGAGGTAGATTCCCAAGGCTATACACCCGATGTGTGCTGGACTGTCTTCTGGTATCCAGAAGCTGAAACCAGTGAAGAACATGAATAGTGCCATCAGCGGGAAGGTGGTGAGCAGTAAATTGCGCCGGCCGTATGTGTCGATGGTG
Organism: Podospora pseudopauciseta; assembly: GCF_035222475.1. Taxonomy (NCBI): domain Eukaryota; kingdom Fungi; phylum Ascomycota; class Sordariomycetes; order Sordariales; family Podosporaceae; genus Podospora; species Podospora pseudopauciseta. The sequence goes on along the minus strand of NC_085893.1, from coordinate 2,790,600 downwards.
TAAAAGGCTGGTATGGCAAACAGGAAGTTGATGACTCCAAATCCCAAGCTTGCTGCCAGAGCCTCGACCTCAGAATACCCAGCCTCCCTGAAAATTTCACTGGAAAAGTAGGCAATGACATTGACACCGCAGAATTGTTGCATAAACATGACAATCTCAGAAGCAATCATGGCATTTCTGTTGCGTCGGATGGTAAAGACCTCCTTGATGCGGTTGCGTGTTCCAATGTTGGCCGTGGTCTGCTCTTCGGCCTTGAGCAGGGTGTGCGTGTAAAACAGATCCCTGGCCGCCTGGACTTTCTCATGGCGAAGTTGACAGACCGAAGCAAACGCATCCTTGTGGCGGTTCTTGGTGAGATACCATCTGGGTGACTCGGGGCAGACGTAGGCGAGACAACAGACAACGACGGCTGGAATGAGGGCGGAACCCATCATCAACCGCCAGTTGAGACCCAGGGGGATGCCGCGGTCAGGAACAGGGTAGAAGGCCAAGTCGGCAACGTAACCGATCATAATACCGAAGGCCGTCCACATTTGCCATTGCTTTGTGGTTTGTCAGCAATATGCTCACTGGTTGAAGGCGATGCCTCGAGAGGTGGATACAAGATGCCAAGGACTCAGGGGTAAAAGGGGGTGCTCACCATGACCAGGGCTCCTCTCAGTCTTGGCGGAGAGCACTCTGCGGCGAAAATCGGTGTAGTTGCGCTCTTGGGTCCAATACCAAATCCCAAGAAAAACCGTGCGATAAACATATGATACCAGGTGTTCGTAAACGCCTGCCAGAAGCATGCCAACGCCGAAATAGCACAAGAGATGAAGATTGTGCCTCTTCTCCCAAACCTCTTATTCATAGGCTCAGTCACCCAGCAACCAACAATGGCACAGCACAAATACGGAGCGCCGTTAGTGAGACCAATCAACCAGGTGTCCTCAGCGATTCCAAAGGCTTCCTTGTAAAAGATCTGGGCGCCATTGACAACTGTCTCATCCATGCCCTGAACAGCGGCACAGAGAGAGCAGATGGCAATGACCCAGTAAAGCATCCGGGGGTTGGACCACTTGTGGGTTTTCTCACGTTCTAGAACTTCCCTCTCGCGATCGGTAAGCTCCAGGATGGAGCTGTAGTCAGTCTGGTTGCTAGCGATAACTGCACCGAGACGGAAAGCGCGGAGGTCCTCATCGCTGGTCAGCCCGGCGTTAACGGCATACTCCTCGCCCATCTGGTAAAGTCGTTCATGGCTCAAACCAGCGAGGGGGTTTGCGAGCTTCCTGGAGGCTTCCAGGCGTTGGTGCTTGAGAGACTCTGGTGAGCCATGGTGGGATGAAGCGGTGCCTGTATCGTCATGGTGAGCGTACGAGGCTTTGGAGGTGGTTGAGTTGGAGCGGTTGTGGGCCTTGTCAGCGTCGACAGCCATTGTGAGGGTGGATGATAGCAACAGTTGATCAAAAACAATATCCAAGACCCAAGAGGGCAAACCATCATATATCTCCCACCATATTGTCCCCGAGATACTCAGGTCTCGGACTTGTGTTCACCTATGACATAGGTAGTCAGGGGAGGGGCATCCGAGCCGTTCATCATCCAACCAGATTTCATGGCAGCAAGGACAAAGATTGGGTTACACGGTGCCGTGTGTAGGCGCCATTCAACGGAGTGTGTAGTCGGAAAGACGGCGCACAATGGAAGAGCCGGCACCGGGAGGCATGTCAGATGGCGGGATGCCAACTACGTCATCCGGCGACCGCGGGAGGTGTGCCGTGCAGGGAGAAAGCAACAAGGTACAGGAAACCGGCGATAGCCTCTGTTTCCCTCGATGCAAAGTGCTGCAGCTGCATGCGCGACAAAGATTGTTTTTGAAGGATTTCGGATCGGCAGCATTGAGGGTGGTGGAGGTGGGGTGAAATGGCAGATGATGATGTCGATCGTGGGGAGCCCCGATGCCGTTGGCTCTTGCCAGAAGTCGATTCAAGCTTTCCAAGTCGGCTCACTCAAGCCACGAGCTCCTTCCCGAAATGGGGTGTCCAAGAGTCGGTGAGAGGCTTAATGGGATGAAGAGGAAGGTACGAGTTATCAAGGGTGAATAATTTTAAAATTAAATCGCAACAAAAGCTTACACGGCGCAGGCAGTACCTATCTATCCTAAGGAGCGAGTAGCTAGCGATACGAGTATAAGGTACGAAGAAAACCCAGACAATGACAAAGCAATGTACCAACAGCAACGTACAAATCTCACACACCACACTCAAGCCATGGCTGACTTTCCTGTAAAGAAATCTCCCCACGTCGGGGCACGTCCCAAGTTGCCCGCTCGTTCATCTTGGACAATCACAGAACTCCTTCGGTTGGGACGACCAAGGCCTCCTTTTCGGTCCGTGTTGCTCACCACCGAGGCCGATCTTCGACTGCCTCTGTCCCTTCTGTCTGCCTCCCTTTCTCGTCCTCTGGCCTTGGAGTCTCGGGCATCTCTCTCTCTGTCACGATCACGCTCCCGCTCCCGCTCCCGCTCCCGCTCCCGCTCCCTATCTCTTTCGCGTTCTCTTTCTCGTTCACGCTCTCGCTCTCTTTGGTCCGACCGGTGAGGATATATGGTAGCATCAGACGACGACCTGGTGTATCCCCTCTCCTCTCTTCCACTTGCCCCTGATACGGAGCTTCTGTGATAGGGGGCAGGTGAGCTACGTCGGCGAGCACTTGTTGTCGAAGGGGGTCCGGTCCGCGAGGGGGGGCGAGTGGGCAAGCCAAGTCCCGTTGTTGATCGCGATAATGGAGGGTCTCGCCTCGCGGAGCCATTACTCTCGTATGGTCTTCCTGGAAGGTCGCGGTAGTTTCGCTCGCGCTCACGGTCACCTCTCCGGTAGTCATCATCCACGGCCGCCCCGGAGACTGAGGAGGGAGGTGACGGAATGCCAACGGATGAGGGCTTATATCGAGACCTAGGGCTAACAGCGCGCGATTGAGATGGCCGTCGTTCCTGGAGACTCGGTTTGGGCGGCGGAGACAACAGTCCCAAAGCTTCCTGTACCACTCGAAGGGCGGCGCTGAACTTTCCCCGGGATGCTGGGTCGGCCTTCTCCGGCAAAAGGTGACGGGATATCTGCTTCGGAAGTCTTTCTAGCTTGCCGTCAAGTGGACTCTCGGCATTAATGGGCAGCATCGTGATCACCTTGGCGAACCTGCGAGCCTCTTCATCAGGATGCGCCCTCATGGCTAACGTTATCCACTGAGTCCATCCGTGGAGGGTCAAGCCAGGCACCGTCGGCCTACATCCGGGTGCTGAAGGTGCCAAGTGATATTCGAACCCGAGCTGGTCATACAGCTCGGACAATCTGACATGGACGTCTTGATTCCGGCTTCGAAATATTTCTGCACCTCGGTCAGCCTCACACAGTAGCTGAAAGATGGATTTAACATACCGAGGAATGAAACTGCCTCACACTCGATGTTGTGCTGGGAGTAGAAAGCTGCCATCTTTTGAGGAGCCATCACCAACGTCTTTTGTGGCATAAATTCATCGAGCTACAACAGAAGACGCGTTAGTTTGTTTCTTACCAACCATCGACTCGCTCTACTTACAATGTATTGACCAAGACCTTTCAACACTTGCTCCCATCTTTTTGTTGGCGCTCCCTTTTCGTCGAACAGCGGACCCCATTTGAGATCAACAGCGGAAATCTCAACCACGGGTGTCTTTACACCCGGAAACGGACCCGCCGGGTGGCCGCCAAACGAGAAGGGCCGCACTGGTGAACTGAACTGAACACCGGATGGTGATCGGGGTGCTAGCTCAGGGAAGGCTGAGGTTGTCTGACCGGTGACTATCCGAGGAGCTGTTTGCCGAGGAGACGGCGCTCTGTTGATATGTCCCGGGTAAGTGGGTGGTTGGAGTCGAATACCTGGTGTAGTCAATGGTGATGCCCCAGCATGGCGGTCTTCATGGTCTGGGGCCGATGTGGTGCCTCGAAATTTACCCACTACAATCTGATCAGCAATCTACCAGGAAACGCCTTGATAGGTTCACATACGTTCTGTCTCCAGTTTTGAGACTTTGTTGACAAGGTCCTCGAGCACCTTTGCCTGTGCAGACTCGATCGGAGTTTGAGCTCGCTGGAAGCCAACATTTGCCTGCGGTACGTTCAACGGCGGGACGCGAGGCCTTTCCGCCCTCAAAGGGTTGGCCATGTTGTTCTTGATGGCCTCGACCGGGCTTGCCTCTGTGTCGGATTCAGCATCTTCACTGCTGTTGGAATCGTCAAATTCGGTGCTGTCGCTATCATCAGGGTTCTCGAAGGTCAAGTGCGGTAGCTTAGGAGGCAGAGAAGTGCCCGTGGGTGGAGGATGCAAAGTAACTGGTGCCCCGGCAGCCTGTCCGGTCCAGTTGCTCGGCTGTGTAGAAGAGTTCATGGGGAGCATTATGGAGAACGGTATCTCAGTGGTGAGTCCTGATCAAAGAACAGAGAAAATCTAAGCATATGTGCAGAAACTGTTGCCCCGTTACAGCCGAGCTGTGTAAAGGGCGGAGTACGTGGGTGCAAGAGAGAAGAGAAAGTATAATCGAGGAAGCAAAGCGAGCTAACTGGCAGAAGAAGGTGCAGAACTTGGACAACCTCTTGACAATATATCCATCTCGCAAGCCGTAGCCCGGGCGCTGGCCAACCTCCCATCTCTAGCTGATCAATCCATGACTTCCAGATGCGAACCATGGGATGTGGATCCGCCTTACGAAACTATGGAATCTTGAGAGATTCCCCCCCCGAATTTCCAATTCACTGGCGAGGATTTTCTTCCATGCTTGGAAACGATGCAGCATATGTCGCCGAAGCTGATACACAAAAGAGGCCACTTACGCAAGCCGCCGGACCACCCACACATACGGGCGCATGAAGAAACCATGGGTGAATCGCAGAGCCGATCTGGAAGGACCAGACGCGTTCTTGTTGGTGGGCTTCGGCCGGGGAAGAAGGTGGTGTACGACATGGCACAGAAGCCCCGGCAGACACAAGGTTGCCTTGCCATGACTCCATTGCCAACCACGTTTGTCAATACTTGGTATATGATCTGTAGGATCCTCGGTATGTGTGTCTGCTCACTGGCAGATAGCCAATAGTAAGTCCCATACCGATGTTATACAGACCTCCGCCGGGCAATGCTGGGCGCGGGAGGCCGCAGCCTTGGCAGGTCTCAAGCTTGAGCTCTCAACTCTCACGCGGAAGCTTGTACATCTTTCACACAGCATCGTATGTCGCATGAGAAAGAGGAGGGTGGTGGGTGGTATGCAACAGTCGGGGAAGCTGTCCGTTTCTTTTTATCGTTTCCCTCGCGGATCTATTGGACGACTGTTTGCGCCGTTTGCCCGACTTGCCTACCTCTATCCGCGCGGCAGACGCACATGGAAACAACGGAAGCGAGAATTTGGCAGAAACTCGCGTATGTATGACATCCCCTTACCCATCTCATGGCCTCGTTTCTATTTTCATATAAGTGCCGGCCGAGATTGATTGCAGGTTGATCGGGCGAACGACATGCGGGACTTTATGGTTGATCATCAACATTTGAGCCCTGCTCTGGACCTTTTGCCATTGAACGCCCTCACATTGGCGTCATTAATATCGAAGCAGATACCGAAGGCCTCCGAAAGGATTAGAAAGCAAAGAGGCAGCAGTAAGATACCAAGGCCATTTGCGTCGACCACACCATCATTTCGTTTACCATATCATAGCCCCAGCCAACATCCTCCAAGGTGAGAGTTCCATAAACTTCAAGGTGAACGAACCACACCACCAACTCTTCGGACAAGGCTGTGGCTGTGCCTCCCACATTTTGGACCGACTCATCACCAACCAGAAAAGCTACCCCTCCTTTTTGGAGAAAGCAGCACAGGTGGGCGGGAGATAACAAGGTAGGTAGGGAAGCCTGGAGCTGAAACATGGAAAACTTCAATTTGCCCGACCTCTTAGTTGGAGCGGAGCAAGTAGGTCGGTAGCCGACTATTGCCCCTTTGCAAGGTCGCAGCCGGTCAAGAGAAGGGGATCGTTGTGCGAAAAAGAGTTAATGCTGTGCTGGTGTAATTGAATGGTTGTGATAGGCTGCCTTGTTTTTGAGTTGCTCCGACACCACCGTGACTTACACGCTCCCTGGGAAGAGTGGTGCTCGGGATTGGGAGTGGGCAGCTGGCTTGGCTGCCTACCGCAGCCTTCTTGGGAAACATGGAGACCGGGTTTGCTCTCTGGGGAAAATCGGTCAATGAAGATGGGGGAGCAATTCGTCTGCTCGGTAGGGGATTTGGGGGGGATTGGAGAGTGTTATGTATGATGACCCGAGCTGAATCTCCTCATGGTGATTCGGAGTTACACATGGCAGAAATGCAACCTAGCATTCGATTTATTACACGAGGAGCAAGCAACATCGGCAATATTGGGAGACCAACGCACTGGTGCCTACCATTTATTGCTCCCAGACATATCCGCCATATACATGTCGAGCCCCTTCCATGTTCGACAGCACATGTGACCTCGGAAAGCAGAAAAACACACCCCCAACTTCCCAAATGACATCTCTACCCAGAATGCTCACTCTGCGATAACTACACCAGGAGTAACCATCAGATATAGAATTCATAAACCGACAACAGACACCTACCTACCACGGTTTGCTCCAGACAACCCTAGTAAGTACTAAGACCGTCATGAAGCAAGCCCGAGGGAGCAAAAAAAACTGGTGGTGGTCAGTTGCTGCTCCATGACATTCCCATGCTAAAACCTACACACCCAACCTCCATACGTCGTGCACAGAATAATAGAGACTAGAACGTAATTACATTAACGCCTTGAAATATAGTAGAAATCCCTTCGATCATCTTTTTAATGCCTCTCGATTATGTTTTGATACCTTTCAACTATCTTTTATCACCTTTCAACTATTTTTCATGGCTTTTTTTAACTGTCTTTCAAGGCCTTCACAATTTATCACAGTCACCCCTTTTCCGTCAGATGTTCATCAAACACTAGTAGCACAATACCAGTCACTCAAACGATGCATAGAATATAATAAAAGTCATCGCATTACTCCACAAACCCATCAACTACCGGATTGCTATGTAATTTTCCCCGCTCATAATGTCGTATTATCGTCCGCTGCATAGTTTCGTGCTGTCGTCCGCACATCATCGTGTATTTGTGCGTAATGTCAAGAAAAGAAAAGAAAAGAAAATGCAAACCGCAAAACCGCAAAACCGCAAAACCATAAAAAGCCGTAGAACCATAAAAAAAAAACCCAAAACCCTTGCCAAAATCGGCTCCTCCGTGAAAATAGGCCCTTAAAGCTCATCGGGGATAATGTCACCCACGAAATCTTCCTCGCCGCGAACACAGTTCGCCAGGATATAGTTAGGCAGCTGTGGCGTGGTCCGGCGATTGCTCTGCAAAGGTAAATGTTAGCTAATAGCTTACCAGCAGGACATCAATCAGAATACTTACAACTTTGACCCATCCGTTCTTGCCGACCTTCACCTCGTCCTTCTCCTTCTTGCCGCGAGGACGAACGGTAACCATGCGAGGTCCCTTGGCCGTGCGGGTCACCGTCTTCCAGCCGCTCTCCTCAGTCGCGATGGTGGGCTCCTTGATCATGCGCTCGAAATTGCCCTCTGGACTCCAGGCGTTGAACGAGACTGCACCGGTCTGGCCAGGAGTGGCTGAGGCATTTGTGTCGGCAGCCGTGGTGGTCGTCCGAGTGTGAGTCTGGGAGCCAGCAGTGATGGAAAGCTCGGAGATCGACTCATCGGGTGTGTCAAGACTGTCAAGAAGGTCAAGGGTATCGAGAGTGTCAAGAGTGGTAGGTGTGGTGGAGGAGGTGCTCGGAGAGTCGTTGTTCATAAATCCCAAAAACCAGTGGGGGGCGCGAGGAGCTGGTGCCATAGGCTCAGTCGAAGTAGCAGCAGCGCCAGGTGTCTCGACTGACACATCGGTATCCTCTGGACTGGCAATGGAGTCGGTCACGGTGGTAGCCTCATCCCCGGGAGGCAGAAGAGTGAACTCTTCCTCGTAGTCATCGTCGAAATCATTGATGCTGACCGTAGTAGCCGGGCCCGAGTCATTCCCCTTCGGAATGCCGTTCTCGTAATCCTCATTCAGCACGAAGTCGGCAACCCTCATCTTGAGAGTCTCAAACTCTTCCTCACAGATTCTCTCGCCGGGAGGAGGAAGCGCTTCGCCAACCTCGGTCTTCTCAGCCCAGTCAACGCAGTCCTTGCACCACTGCTGATGGTCAGTATTTGAACTCCCCTTCCCCCCCCCCCCCAAAAAAAAAAAAAACCATGGACGGTGAATACATACGTAGACTTTGTTGCGGCGCGTGGACTTGCTGAAAAAGTCCAGCTCACGCCAGCGATCACAGGGTCCCTCACACTTCATCTCGGGCGCCTTGTTGCCAGAGCTATGCTCGAGACACGAGATAGTCGACTGGGCAGGGGTGGCAATGCCGTTGCCCAACTTCTTCTGGTACTTGCGAAGGGCACTGTGGGAAAACTTCTCTCTGGCCTTCCACTCGCCGCCGTTCTCGCAGCGAATCTTGTTGCCGACCATGTTGACTATTTACTATCGACTTTTGACTCTTTGATGGAATTAGATGATGCTTGATGGATAAAAGGTCGACGGGGGTGACTGGAATGCCGAAGAATTAAGTGTCGAAGGGGAACAAGGTGTAAGAGGAGGAGATGTGTGAGGAGATGGTGGAACGAGAAGTCAGCGATGAAAGCTGTTGACCGGGCTATCTGTCTCTCGAGAGCTGACTGCCTGTGAGAGGGATGCCCGAGGTAAGAAAGAAGGAGGAAGTTCTGGGAACAGAGGTGTAGAATATATACTCGAGTTGGGGAGCCGTTGGCTGGCTGCAGCGACTTGAGGTAATTGTGGGCCTGATCGCCTTATCTGATGAACTGCCTGTTCTTTGTCTCCTGAATATTAGGCAGGAACGAGTATGGGAAACTCCACCAGAGACAGGTGGTCAGGAGCAGAAGAGGAAGGCACTAGTGATGAGGTGAAAGGTAAGAAAGGGGCACTTTTCTCCACTCGAGGAGCACTGCAACCTCAGATTACAAAGTAGAAGACCCACCTAGGAGCAACTCAATCTAGTATATAGTGCTCCATCATTGCAAAGACTTTTCTTGATGAGATTGTTGCTCCAGGGGAGGTTGGGAGGTTGAAAAGGGGGGGCTGGGAGGAGAGGAAATCAAGGGGCTGCGATTCACTCGTGATATTCACTCCAGATGTTCACCCTGTGGGACCCAGATTTCAAGTACGTATCAATCTTCGTTCTTCACTTGCCCGAGAAATCTCTTCCAACTTTGGCGAAAAGCCAGCCTCTTGCCCTCGTCACGTGGTATCCAAGCAAACGCCCAACGCCTAGAGCCTGTCAAACAAGTCACATATCCAAGGCATCAAATCCAAACTGTTTCCTCACTTCACTTCTACCCAGATCCATAGCTGTTCACCGTATCATTCACTGATATCCTCACCCACTCCTTCAATTCCTCACTCCAGCGGTGTCTGCGTTGAATGTCAGCTTTGTCCTAGGGAATCCCTCAAGATCAAACTTACCCTTCCCACTCGGTCAACACCAAGCTCTTCTCCCCATACTCCGCCACCAAAATTCTCTCGTGATCAAGAGGCACCTTTGCCTTAACCCCCTCAAACCTTGTTTCCTTCAGCGGCCAGATATTATGCGTCCTATACTGATGGAAGTTCTTGCAGCTCCAGATCCCCGGTTCCAACACTGGATTTCTCTCGGCCAGCGCAGTGATATCCACAAACATGCCCGTGTCAACATCAACCCATCTGGCATCAATCACGTTCATTCCCTGTCTCCTCTTCATTTCCGAGTAGTTTGGGTTCACGTCCAACAGATACGTCTTCTTGATCTCATGCACACCCTCCCCTCCCTCATCGGTGGTGTACCTCCACTCATGCAGCGTCTGGTTGAACTGCTTGGCCATGTGCTCCATCGTGTGGAGGCTGACCTGGACGTCGAGGTCATAGTCCCAGGGCATGATCCGGCCATTCCACCACCACCCAAGCAATGTGCCATGTGCGATCCAGGTCTCCATCTTGAGGGAGGCCATGATGGAGAGGTATGATCGGATGAGGTGCTGGAGGACCTCACGATGTTGAGAATACGGAATCACGCCCTGGAAGAAGCGGATGTCGTAGTGGGACATTTCTAGGGTGTTGCCAGCTTCCTGGAAGTACTTTGGTTCGGGGGGTTCATTGCTGTAGGAGGCCCATACCATCGGCCATGCTCGCTCGGGGGGCGGCTCGACAGAGGGAACGGAGGAGAGGTAGGAAGACCGGTGAATCGTCGCCGAGAGGAGGACGAAGGACGTCACCACGAGCACAATGGCCAGCAATAGATTCGGTAAAGATACGGGAGGATAAAGAGAAGATTTCATGACGTGCTGGTCTGGTGTCTGTCACAGTACAAACTAATGAAATAAATAGCTATAGAGAAGAAAAACTCGGGATGGGAAAGTAGAGAGGAACAGCGAGTCAACATAAAGGATAATCGGCGCAGGACCATGCAGTCGGGGATATAGACTAAACCATCAGAGACACATCGCAGCGAAACCACACGCGTAAGAGCACACGAGTGATGAAACCTCTGGTTCCCCGCATGGTCGTCAAGATATCTCTCTAGGCCCCATAGTTCCCGTCTGCTCCGACATCTCCCAGCCAGGGACTTCCCGGATGCCCGGATTTTGCAGCTCAGGAACCCAGTCTCGTACGGAGCTGCCCTGCGCGAGCATTGGGGGGGGGGGGTCAACCTTGCGGTTGATCAGAGCTGCGGGAGTCAGTGCAGTTGCGAGGCGATGAGCCTCAGTAGGCTCTTCCAGAGCGCTTCTCTAGCAGAGCCTAACGTTGAGCTATAAGAGGAAGAACAGATCAAAACCCGAGGACGCAGCCCAGGAACCCACGCTCTAACGGCTAGCCTGTCCCAGAGAACAGGTCAAACCATCAAACTCAATCCCCAAGTCTCAGAAAATCGTCACTCTCTCTCTCCTCACCACCAGCCCATCCATCACCAACCACCCCACACCTCTCCCACCTCTTATCCTCCTCCTCTAACCCAAACTGTCCCCTCCCCGGAGCAGTTTTTATCTCCTCACACGACACCCCCCTGCCTCTTCAAAAACCCTCAGATAAAACGACCCTGAACGCGAAGACGACAAATCAAGCTTTCCACTAGCAAAAGCAAGTCCCCACTCTGCTTCTCCGCCGCCGTTGAAGAAAGACGCAAGGCCGCGCAAGCTTGTGGGGACAGACAGACGAACGGGGAGAGGCTCTCCGAAAAGGAAGAATGCTTCTTTTTTTTCCCCTTCGGAGCGGAGGGGAGGGGAGTCGTCATCGGACCGTGGTCCGGTTATGTTCGGGATGTGGGCGGGCCCGGATCACATTAGCTCACCAAAGTACACGGGAGCACACCCCGGGGACGAAGGTGAAAGGAACAGCGAAAAATAATTGGAAGATGGGGGTGTGAAGAATGTCAAGGGTGAATTACCTGCTGCTTTGGGGGCCCAGGGAGGATGTTTTGGATAGAGGTGGTTCATTTATACATTACATGTGTGTGGCCCTTGGAAGACAGATACCAGCGATATTGTTTTTATTTTATTTTTTTTGGCAGCGATTCGTGAAGTCAATCATGGTCTCTCTGAACCAGAAACATCATCGTCAAAGAATCCTTGCCTCCACATCGTCACACAGAGGATAATTCAAAATGCCAAGGTCTGGGGACGGCAAGCTTCAGTGGTGGGTCCTCCACGCCAAGAGATCTCTCTGCAGATCATCGGTAGTTGGCCTGCCACAATCCAGGGGGTTTGTTTACTTTCCCTCCTCTTGACACTACTAACACTCCAGCTCACCATCTACAAGCCCATCCCCTCAAAATCACCCAATACTTTGAATAGTCTTCATAACAATTCGAGGAAAAAAAATTTAAAAAAAATTATATAAATAGAAAATCGAAAGAAAAAAAAAACCAACAACAACAGGAAACCCTGGGCACGCAAGATGAAATAGTCTTCATAATTCATGACACTATAAATTACTCGCTCGCTTAAATACCAAAAAACCCCTCACTTCTTCCCCGGAGTAGCCGTAGCAAAAGGACTAACAACCCCCCTTTCCCTCCTCAACCAGCTCTCCAACCTCTTCGGCGTCCCCTTCCCATCTTCTTCATCCACAGGACTACTTCCCCCACTACTCCCCCCATCACTCCTCGGGAACAAACTCAGCTTCCCCGGCGGCGGCTGACTCAGTTGAAACCCCTTCATCATCTGCTTCGTCTTGTTCCCCCCCGTCTTGACAATCGTCGTTGCCGTAGGCGTCATAACCTTCATCACAGAATTATTATCATTATCATTATGCTCCCCCGCCTTCTTGATCACCCCCGTCCCGACCGCCTTTGGAGGTGGTGGCATCGTCGTCGAGTCAGGGGAGTAATAACTCATCGCGAACCCAACCTTTGGACCCCCGACCGACTTTCTCGAGATGGTACTCCCCGACCTTTCCAAAACCATCCTCCTCAGATCCGGCGCGTTTCTGGCCAGTGTAGCAGGTGACGGCTGCTGCTGCTGTTTAAGCAGCCCCTTTTCGTCGTCGTCCAAGTCAGAAGAGTAGACACTACTGACATCACTGACCCTCTTTCCCACATCCTTCTCCTTGTTCTCCCCCCCAATCAGAACCCCCCCCGGCCCAAAACCCACACTAGCATACGCCTTATTCGACGTAGACTGCAGCACCGGCGCCCCAATATTCGGACTCCCCCCTTTGATCTTCCCCCCTCCCCCCCCGGTGAGAAAAGCATCACTCCCAATCCCGGGCCCCAACCTCCCCTGCTTCTGCTGTCGCTGCCGTATCCTCAACCCAAAAAACACCCCCACCACACTCAACACCATTGACCCCAACACCCCCCCAACCACAGCCCCAATCACAACCTCCGTTCTCATCCCTTGCACCGGTTCCGGCACCGCTGTTGAGGTGGGAACCCCAAACCCAGTCTCCAAACCCCCATCCTCCCCCTCCTGCACAACCCGTCCCTGCGCCAAAGCAACCGCGCTCCTAGACGCTTGTGCCAGCCTCCGGGAGAAACTGCTCTCCATCTGAACCGACATGGCGCTCATATTCTCCACCATCGTCATGCTCGCCCTCTGCAGCCGCTCACTCATCTGGCGGTCTGCGCTTCGCGAAACCTCAGCTACCTGCTGTGATAACGAGCGGGAGGCTTGCTCGGCGTTGTTCACCGACTGCCGGAGCGCATTGACCGACTGTTCTGTTTGGGTGAGACGGGAGGAGAGCTGCTGGACTGAGTTTAGCAGCTGGGCTGACGTGATGGAGAGTTGTTGGGACGATTGGGAGATTTCACGGGAGGATTGGGATAGGGCGGAGAGTTGTTGGGAGAGGGATTGGATTTGGGGGTCGTTTTGGCGGGGGACAAGGAGGGTTGGTGGGGGGGTTATGGTCGGTATTGGTGGGAGGGCGGGAGGGGCGGCGAGGGTGGCTGTTGATAATACCCCAAGGGCGAGAAACAGATATTGGGAGAGTGACCCGGTTGTTGGTGGACGTGATTTAGCCATCTCCTTCTGCCTCTCTGTCTCTCCCGTTCCCGTCGAATGTTTTGTTTCGTGTCGTTCGCCGTTGTGTAAAGAATGAATGGCCAAAATCCAGTCTGGCTAAATGAAAGTAGCGGGACGGGTACCTATCTATATCAACAAGAAACAAAACCCCTGTAGAATAAAAAATTGTTGCAGTATAAAAGAACGTATAAAATCTACCGCGCCGGCGGGTATGAGAATAGAACAGAAACAACTTCAGCAAATCTCGTCGTCGACGATCATCATTCAGCCTAACTCCAAGATCACAACTCAGGCAAAATGGAAGAAAAGAGGGAGAAAATCTCCAAACCCGCGAGGAGGGGTGGGTGGGCAGTGATAAAACTTCATGCCTCACTCACCCCAAGCAAAGCAAATGTGACGTGATGAAGCTTCCCAGCTCGGTTGCCTTACAACACACCAAAAGAGCTTGGCGGCAGCAGCCTCGAAGTCGCAGATCTCACCTCGGGGCGGGTGTGACCCGGAGCGAGCTCACGCACAGACCCTCAATGCAGGGGGAGGAAGAGCTTCAACGTCTCAGATATTGCCCCGTGCTTCAACAGCTACCAGAAAATTGTCTTCATGCCCTGGTTTTTTGTCAACAGACGAGAGAAGGGTGAGTGTAATGACCCAAAGCTTGGCTGTTTTGGTCAAGGCTTGTCCTCCTCACTCTTCAGACTTGGGATGGCATGTTAGCCATGTCTAGACTTCCAACCATCATCACCCACCGAGCCAAGTTCATCAGGATTGTAACATTTGCAGTCTAGTCCGTGCTGCGTAGCCATGAAAGAGGTTTCTAATCCGCACCGAGATCCTTCATCTTCCAGAACCCAAGGACACTTCTACCAAGCCCTTCTTGTCTCAACCACACGGCACATCCATAAACCAACCTGGTAACAACCTCCTCACCCACCAACACCCCATTCTTGGCCCAGGGGTTCGGTTCCCCCACCACCACCACCACCAACTACCAACCGCCAACCACCATCATGCGAACCAAAGACCACCACCATCGGCACTTGCACTACCCGGTTTGTTCTCGAACACACCCATATATCACTCTCCTCTTCCAAAACCAGTCAGCTTTTCCATTTTAAGTCTCGGTCCCTTGACCACCTGCCTGCAATATACCCCTACTGTTATATACAATATGAAAAAGCAAAAAAGGATATTCATACTTGTCGACCACACAACACGCCGGCCACTTGTCAATCATTCCCGTTATCCTTAAAACCAACCAGCATTTGAATTACACCCCATACACGTTAAAAAAACAACCACACTTTCTCTTCCCCCCCCCCCCAACGCCAGCCCGCCCACCCAAGTGTCCGTATCTCATAGGCCATTGCATTTTTCTTATCCTCCTCTCGTTAACTTTCCCTCTTGCCATCACCCCCAACCTGTCTCTTTCGCCCCCTCCTGCAATCCCCTCCATCATATCCTCGGTTATTGCTGGCCCTAAACAGGCAACTTAAACTTCTCCCCCCTCATAACCTTGGTATAATAAATCCAAAAGAAATCACTATACAAAATCGTCTGCAAAATCCCCGCCGTCACCGCAATCGTGTCTACCTTGTGCGTCGGCTCGCTAAAGTACCGATAGATCCAGTTCGGGATATACAGCGCCCTGTACATCCCCAGCGCCGCAATATAATGCGCCGTAATGGCCTCCGCCTCCCCCGTCCGCTGCAGCATGAACAGCTGCGGCAGGATCGCCACCGACTCGAGCCAGATGGAAAACGCCCAAAACACCTCGAGGATCGTGTACTTGTACGGAAACAAGAGCGCGAGCAGGCCGGCGAAGCCGAGGAGGAACTCGACGTGGAACGTGTCGAGGTTGGGGTCGTTGGTGGGCTTGTAGGCCCGGGCCATGAGGTAGATTATGTAGAGCTCTGAGGAGATGAAGAGGACTTTGAAGATGAAGTTGTAGGGGGAGGAGGTCCAGGGGAGGTCTGCGCCATCTATCAGTCAACATTATCCCCCCAAGGTGGAAACGGGAAAAGGAGGGGAGACATACCGAGATATCGAGTAATGTAAACCAGCATGTAAAGAACCTGCGACTTGAAAGAAATACCCGAGCAGCTCTGTTTCCAATATCAGCCACACTACCTATCGTCACTGTCAATGACCCGGGGGGTGGGCAGCATACCTTCAACTGCTGGATCTTGTGCAGCAAGATGAAAATGGAGGCGAGATGGGAGAAATCCCCTGTGAAAGCACATCGCATTATTAGCCCGGGTGTTCCTTCTCCCTCTAGCCGACGACTACTTGGAAGGGTATGCATACCCAGCACGCGAAAGATGTTGAGCGACATCGCAAAGGGAGCTCAATCCTAGCTTCTCCGGGGGCGTGCCCGTCTCTCTTTTCAACAACAATCCCCGATCAATTTCCCAACTACCAACACTGTTGTTATCAGCCCTGCCGCTGTTTAGTCGTCTTCTCTCGTCTTCTCTCGTCTTCGTTTTGCGTTATCGTTGATCGATCTCCTGTTTCGTTCGTTCGTCGCCCCTTCTTCGTAGCAGGTTCGGTTTCCCCAGCTCCCTAAAATCCAACCATCTGTTCTTCCGGAACTTCGGAAGTCTTCTCAAACCGACTGCGGCGCAAACCAACTCGCTCCGTCGTTATCGGGTGTTCGCTGTGGGAGTGATGCCCTTTTCGTGGTGTGTGTGCAAGTGGTTAGAGTCTTTGCCGTAATACACTTCCTCACCATCCAAAGAGGACACGAAACGCGTTTTCTGGCTGAATTGGGGGAACAACTGGAAATGCACACTTACCTACCCACCCTTGTTCGCTTTAGCACACGGCAATGATGCATGCCAAACCGATTCGACTCCACTCTTTGTCAGGATCTGGCCAATCAGACTTCACAAGCTAACGCAAGGGCCCGCCCGCCTGCTGCCCGGGGGCCGAGAACAGTGTGGGTCTGGGCTTTGCAAGTTCAAGGTCAGGGTTGGGAGAGTTGGAGATGGATGATGATGATGACGCTGCTCTTGGAGGTACAAGAGAGGGTGATATTGGAATTGGATGCTCTATTTTATATCGGGGTTGTGAGATTATCTTGAAGAGCGAGAAAAAGCCCATCTTGGTCAACCTGAATCTCATCAACCCCATACCGTCGCCATAGCAATTCAATTAGCTGGCAAATGATGCCACGAAGACCACCGCCGCCTTGTTCTTAACCAATCCATTTGTCAATATTATGTTATCGAATGCCTCCTTGGATCTTAAAGCCTCACCTCCATCAGCTATCACAACACCACCAGCAACTATCTCAAAGATGCTCCAAATGAGTATTAGCTTGCAAACTGACTGCCTGGCTGTCTCTGAGCTCAGGCATGCCCCAATTATACACTCCTAAGACGCCAAACTCCCTCTGCTCTTGTCCTCTTCCCTGCATCACCCCCCCACCTTACATATCCATACTCATCAAATACATTTCCAATATCCTCATAAACTTAGCCACAAACGCCTCCAAGTGAAAAATCACCTTTGTCCCCGTCTTTATCCTGTGCTCATAAAACGCACTCCACTTGATCACCTCCGGCTTCAAATCATCATCAATCAGCGGCATCAGCTTAAACGTCAACGTCTTCAAGATGGTCGTCGGCGGGATGCAGTGCGTCAGCAAGTCATAAAGCTTGCTCCTCACCTGCAGGATCCTCGCGGAGGTATGCTCAGCCATGATCTCCTGCGCAATCTGCTCAATCAGTCCCTCCCAATCCGGGGGCGGGATCGGTGTGTCGTCCGTCACTTTCTCACTGTTTTTCTCTTGTCAGCTCCCAATCCACCCCTTACATCTCGTCCCCCTCTCCCCCCAAAAAAAGAACTCACTTCTGCGCATAAACCCCCTCCAACATCAACAACGCCCTCCTCAAATTCCTCCCGCTCTCCCTCGCAACCCTCCCCACCAACCCCTCCCTCACCTCCCATCCCTCCCTCTCACAACTCCCCCTCAACACCCCCTCCACCTCCCCCACCGTCGGCCTCGCAACCCTAACAAGCAAACACCGACTCCTAATCGGAGCAATAATCCCCGCCGTGCTCTCCCCAACCAAGATCAGCCTCAAATTCGGACTATACTTCTCCATCGTCCTCCTCAGCGCAGCCTGCGCGTCCCTCGTCAAGTGATCCGCCTCATTAATCACCACAACCTTGAACCTTTGCCTCGCGCTCTGATCAACCTGCTGCGTCTGCGCCACCTCCTTCAGCAAGTCCTGAATCACCACCCTGTCATAATTCCCCACGTCCGACGGCGTGATCTCGAGGTGATACACGCTCGCGACGATGTTAAACTCGAGCTTCCTGTTCGAGCTCGTCTGGAAGACCCGCGCGTCAATCTTGATCTTTTCGACACCGGGGCCGTACAGCTCTTTGAGCGTCGCGACGATGCGAGTCTTTTTGCCTGCTCCGGAAGGGCCGTAGAAGAGGAGGTGGGGGAAGTCGCCTGATTGAGCCTGCAGATTCACACAAACAAAAACGAACAAAAGTTAGATGATATCGTCGCTGCAAAAGGGGGAGGGAAGAGGAAACAAACCAAAGAACGGAGTCGATCAGACAATTCATCATGATATGTCAAAGCATCTAGACTTCTGGGCCGGTGCTTGTCGACAATGAGTGCCATCTTGCTTGATCAAATCTCTGCTGCTGTCGATTGTTGTGCTTGATGGTAGTTGTTCGGAGAGAGTTGAGGTAGAATACTAGAAAGTGCAGGTGGAAGGAAGCCTTGAAAAGGTGGGCTCCGGAAAAGCACGCGTCTGGATGACGCGCCGCGCGACTCGGCCGCCAAAAATCAATTAAACCAAACCTATGCACAGACCACCTCACCTCAACATCCAGTGCTCTTAATCTTGTCAGCTACGAGTATTACGGCAACAACCACCAAGACACCAAGATCACAAGTCACAAGAGGCATCATCAAAAAAGTAAAGTACAAAAACAATTCGCTATACGCTAGGTTATAGTGTCCACCCTTCCAGTTAATCAAAGACACCCAGATCAAGCCCAAGCCCCAATCCTAGCACCCCTAATCACCGCTAAAGCCATGTCCACCACCCAGCAATCTTTTCTTCCACCCAACATCCCCTCCCTCCTCAAACAGTGTGCCCCCAAATAGAGGAGACCAGAGCCTTGCGGAACGATCCGGAGTAATGTCGGCAGATCAGACCCTCTTGAGCGAATCAAAAGAGCCGAAGAAAGAAAAGAAAAGAAAAGAAAAGAAAAAAGTGTACACTACCAAAAATACAACAAACAAAAAAGCCCATTTCCCTTTCGCCTTTCTGAAGCAACATCAATCCCCCCCCCCCCGTAAATCATAGCAAACAAAAGCTGTGGCCGCCGCCAGAACTCCCAAGGCCGAATATCCACAGAGATACCCAGATAACCCCAAGTGATATCCAGACTCCCTGCTTCTGGAGCCCCAGTATACGCAAGATGGTGCAAAGGACTGAATCTTGAACGCGTATAGATGTTCGATGAGAGCTGTTTGTCGCGGAATCGACTTGGCTCGTGAGCGCCAACCACCCGAGAATAGGTGAAAGGTGACGGATCGAATAGCAACGGCTGGCTGGCGAGGCCAGAGAACCGAGAAAAGAAAGAAAAAAAAGAGACCGATACCCCATAAGAAATGAAAAAGAGGCTGTAAACAAAGCCTTCTAAAACCACCGCACCTCCACTGATATCCTCCCTGTCGCGCAGATAGTGTACAACACAGCAGAGCTTCAAAGAGGGCCCGCTGAAGAGGGAGTGCCGTGTCAGTCGTTGTTACTGAAACAACAAGTGCAAAAGGGAAAGGAGTCGTGACGGTCATAGCACTCATCATGCTGTCGTGACTAGTGTAGCAGAGAAAAGTAAGAGACCAAACTCCATAAGAAACACCCATCACCCATCCATGATCCCAAACACACCCCAGTGCTGATGATTTAGAGCCAGTTGTTGTCCGCCTGTGCAGAAGGGAACTGGTGCGGGTGCTGCTGACCGCGGGGCGGCTGCGGCGGGGCCTGGCTCGGGCCCCCTGGGTACGTGATGGCAGCGGCGTGGTTGACGTTGCCGTTGGCGCCGTTGACACCATTCGGAGCATAGCCGTGGAATGTGCTTGTCGTGCTGTTGGTGCTATTGGACATGCCACGCTGGTGGGCAGGACGAATAGACACCTGGCCACCCGTGTGGTCAGCAGGGACAGGCGGCTGATTGGGGGTATTGGCATTGATCCCGCTGGCGTCAAAGGCCGAGATCTTGGCCGAGATGCGGCGACCATAGGGTGTGTTGCGAATCGAGGCAAGATGAGGGCGGATCAAGTCGACGAGGCGCTGCTTCATGTCGTTGGTGCCGTGGTCAAGGGCTGTCTGGTAGACATAGTTGGCATATGAGTCGCGGAGGCAGCGCTCAATCTCGCTTCCGGCATCCAGAAGCTCCGAGACGATCATGTTCTTGGACTGTTCCGAGGAGCAGCGAAGGCACTTCTCCACCACATTGGAGCTGAACTTGAGCTTGGAAAGCGTTAGAATGTGTGTGCGGAACTGGGCGACGAGGGGCTCGGTGAAGCTAGGCTCGTTCAGGTCGATGATGTATTGAATCACGTAGTTGCCAAAGGGGTCCTGGACCAGGCGGTACGCATTGTTGGTGATGCATTGGATGAGCCAGGCCTTCTGTTGGCCATTGGCATGATCAATGCACCGCTGGAGGACGCAGCAACCGTGACGGTGAGTGCCCACGTCGATGCAATTCTCCCCGACAGCGTTGAAGATGAAGTGAGACTGCTCGGGGCTGAGCTTATTGAGGCACTTCTGAATCACGTGGTTGCCATTCAGATCTTGGATCAGCGTGACGACCTGCATCTTCAGGGCGTCGGTGATCATTTGAATCTGAACCTCGTTGGACACATGTTCGATCATCTTTTGAAGGGCGCGAGTACCGTGTTGGTTCAACGCGATCGGCACCATGTCTTTGGCTGAGTTCTTGATCAGCTCGGTGCGTTCGTCGTCTGTACAGTACTCGAGGAGCTTCTGGCAGAGGTAGTTGCCAAAGGGATCGATCATGAGTTCGTGAACGTGAGGCAAGACCTCCCGGTAGATGGCGTGGACCTCGTGAGGAATACGGTTCTCGAGCTGCTTCTGCAGGAACCTACAGCCGTGCTGATCTCTGGCCAGGTTGTTGATGTTGCCCTCAGCCTTCTCCAACGTCATGTTCTGGTAGCGTGACATCGCTTCGACATTGTTAGCTAACTCGGCAAGACTGCAAATCAAAACAGAAACAAAGTTACTTACCCTCACTGTCCTGCTGGCGACGATTCGCAATCACGCGGGCTTGGCTGTCGTGGAGGGGTTGCCGAGGGGCAGGAGGAGCAGGCTGACCGTACTGAGGACCGTAGCCAGTGAAACTCTGCGTCGGGATATGAGGCTGAGGCTGCGTGGCCTGAGAAGGCTGTGGCGCGGCACTGCCAATGCTGAGGTTGCTGAAGCTCGGCACGAGCATGCCATAGGGATTGAATGGCTGCCCCCCGTTGTACGGCACGCTACCAGGCACAGCAGCAGCATAGTAAGGACTATACTGGACTCCGCCCAGCGAAGGAGGGGCCGGCATGACCGCGGCCTGGGGCTGCTGGTTCGGAGCCTGGAAAGGGGTAGCTTGGGCATGCAGGGTCGACAGGGTCGACGAGATAGAGGGATAACCAGCAGCAATGTCATGACTGTTGGCCACGCGGACATCACCAGACATGTTCTGGCTGTGGCGATTCATGGCACCGGCAGGGAAGCGTCCCAAGCTGGCATTGTGGTTGTGGAAATGCTGCTGAGCATGGACATTGGTATTGGCACTCAGAGTCGAGCCATTGGTCTTGATGGTCGGGACGTCGTTGGCAGAGTACGACTGCTGAAGCTTGGGGGGCGAGGCCACGGCGTGGGCGGCAGGAGGGGAAACAACAGAGGCAGGAGTGTCCAAGGGCGTGGTGACGCTCTCGGACATAAACTTCATGCCATCCATTGAGTGACGGATGCTGGCCGGGCGGCTGCCAATGGTACCAGGCTCTGAAGGAGGGGAACCGACCAGGCCGGCACCGTTGAGACCGTTGGAACCGATGGTAGACATGCTTTGTCGCTGTTGATGCTTGGTAAGATTACTCCAAGTACTGGTTGAGGTGGGTTCAGAATCCAGAGCAGATGAGGTCTGTTGGGTGAAAAAAGGTTAGCAACAGTTGATCCTTTCGGAGTCGCGAGGTGGCTATAAGAAATCGCGATGAAGATGAGAGAGTGGGGAAAGAGAGCGGAAGTATTGTTCAATGGGAGTGAATAATTGCGAGTGAATTGGGGAAGAGGTGAGGGGCGAGAAGAACAAGAAGGTCGGCCTAATAACCTTAGGCCGGGAAATGAGCGAGAAGAAAGAATTTTCATCTCACAAGCCCTGACAGTTCTTCACGGCAAGAGCGAGCTGGCTAACGTCATTCTCGCCCTGTGACCTTCCAATTCTCCGCAACAAAAGAGAGATGGTGGATGGGTGAAGAAGTCGAGGCGATTCAGATGAACGGAAGAAGGTCGGGGCAAGGTAACTCACCAGTTGAGAATAGGCTTGTGAGCGATAGATCGTGTTGAAAGCCTCCGCTGTAGGAGTGGTTCGGGTATCCTCGAGATGGGAGTCTTCGTCTCCAAAGAGGAAGCCCGTGGTGTTGTTGCTGTCCTCAAAATCACCCAGATAGGTTCGAGACTTGGTCACCGGCATAGAATACCGGTTGAGGCTGAGTGTGAGTCGAGTTAGCGACGGGACACGGCGAACAGCAAAAACAATGTTGCAAACGCAAAAACACGGAAACAACAAAAGGATTGTGGTGAAAGACAAGTAACAAGCGGTACTGATATGGATGATGTGAATATCAACCAGTCGGCGACGTGAGGTGTTGCGAAGAGGAAGGGAGAGTTGCGGGGGTGGGAAGAAGCGGAATTATTCCAGAAAACCACCAACGGCCCTGCTTGTTTGCAACCAGCTGCTGAGATCACTCAAGAGGGCGGTAATGGGCGGCGAGAAGGGGGGGGGCTCTGGTCCCTACACCAGTTTCACCACGGTAGGAGCAACGACAGTTGGCCCAAGCGCTTCTTCACCTCTGACAAGCTGGCAGTTCAAGCAGAGAACACCGAGCTTCAGTGTTGCTGCAGTACACATCTCCAACCTCCAAGCTGTGTCTCCCTCCTCTCACACTTCGAACAGCAGTACACAGCCAAAGCCGACACCCAGGGATAATTCAGAAGCAGTGGCAGAAGAGTAGCCAGCAAGAAAAGCCAAGACAAGAACTTACTGATTGGTGGAGCGGTGACTGGTGGGATCCTGGCGAACTGCCTCCTCCTTCTCGTCGTCCTCGTCGCTGTTGCGACGGGATCCAGGCACCGAGTGGGACAAGGGGTCGTCAAAGGCGTACCGGGCCGGGATAGCACCACCACCGGATTGAGGTGATGTCAGCAGCGAACCAGATCTGTTGGGTCGGTTGTAGAGGCCCGGGGGTGATGTCAGGCTCGAGGTCGAGTACCGGTTTGGCCGTGATGTCGACCAGATGGTTGACAAGGATGTATTCACCTCGCGGTACTCGGGAGGCGTCGTCGGCTCTGACTGATGGCCGGCCCCCAGTCTCTTGGCGATATCCTCAGTCATCTGCTGAAGCTCCTGTGCCTCTAGCCTTGTCTGAGCGTCCAGCTTCTGCATTTCTGCCTCGAAGCGCCTACGCTGCTCTCGTAGGCGCTCGTAGTCCTGACGCTTTTTCTCTAGCTGTTGAAGAAGAAGATAAAAGTCAGCCATACTGTCTCGCCAGAACGGCACCACCCACGACGAAAGATAGGTGAGGTGAGGAAGTCGGAGCAATGAAGTTGCCACGGCTGACAGGTCCGCAGGTTGCCCTCTTATGTTTTTCCAAAGCAGGAAACTCTGTTGTTGTTTCAACATACCAGTTGAACTTTGTGCATAGCCTGTTTTTTAAACCGTCAGCCACGGCTCAAAGTCTACTCAATCAGATAACCCTCCAAATCCACTTAGGGGGCGCGTAATCAACCCAAACGCCACCCCTTTCTTCTCAAACCACCAACCAAGAAATTTGAGGGGTACACGTACCGCAGTGGAAGCAAAGTCCTGCGGCTCAGGTACCCGCTGATGTTGCTGCTGTGTTTGCGGCGGTTGAATGGTATTGATAGTGGACAATGTTGGTACACGTCCGGAATCGGCAGTAAACCGGCGAGGAAGAAGAGGATTTCGAGAAGGCGATACAAGGCCCAGTGTCGCGTTCACTTGCGAATCACCCCGGGGACTCTGCTGGATCCGGAAATAGTCGTCCATCTCGTCCGCCCTATGGTACATACAACAACAACAACCACACCAATTTTCATACACGGCTAGGCGGGTTCGACGGTGGAATCTTGCTCTATAAGTCTATATGACGAGGAGGCATGGTCAGCGGCTTGTCATGATGCGGGGGGGCATGAGCACTTGGGGCTGTATGGGGCAAGTAGTAAGTGGATATGCGCGCGCATTCACAAGCAGCCTGGAAGAGCAGAGAGGCGGTGGCTGTTGGGACGAGGCTTCGGTTGAGGACGGCATCAAGGTTCACCGATTTGAAGGAAGCTTTCCAAGGGCTGAATTGTTGAGCGGCCAGATGTGAGATAGACGCAGAATACGTCGGCTTGCAGTTCTCGCGGTTGCCTCAAGCCCTCTTCACTCTCCCCGCTTGATGGTTGCTTCCCTCCCCTCCCCTCCCTCGGCGGCGCCCGGCCGGCTGTGGTGTTCCGCGATGGGCGGCAGACGGACGGCGGAGGGGACAATGCGCGCGCACGCACTCTGGGACACAGTCACTGACCTGGTTTTAGAGAATCTGTTGGCACACAATAGGAATAGCCAAGGAGCAGCAGCAAAAAAAAAGACTGGTCTTGAAGCACAGTACAAAAGAGCGTGGGTATGTGTGTTCAGGGAAAGTGTGTGGAAACGGGCCGGCTTCGTCGTTGGGGGTGAGGTGGTGGAGGAGGTTGTGGTTTATGGGGATGGATGACCAGACAGTGGCAGACAGGCCAGTCACCCCTGGCAGGGCGGAAAGAGGCGTTGCTGTCCAGTAAAGGGTCTGGTTAGCCAAGCTCGTCCCCCTCGAACGCTAAGACATCCCCACCCTGACGATTGGGCTGCCGTGGGTCCCACCACCTGCACGTTTGCACTAACACTTTGGGGATCCCACACTAGAAAACAACCCGAGCCTGGAACCACACGCAAAGAGCGGCTCGTGTGCAAAAACAAAAAAACAAAACAAAAAGAACCAGAAAAAAAAACCGAAAAAAAAATACCAAAAAAATATACAAAAAAAATTAAAAAAAAAAAATTTTAAAAAAAAAAAAAAAAAGAAAAAAAAAAGGAAAGAGGCCGGGCGGGCAGAGATGGAGAGGAGCAACAAGTTGAAACGCTCGCAGCGGACCGTGGTGCCAGAGAGAAAGCTGGTGGCTCCCGAACGAAAGGCAACCTTCATGGCTCTGTGATAGTGTCCCGAGTAGCAGTTTGTATGTACTTTTGTACCTTACCCTTCCATCCTAGCTTTGGAGCAATCACTTTTTGCTGCCCGAAGCTCCCTTCCTAGTACTTTAGTACCTACTTACTTTTATTGGGGGTCAAACTGTCAAATTGTATGTACCATGTCTCGAGAGACAATGGTGGTTACGGTATGTTTGAGAGGAGACAGTCACGCACGCTAGGCATGTACAGTACATGGAGCTCCCTTCCCTACATGCATGGTCCGGGGATGCTGGACTGGCGCTGCTCACGGGAGGCGAGGTGGGAGTGTGTCAATCCCCAAAAGCGATGGGGCATCCCCCCCCCCTATTTCATGTGTCTTGTCCCGTTCTCAAAAGAGCATAGGATAGAAAGAGAAAAGGCCGTTCAGCTTTTTCTGTCGTGGTAAGTTTTTCGCCTCCTACCTACTACCTACACTACACCACGGCCGAGAACAGGCGATCAGGGAAACAAGCGGTGTACAACGTGAGCATTTTCTGGGGAGGGGGGAGGGGAAACGGGCGGCAGAAAGAGCAAGAAAGGTGTGATGGGAAAACGGGTTGCCGATATACGGGCCTGCTGTCACTTTTCTCAGCCAACACTGCCTCAACGAGAAGGTATCAAAGTATTTTTGTTTCCCCAGCTTCGTGCCGACCACACCCCTGTTTGTGTACTTCGCTGCTATTGTCGGTTGACAAGACTGGTTGGAACCCTTGGATCTGGGAGGTTTATATGGAGCTATGCTTGGCTTTTTGCGCTGGCTCAACCATATCTTGGACCAGTGGTGTGAGATGCAATATCGATAAGTGGCGTGTGGGGGATATGCCGGTGGCGATGAATCGAGTAGTAGACCATTCTAGGTGGTGATTATTGCAGCTCACATACATGAGCTGAGTGACAACTGACACAGGTGCCAAAGTCAATTGCCTTGCATCCGCTACTCAAAAGGCCGGCTTCCGTCTTTGGGCTGAGGTGGCCGTCTGGGGAAGAGGCCGGCATATTTCGAGCTTCAACCAAAATCCAGGTGGTGATCAACGGTGCAAGTATCCACAGTAGCTTGTGATAGTGTACTGTGTACGCTATCAACGAACGGGCGCGGGGGGTAAGTTATTTAGCCGGGTGATGTCCCTCCCCCCGGTGAGCGAGACCACTGCCATGGGGTGGAATCCGATCATCATCAAACATCTACGGAGTATCGGATATCTATCAGTTTTCGTCCCTTCTTTTTCTGATATCTGATTGTTTGCTCACAACAACCCAAGTCTCGGCTGCTTGTCATCATCCTCGCCCCGAGTCCTTCCTTCGTCCGCGGGGTTCGAGATGGTGACGGCTTGAGCTAGGACCGCCCCTCAAGGGATTGATTCCCCGCTCCTTCGACAGTTCAAAAAGGGGAAGGAGGGGGAGGCATTGATCACTTCTCGCTCACCCCCTCTTCGAAGTGTCCTCGCGCCGGCATCCCGTTGCAACAGCAGCAATGGAAGCAAGTAATCAAAGGTGGAGATGGGCTCTGTCCGATGTCGACATCTCGCAACAACACACAACACAGCCCAACCCCCTTTTTCTCGGCGATGCTGGCTGCCATGTTGTTGGGTGTGGGTAGTGTTCTCGTCGATTGTGTCTCAGCTTGGCCAATGAGAAATGACATTGACCGATGCCCCATACCTGCCCGACAGAGGAATCCTCGATGGAAAAGAAGAAAAGTTGGAGGGTATCACAGACACAGACCTCTTTGTGGCATCGGAAAGGTGTTGTTTGGGTGTCTCGGTATGCCCTTCCGGGGAGATTTGGACCTCGAAAATACCTTGTACTCCAACAAGTCCGACCAACTCCCCGCGCCGCAACGGGCACTTGGAAAGGGTCTTTCTAACCCTACACCTGGACTCTCACCTTCAGCTTACCTCACTCTACCTACCTACCCCCTTTACCTTCAAGAGGAGGATCGGATGACCTACGTCAGCCTCAAGGGCAACCCCCACCCTTGAAGGAACTCTATCCGATCTATAGAAATAAAAGGCGGTGAGTTTTCGACGAATGTGGAATTCGATCCAGACTGTTCTCGAACTTCTATAATCATCAGTGGAAGTTAAGACTGCCCATAACAAAAGCCTTTGCCAACTACAATTCTCGTGGTGACTTGTGACCCCCAATTGCCCCTGAATCCACCAGTGGAATCCAGATGCAGCTCTGTCGCCAGCACATCAACCTGCCTGCGCCGGGTATGCAATCCATCTTTGCGCGGACGAGCTGTGGAAAAGAGAAAACACGTCGGGGAACTCTAACCAGTTTCCACAGCCCCGTGTCGCCAACCATGGCGTTGATAGCAAAGAGCTTGTCATTCTTGGATGGTGGGATGAACCCTGAGCAACCTTAAACGTGCCAAGCCACACCCACCCCTGGCGGTTCCCTGTCGTCGCCAACCCTGCCTCTTCTTCAATTCCTTATCGCGATAAGAAAAAGGCCGACGCCTATCACCGCGGGGCAAAATTACCTAGAGTTTATTAGAGTCACGAACAGATCCCTTTTGACATTCACTACACCACTAACTACACACACACTGCTCAGCGTCTTGGTCACGGTTGAACAGCACGACACGACCAAGATGCCTTCGGCAGCCGTCGACGATGGCTTCGAGGCTCTGCTGGAGCCCTTCTACAACGGCAAACGGCTCACGGATCCCATCAACACCAAGCAGGACAAGTACCAGCTGCTGCCCGCCTTCCTCAAGGTCAAGGGGCTGGTAAAGCAGCACATCGACTCGTACAACTACTTTGTCGAGGAGGACATCAAGAAGATCGTCGAGGCCAACCGAGTGATCCGATGCGACCAGGAGCCCAGCTTCTGGCTCGAGTTCACCGACATCCGCGTCGGCAAGCCCACGAGAAATGAAAACTCGCAGCTCCAGTGGCAGAGCTCGACAACCGTGTCGCCCATGGAGTGCCGTCTTCGCGATGCTACCTATGCCGCCCCCGTCGTTGTCGATATCGCCTACCCCAAGAACGGCGTCAGAAATATCCGCAAAAATGTCCAGCTCTGCCGCATCCCCGTCATGCTCAAGAGCTCCAAGTGCTACCTCAACGGTGCCAATAATGCGAGGATGGAGGAGCTCAACGAGTGTCCTCTGGATCCGGGTGGCTACTTTATTGTCGGCGGCACAGAAAAGGTCATTTTGATTCAGGAACAGCTCAGCAAGAACCGTGTGATTGTGGAAAAGGACGACAAGGGTGGCGTGCAGGCCTCGGTCACCAGTTCTACCCACGAACGCAAGTCCAAGACCTACGTCGTTCTCAAGAAGGACCGCATCCTTCTCACCCACAACATTCTCGTCGAGGCGATTCCCATTGTGATCGTTCTCAAGGCCCTCGGGGGACTGTCTGACTACGACATCATGGAGCTGGTGGCGGGAGGAGACTCCAGATACCAAGATGACTTTCTCATCAACTTTGAGGACGCAGCAAAGGCTGGCGTCTACACGCAGCAACAGGCGCTGGAATATGTAGGTGCCAGAGTCAAGATGGGTGGCCCGAAAAAGCCAAGCCCCAAGTTCTCTGCTGGACCACGGCGCAACCCCATCGAGGAAGGCTTGGATGCCCTCTCCAACCTGATTGTGGCCCATGTCACCGTCAAGGACCTGGACTTTTATCCCAAGACCATTTACATCGCCATGATGGTGCGGCGCATCCTGATGGCCGTTCACAATCCCGAGCTGGTCGACGACCGTGATTTCGTCGGCAACAAGCGTTTGGAGTTGGCCGGCCAGCTGCTGTCTTTGCTATTCGAGGATCTGCTCAAAGGATTTATTGGGCAACTCAAGGCGAACATGGAGCACTTTTTCAAGAGACCCAACCGCACGTCAGCTTATGACCCCATCGGTCCCATCGGCTCTTATGGTACAATGATCACCCAAGGGCTGAACCGGGCCATTCAGAGCGGGAATTGGACAGTCAAGCGTTTCGGTATGAATCGGGCCGGCGTCACACACGTTCTCAGTCGTCTGAGCTATATTGCTGCCCTCGGCATGATGACTAGAATCAGCAGTCAGTTCGAAAAGACACGAAAGGTATCGGGTCCCAGAGCCCTCCAGCCCTCGCAGTGGGGTATGTTGTGCACATCCGACACACCTGAAGGCGAGGCCTGTGGTCTGGTCAAGAACTTGGCGCTCATGACACATATCACCACCGAGGCAGGAGAAGAAAAGGTCAAGAAGTGCGTCTCAACATTGATCGAGGGCATCCGGCTTATCGAGGAGTGCAGCGGCACAGAGATGCATGAAGAAAACGCCTTCATCATTCACGTAAACGGCACGCCGTATGCTCTGACCCTTGACGCGGCGGCCTTCACCAAGAGGTTCAAGCAGTTCCGTCGCCGCGGCGTGCTGTCGGCCTTTATTGGGATTCACACCAGTCATGCCACAGCCTCGATCCACATCGCCACCGATGAAGGGCGCATCTGTCGGCCATACATCATTGTCGAGAACGGAAAGTCCATGCTGGAGGCAGCACATCTGGATCTTCTCCGGCACAAGAAGGCCACATTTGAGGACTTCTTGAAGAAGGGTGTGCTGGAATATCTGGATGTGAATGAGGAAAATGACGCGCTGATTGCCGTCCACGAGTCGGACATCAACGACCAGACAACTCATCTGGAAATCGAGCCATTCACCATTCTGGGCGCAGTTGCGGGCCTCATTCCGTTCCCTCACCACAACCAGTCGCCCCGTAACACCTACCAATGCGCCATGGGCAAGCAAGCGATAGGCTTCATCGCATACAACCAGCAAAACCGCATCGATACTCTTCACTACACGCTCGTGTATCCTCAACGACCCATGGTCATCACCAAGACCATTCAACTCATCCATTACGACAAGCTCCCTGCTGGCCAAAACGCCACGGTTGTCGTCATGTCGTACTCGGGGTACGATATTGAAGACGCCCTTGTGCTCAACAAGGCATCCTGCGATCGAGGATTCGGTCGCTGCCAGGTGTTCAAGAAGTACACGACCGAGCTCCTACAGTACCCCAACCGAAACAAGGACCGACTTGGTGGCGTGCAACGCGATGAAGACGGCAAGGCCAAGGATCGACATGCGGTGCTTGACAATGATGGTCTCGCTACTCCTGGAATGAAAATGAAGGACGGCGATATCATGATCATGAAGGAGACCCCGGTCGACCAGACGTCAACAAACATTGGTGAGGATCGGAAAATCACCGAGTTCCGTCCCTGTCCCATCAGCTACAAGATCAAGGATCCAGCCATTGTCGACAAGGTGGTCATCACCACCAAGGAGAGCGGCACGCCGCTGCTGAAGGTCCGGACCAGACAAACACGCCGACCAGAGCTTGGTGACAAGTTTTCGTCTCGTCACGGCCAGAAGGGTGTTGTTGGTATCATTGTGGACCAAGAGGACCTGCCCTTCTCCGACAAGGGTCTGACGCCCGATATCATCATGAACCCCCACGGCTTCCCATCGCGTATGACTGTCGGCAAGTTGTTTGAGTGCTTGACCGGCAAGGCGTCCGTCGTGGCAGGAAGGCGGGAGTACGGCTTTGGTGATGCCTTCCGGTCTCATCCGGTGGAAGAGATGGGCAAGGTGTTGATCGAGCACGGCTTCTCGTGGGAGGGCAAGGATTACTTCACATCCGGCATCACGGGCGAGCCCCACGAGGCCTATCTTTTCAACGGGCCCATCTTTTACCAGCGCCTCAAGCACATGGTGGCAGACAAGATGCACTCTCGCTCTCGCGGCCCGCGCGCGGTCCTCACACGTCAGCCCACCGAGGGTCGTTCGCGTGACGGTGGTTTGCGTTTGGGAGAAATGGAGCGTGATTGCCTGATTGCCTACGGCGCCTCGCAGCTGTTGCTGGAACGGTTGATGTACAGCTCTGACGTTACCAAGGTGGACGTCTGCGAGCGGTGTGGTCTGATGGGCTACAAGGGGTACTGCCAGACT
The DNA here is from genome assembly GCF_035222475.1 of Podospora pseudopauciseta. Classification (NCBI taxonomy): domain Eukaryota; kingdom Fungi; phylum Ascomycota; class Sordariomycetes; order Sordariales; family Podosporaceae; genus Podospora; species Podospora pseudopauciseta. The sequence continues at coordinate 2,759,521 of NC_085893.1, read as the reverse complement.
TGCAAGACGACGAGCAATGTCACCAAGATGAACATGCCGTACGCTGCCAAGCTGCTGCTGCAGGAGCTGATTTCTATGAATGTGGGGGTCAGGATGCAGCTGGAGGACCAGTTTCCCCATCCTCGGTGAGGCACACGGCGAGGTCACTGGTGGCCACAGTGGAGCTATCTCTCATGATTAGCAGATGGAGAAAAAGACTTGCATGTATATGTGGCGTTTAGGGCTTCTAATGGGTGGGTGGGGGCTATGGCGTTTTTGATGCTTGGGTCAGATATCGTATTGTGTATATCTAGTCTTGGGGAACGGTAGCTGGGCACTCGGGCAGAGGTAAAACGATATTGGTTTAGCATTGGTGTTGTGAATAGATTTGGGAATTGCGCCATTATGGGTTTTTTTGGTTCTGAGTTGATGTGGCTTTCTGATGTCCCACTTGCTTGCTCCGAGGGCGTGATCATTAGAGTTTGGGTGGTCGTGATAACGAGGTCGGCGTGATCTCGCGGTGGACTTTGCTGATATAGCTCTGTTTGGGCGGTTTTACTTAAACCCTTTGCACCCTCCCGCATTTCTCTCTCTCTTTTTCCTTTTCTTTTCCAGAGTTATAGGTGTCTCGGGATTCCTAGAAGGATCACTTTTCTTTCTGGGATATTGTCAAGGTCAATTGACTCACTTGTCGACAAGGTACGGTCATCAACGAAGGCTTGTTTTCATCAACACACCGCCTTCATCACCTGGCTTCCATCATCACACACATCATCTTCTTTCACCCATATCACAACTATCCCTTCCGCTCTACTACCTTCAACACAACCCCTCTTTCTTAACACCACGATAACTCAACATCCAAATATACCTGCTAACCTAACTCCCCATTCCGACTTGCAGATGTCTTCACCTTTTCAAGATAACAGCAACAGCAACAGCAACAGCAACAACGACAACGACAACGACAACGACAACAACGACAGCATGTCCTCTTCCTCGTCTCCCTCCTCAGGTCTCTACGCCTTCTCCCCCATCCACAGAACCCAAGCCGAACTCAACGATCGGGTCGCCAAGCTGGAGGAGATGGCGAGCAAGGCAAAGACTGAGGACGTCAAGTTCATGACTTTTCTCCGTCAACTTTTTGACAGTGTTAATCGCACCCGGCTGATGTGCAAGGGGTTGGGTGAGGAGGTGCGGATGCTGAAGAAGGCTGGGGAGGAGAAGGAGGAGGAGAATCGTAATGCTGGGGTGTATGTTATGGCGCTTTTGGAGAAGCAGGAGGAAAAGAACAAGAAGACGAAGGGACGGGTGAGGAAGTTGAAGGGGAGGGTGAGGGAGTTGGAGGAGAGGGAGAGGGTGATGAAGGAGAGGGTGGGGATGGTGGAGGGGGGGAAGAGTAGGGATTGTGTGTGTGAGAAGTTGAAGGGGGAGTTTGATGAGTTTAAGGCGGTTGTGGAGGAGAGGGTGGTGAAGGTGGAGGAGAGTGTGGTGAAGGTGGAGGAGTGGGAGGAGGAGTGGGAGGAGGAGTGGGAGGAGGAGTGGGAGGAGGAGTGGGAGGAGGAGTGGGAGGAGGAGTGGGAGGAGGAGTGGGAGGAGGAAAGATACGAAGGGAGGGTTTGTGCGTTGGAGTGCCGGGCTGATTGGATGGAGAGGGAGTGGGAGAAGGACGCATCTGAACCGAGGGCCTGTGTGTTGGAGAGCCGGGTTGATTGGATGGAGAAGGAGGAGGTAGAGGGGGAAGAGAGTGAGAAGAATAGCGTGAAGGCCTTTCCGGATTCCCTCCGGGAGGAGACGGCTGCTCTCACGGCCAGCCCCAAGATTGACAAGGAACTGGGCAAGCTTGGGGCGGCTGGGAATTCGGGGGCGGATAGCCTGGGAGAGTACAACCCGCGACACCCTTACCTTCAGGCTTCTTCTCCGGCGTCGAGAGGACTACCGAGCAGTTCTGGATATGGCTATCCCTGTTATCCCTCACCACCCAACTTGCTCCCCTATCTCTCTTCGAGCCTGACCCGGCAGATATACAATGCCAGCGCCTATGACGCCCCGCGGCCAACCTACCGCACTTACGGTGTTCCTTCCGACTCTCAATAGGACACCTCGTCCAATGTGAAGGATTCGGCCCCGTTTTATTTCGGTAACTCATACAGCAGTGGCCATTCTACAACAGCTGCTGCGGGTAGCGTTCCTCCTGGTGGCCGCTCTTCCCCAATGGCAACTCATCCCCAATTTCATCACTATAGTGTGTATGGTCGACCCTTCAACAACAAGTGGAACAAGGAGGACTCCAACAAGAACAAGGACGTGACCTCTACCCTCAAGCACGAGTCATGAGAGGTCAAACCGCCGACCAAAGAGACAACAGCTCCCTCTGAAGCCAAGACAGAGGGAACGGGGGACAGCAAAAATATGGTGATTTCTACAACAACGAGAGAAAGAGGGAGGCGATGGCGTTTAATGATGCCCTGCGTGCGGTTGATGGGGGAGAGGGTCATGATGCTGTTGCGGAGAAATATGCCGGGGAGATTCATGGGACGGCACAGACTGGGAAGGACAAGGGTGAGGATGTGGAGATTGTTGAGGGTGAGGGGGGATTGCGTATGAAGTTTGAGAAGATGAAGTTGACTCGGGATGGGGAGATCTGGCTAGAGGTGGAGGATGAGGGGAGCGGTGAGGAGAGTGACGATGGTGAGGAGAGTGACGATGGTGAGGAGAGTGACGATGGTGAGGAGAGTGACGATGGTGAGGAGAGTGACGATGGTGAGGGGGATGAGGATGAGGATGAGGATGAAGATGGTGATGAGGAGTGGCAAAAGGACGATGTGGAGTACTATGAAGAGTCTGAGGAGTACTATGATGATGATTATGAGGATTACGGTGAGTTGGATTCGGTTGGATACAAAATGAAAATAAAACACCAAAACAACCCATGCAGCATCTTATCATCGAATATTAAGAATAAAAGAATATATAAAGAGGATTTATCTCTGATTACTCTTCTCAAAGTTTAGCCTGGCAGTGATGTCTTCTTTCCCAACCTTAGCTTGGCAATATGTATTCATCCACGTGGTGGGTAAAAAATAACTGATATTGCAAGTCGGTACAATGTGTAGTTATTCCTAACCTATGCTTTTTAAAAGAAGAATAGGCTTTTAAAAGATAGTCAAGAGGTCTAAAAGGATAATCAAGAGGCCTATTGATTACTTTTGAGGCCTGTTTCAGTGTTTTATAGTGCCAGTCTTTTTGTCCACAACGTGCCATCCAAATAAAAATTTATCCATACTCTTTCCCCAAGCCCTTTGGCAGTATTATGCAATATTCCCTTTGCTAATCCTCCCCCGCATCAACAACCCTCACACCCCCCTTCCAAACCTCAAACTCCACCGGCCCCCCTCCCTTCTTCTTGCCACCCCTCCCACTGACATCAGAAGCCGGCGCATTAACCCCCCAAACAACCTTCATCCACCTCCTCCACCCCTTCATCGCCCCCATCCCCTCCACAGCCCCAACATGATCCCCATACCCATAATTAACCGGCCTCCTGAACAGCGCTATCCTCCCGGATATCTGCGTCGACCAGACAAGCCCCAAACTCGGCGTCTTCAACGGGTAGTCCAGCGATGGGTTGTCACCCCAGCCGGTAAACCACTTTTGCTGGTGATCTAGCGATAACGCAGGATGAGCGTTAATCTCAACTTCTGGATCGGGAAACTCGGGGTTTAACTGCGGCTGTGGCGGTGGCGGTGGCGGTGGGATTGGTATTGCCCCCGCCGGTCGGGATCTTGATGCCAACGGTGACTCCTGTGATTGTTTCCCCAACACATGTGGGAAAGGTGCCTTGAGTGATGAAGCTGGTGTCTTGGGGGGGACAGGAGCAGGTGTCTTGAGCCCGCCGGTGCCTGAGAAACGATCGGCTACTTGGTTGGAGACCACCACCGCGAGGTTGTACTTTTCTGCTAAATCCTTGAGGTGCATTCCCAACTTGATGAGCTCGTTGGTCCTCGCGCCCATGTTCGAGGAGAGGTTGGAGTTGGCGGTGGGGCGCTCGAATTCGGCGCGGTAGTTGGCTGCTACTGAGTCGATGATCAAGAGGCCGACGTTGCGGCGGGCGATTTCCACCGGGGCTTGGTAGGTGAGGATGTGGTCTTGGGATTCGAGGTCGGGGGTGGTGGTGCTGATTATTTTGTCGAGGGTTGGGCGGGCAGACCGTGGGAGGGTGGAAAACAATGGGTTTTCGGTGATCATTTGGGAGAGGCGGCGGGTTGAGAGGGGGGCTTCGGTGCTGATGTAGAGAGCTGGCCGGGAGAGGCCGTGGGGAGGGGGGAGTTGCACGGCAAGGAGGAGGGTGAGGAGGAATTGGGTTTTGCCGGCGGCGGATTCACCCGTGATTTCGGTGATGTGGCCGGTGGGAATGCCGCCCCCGAGGGCGAGGTCCAGGTGGGGGTCGAGGGTGCTGATTGTGATCCATTGAGAGGAGAGGGTGTCAGCCGTGTGCTTTAGGTGACTGGTTTCATGGTGATGATGTGGTGGTGGTTCAATGTTGGACTGTACATCGTCGTGTTGTTGTTGTTGTTGTTGTTGTTGTTGTAATGGTGGTGGTGGTGGATCTGCAACACCAAGATCGGTGTGTAGGGCGTTCAAGATGGCATCACATAATCGCTTCACATTTGGCAGCTTGGTTCTGGTTTCTATTTCAGCAGGATCTAGGATCAGGAGGTCGGCGGTGGTGTACCCGCGTGACTCGAGGGCTGAGATGAGGCCGCCAAACTGTTTGACTGGGAATTCTGGTAGGACTCGCAGCAGGTCTGTCATGGTTTGAAGATGTGGACCTTTTGATAAATTGATATCGATACTATCAATATCAGAGAATCAGGCAACGGAGGACGTCTGCTCGGCACCGATGGTGGGGCCGTTCGATCTGGCGTGCAGTGCGGAGCTTGGCAGGGCCCCCGCCGTTCCTCATTCCTCACTGGGCCTAGCGTCTTTCCAAGAGCCGGGAACCGCTGCAGGGATGTTTCTGGGGGCAGTGAAATTAAAGGAAGGGTCTCTGCATGTTTCTGTTTCTTGGATGCATGGCGCCAGGCACAGCTTTTCTTCACTTCATTCAACCCCTGAGATCGACATGGCCCGCATCTTCAGAGCTTCATAAAAACAACTTGTTTGCTCCAACGTTTCCCACACCGCATTACAATGGAATGGCCAGCCGTAGCACAAACACCCCGTAGGTACATGCAATAAACAAGTCCTCCCAGGTTGCTGGGAGCCATCTTTTGTCGATCCTGTGTCCCGTGTGCGCTGTCATCTGCTGGTGGTGGTTCCCCATCCTTGCCCGCCAATGTCTCACACCCCAGTCCCACTCCCACTTCCCACACGGAGTCCTCTTTTTAAACATCTCTTACCCATGGCACATGTCTGCCGATCACCTTTGACCCGGAAAGGAGTGCGTCTTTTCTTGTGCCTGCTGGCCAGCACCGTAATGCCAAACCCGCTCTGACTTATGCTCTCTCTTCTTCCCAACCGTCACTGTCACCGTCGCTTGTGATTCAGGTGACGCAAGCCAGCAAGCGAAAGATGAAGATGAGGGTATCTACTTTTTGTCAGCTCGCCTTCTTTGGCATTTCGGTCGAGGGACTGGCCTTTCCAGGTCCCCAGCCAACCGGTGTCATTGCCGTGGAAGACGGTCTTGGGTGGACGCCGAAACCAACAGAAGCTCCGGCTGTGAACGTGCTGCTGCGACGTCAGAATGGCAGGCCTTCAAACTACATCGCCGCTCCCGATAACACTTGCGGCTATCTCGACGGCAACAAACGTGTGTATAGCTCTGGATCACCGTATATGAAGATGGTGCTAACTATTTCTAGGTGACCCATTGACCTGCCCGGACGAACAGCAATGTATCTTCATCACGGCTTCAGGCAGATCTCCGGCTGGAGTAGGCTGCTGCGGCAATGGAGGCTGCAACTTCCACACAGCCTGTCTGGACAGGAAGGACCTCAAGGACTGTGATGAGGATTGCCAGGCGGATCCTCAAATCCTCAAGTGGCATGTAGCATTACGTGAGATGATGTGTTGGATCGGTTGTACTGACTGTCTCGTAGTTCGGCGTTCGGAAAGCAACTGTGCAACACCATCAGCTATGAGCTTGGAGCAGTCGACTATTACTGCAGTATCTTCAGGCAGAGAAGCATCGAGGAAGCTGATACGACTCATGTGGGCCAGAAGACGAGAACCATGTCTACCATCACTCCAAGCCGCACTTCAACTCGGCGCACAACCACTGCTGTCAGGAGCAGCAGCAGTTCATCGCAGTCGTCAGGGTCGAGCTCGTCATCGGAGACGGAGACGGAAACGTCGGCTACGGATAGATCACTCGAGACAGCCTCATCCAGTGTCGATACCGCCCCCGCAGCCACTTCGTCCAATGCTGCCGCTGTGGTCCCGGCCGAGAGTTCTTCGTCCAACGCCGGTGCTATCGCGGGAGGTGTCATTGGTGCTATCGGAGCTATCGCGCTCATTGCGTTTGCATTCATTTTTTTCCGTCGCCGGAAGAAAGAGCAGGAAGGCCAGACGCAGATTCCGGACGGGCCTCCTCAACCCCCCATGTATCAGCAGCCATCTGCGCAACCGCCATCTCAACCACCATCTCAACCGCAAACTTACCAGCAATCGGCTCCACCGCCACAACAGTCCACATACGCATACTCCCAAGCTACTACATATCAGCAATCTTCTTACCAGCCATCGCAATATGAGCAGCAGCAACCATCCGCCTACCAACAGCAGCAACCATCAGCTTATCAGCAACAGCAACCATCGGATTACCAGCAACAACTGCCACCACAGCCTGTCCCGGTCGTGTCGCCCTTCTCAGACCCTCCGCGCCAACACCAAAGCCAGTCCGAAACACCTTCTTTTACCTCGATTTCTTCATCGTCTGCAGCATCCGCCATCCCGCCGCCACTCAAGCTTTCTTCTGCTACGACATCGCCCTATCTGCAACAAGCAACCCCGGCTCAATTTTCTCCTCTCTCTGGTACCACCATCGCCGCTCTAGCCACCATCCCCGATATGCAAAAGTCGGCTCATCATAACCACCCCCCGCCTGAGAAATCGCCAAACTACTACCCAGCTCCGAGCCCCATGTCGACACCAGCCGCTTCTCCACGGTTCTCTTTTGACGGTATCCCTCCAGCGCCCCAGCCTCTCCAGCCGTACCGACCGGAGTCTGCTGCCTATCCGAACCAGCCACAGTATCAGCCCAGGCAGTACAAGCCCTTCGTTCCCCAAACCAGCGCAACTTACATGCCCAGCGCCAATGACACCATGGACTCGCCGGTGTCCGCTTATAACGCACTACCAGTGAGCCCCGTCTCAGCATTGGGATCCCACCCCATGGACGACATACCTGTGGTTTTGGCGACCGCAACGGCAGGGACAAGGAGGCAGCCGAGCGTGAGGAGAGTAAGCGGGGAGAAGAGTGGTGCCGTACCGCTTGTTTTGCAACCTGGTCTGGGAGCGCAAAGATTTGCCCCTGGCACTGTGAAGCAGGTTACAGTCCAGAGGGGTATGTCTAGACGTGGTCAGAATCCAAAGTCGCCTTCGCCAGTGCAGCAGCAAGAGGGACAGCAGCCAACCCAGAGCCCGGTCGTGTTGCCGGCTCAGCCAAATCAGCCCCAAGCACCAATAGGGGCGGAGGACAAGAATCAGCAGGAAAAGCAACCCCAGGTTAACGATCAAGAGGTCCAGAAACCAGATCAGGAGGTGACACAGGAGAAAGAGCCACAACAAACTAGGAACGTTGCGGCTGCTACGTCATAAGATTAGGGGATTTTCAGGTTGAAATGATTTGTATGAGGAAAGAAAAAGACGTCGAGGAGAAAGACGTCGCGGATACCCCCTTGTTTTGCGTATGATTTATTTCTTTGGAGAGACTATTTGTCTCCTCCCTGATTTTTGGGCCGTTTTGCTGCCCGGGACACATCTGATGAAGATTGGATTGATTTCATTTAACTTTCACCGTACATACTTACGAACTCTTTTTCAACATATGCATACACTTACATAGATTGTAGCTCAGAGACTGGAGTTGAGAGACTTGCCAGAGCTTACAATTCAGATTGAAGCATTGCTTCAATGTTACCTTTTACTATGACCGAAATCTATGTCCGGTCGTAGGCTCCAACTTCGATTGATGGCAGTGATGTACAAGCTTTCAATGCGCCTCTCCCCCCCCCCCTCTGTGCTTCGTTGTGGAGAGCGAAAGGACTGTCACTACCGTATGGCATGGGACAAGTGTTTCCTTATCGTAACTAGTGACTGCAGATTGGTGACATCAACTCAGGCTCGATCACAGATGACAGACTCCGCGAGGCTTTCTGCTTGAAGGGGCCTCCTGGGAGCCATCATTTCCAACCCTAACCCTCCACATGGTTGTTTACCCAAATTTGACAGGCACCTTGGCGCAATTGGACTGCGAGGCTTGGCAGGGCCAGCGACAGAGCGGGCCTTCTTCCCCACCAATTCTTCGGTTGGCCCGTGCTTTCTCTCTTAGGGCTCCACAGCACGGACCCGGCCCTACAATGTCGCCGATTTTTTTCGCCCACAGTTTGCAAAAACATATCGCGCCTTGCCCCGACCTTTCCACAACCGTTCAGTAGTCAACGACCAACGACGTAAGTAACCACCACGATACCCATTGCCCTCGACCAGGCCGACGGAATTCGAAGCGAGAGCCGATATTTGCAGATTCGAAAAGATTCAATCTTCCGAGAATTTTGCAGCCCTGCTCAACCTTCGACTCCTGCCGCGAAACATCCACCATCGACCGGCATCACGAACAATTTTGCTAACCCGACCTCACAACAGAAACCGGCAAGATGGGTATCTCTCGTGACTCTCGGCATAAGCGCTCCCACACCGGTGCCAAGCGGGCGTATGTTCAATTCCCTTCCTTTTGTCCTCCTGGCTGGTGTCGATGGAATCCAAGATGGCGGTTGCTAACTTATCTCGTGCTGCAGTTTCTACCGTATGTCCTAACTTCCTCCTCCCGTTTCCTAATCATAATACATTTGCCCCTCGACATCTGGGGGCACTCGAAGGTCCGCATGGAGGTTCCTGTGGTGGTTCACACACTGGGTGCTTTTCTTGCTTCGAGAGAGGAGCGGAGAGGTGGCTGTGTCGTGGGCCGTTACAGGAACTAGCAACCCATCGCGTTCTGAGCCTGTCATCGCACACTAGGAATGAAAGCAATTTCTGACAGTAGCGAACAGGGAAGAAGAGAGCCTTCGAGCTTGGTCGCCAGCCCGCCAACACCCGTATCGGTGCCAAGCGCATCCACACCGTCCGCACCCGCGGTGGTAACCACAAGTACCGCGCTCTTCGTCTCGACTCTGGTAACTTTGCCTGGGCTTCCGAGGGTACCACCCGCAAGACCCGTGTCATCGTTGTCGCCTGTATGTTCTTCCCAAAATCTGAAGACCTTGAGTTTCAGACACTGACCTCTGCTAGACCACCCTTCCAACAACGAGCTTGTCCGCACCAACACCCTGACCAAGTCCGCCGTCGTCCAGATCGATGCCGCTCCTTTCCGTCAGTGGTACGAGGCCCACTATGGCCAACCCCTCGGCCGTAGACGCCAGCAGAAGCAGGGTCAGACCGTTGAGGAGGTAAAGAAGTCCAAGTCTGTTGAGAAGAAGCAGGCTGCCCGCTTCGCCGCCGGTGGCAAGGTCGACCCCGCTCTCGAGAAGCAGTTCGAGGCCGGTCGTCTCTACGCCGTCATCGCCTCCCGCCCCGGCCAGTCCGGCCGTGCCGATGGCTACATCCTCGAGGGTGAGGAGCTCGCTTTCTACCAGCGCAAGATCCACCACAAGTAAGCGTCACGCTTGCGTGTGAGGACAAAAAAGGACAAATAGGGTCTGAGCTCGGATTCGCGTCGGTTTTCCCGCATGGTGTTCTTGTCGTTTTAGGGCTGCCCATCTGCATTCGCCGGTAACAGGCACGGCGCGGGGATATCGGGGATATAGGGCAATGGAAAATGATATACCCACCAGTAGAGCGGTTCGCGCGATTAATCGAGCCAGGTCAAGCCATTTTTGTTTTGTGCCGTTGCTGTCTTCTATGATTTTCTCTTGGTGATTCTTCCTGTTGTGAAGTTGCCAGTGTCTACTTTGTTTTGAGTTGATAGATTTCAAGACAGGCTTGATTGGAAATCAACTGTCTATATAAATAAGTCGTCAAGAGCCAGGCTAGAACAACTCCTACGAACTATCACGGATCTCTGACTAGCCAAATACCGAGACGGGTCCTTGATGAACACAAACAGAATCTTTTATACCATGCTGCTACTCGAACAACAGATAACTAGATACCCAATGCAATTCAATATCCATCATTACTCATGTTCCCATCCTTCTTCTCTTCTTTTTTCCGTCACTTTCAAAAGTCACTCTCATCCCCACTCCCAAACCCTCGGTGATTATGCGTCGACATCCGCCCATCACTCCTACTCCTGATTTGTTTCCCCACCCTCTCCTCGCCATACTCCCTGATCTTCTCCCCCAGGACGGTCCGTCCATACCTCTCGGCAATCTTGCCCGCCGCCTCAATCATCTTCCCAGACGTGTCCCTCATGAGCTTGACAACCTCCAGCGCGCGCATACCCCTCTCCTCACCTCCCTCCCTACACTCCACCGCCAGGAGCTGCAGTAACGTTTTATCAATCTCCAACGAAAGCCTAGACCGCAGCGCGCGTTGCGAGGCGGTTGATTGCGTGGCGTCTAGCAGGTCGTCGAGCTGGGAGGCTTGGATACTCTTCAGCATGAACCCTTGGATCAATTTATCACTCTCCCCGGCCGCGTCGTCCTCTCCATCCGAGTCTGAGGATTGATCGAGCATCATGTCATCGTCGTCGTTGGTTGGTTTTGACTTTTTAGGTTTGGGCGGTCCAGAAAGCGGGATGGAAAACTCGAATTCGGAGAGTAAAGGCCGGGGAAAGTAAGGGTACTGATCCCCTCCTTTTAGGATGATGCAATGGAATTTATTGTCCGCCACCGCGATGGGGAAGTAAGATTCCTTTTTTCGGCCCGAGGCGAGACGTGGGAGGAGGGAGGTTGACAAGAGGGGAACCCAGTAGGCGCGGGAGGGGAGGCGCCAGTGGAGGAGGGTTAGGAGGGTTCCTGTTGTGTCGTATATACATGGGTCCTATTACGCAAAGTTAGTAGGGCTGGGTGGTGGGGTGGGAAAAAAAAAAGGGGGGGGGGGGGGGGGGGCTTTACGCCAACATCGGAAAAAAAGACTGATTTCAACGAGGCACCGTCCGGCAAGGCGACAATGTCTTCGTTTTGGCAGATTTCATCCCGCTTGATGTTGTAGATGGAGTACAAGAGCCTGGACATCCCGTCCGCGCCTACTGGGCCGTTGCCAATCGTCATGATGTAGTCGTTCCATCCCGCGCAGGTGACCACGGGACTGGACTTGGGGCGGTAGACTCGGTAGGGAATCCCAAAGAGGGTGTACACCCGAACGTAATTCGCCGTGGTGGTGACAGTAATAAAATTCTCGCCTTGGGCCATGGCCAACACGGCTTCACCCTTCGGCAGGGAAATCCGCCAGTCGTTTCTCTGCGTCCAGGTCTCGTGGGGACGGTAAAAGACCACAGCCGGGGCGTCGTCTTTTGGTGGGCAGGAGAACAAGGAGCCGGTGTTGGTGAGGCAGGCTTGGTCGTAGAGGAACGTGTCGGTGAAGTGGAAGTCGCGGTGGAATTCGTGGTCGTAGAATTCGACCGTGACGGTGTGGTGGCTGTCTTGGTCGACAGTCCAGATGAAGCCTATTAGGTTGAGGCAAAGGTACTTTCTGTTGCCGCGCCAGGGGGTGGAGCCGGGTTGGAAAGGGGGGTGGTGTTGGAGTTGGAGGGCATAGTTGGCTCGTTTGGAAGGGGGTTGGCCGTCGGTGGTGTCGTCTGCGGGACGCTTTCGGCCGGTGTTGAGCGCATAGCCCGCACCGTCGTCGTCCACAACAAAGTCATCCTCCTCTACTACGTCATCATCAAGGAGGTCGTCGAAGCTATCTGGCGTACCAGCTCGGGGACGGCTAGGAAGGGGTTGTCTGTCGAGGCCATTGGAGATTCCTTCAAGGGGGTCGTGAATAAAAGGGGCCGGTTGCCGGGGGAGCTTGAGCATGGAAGCAAACTGCTCCGAGACGAACTCTGGGCTGATGAACACTTCTCCATTAGAGGTAGTGAAGGAGGCCAGGTTTTTGGTTGGGTGCCAGGCGATGTCGACGACATTGGGGTACTCATATCTGGCGACCACGCTCTGGTCCTTGGTGGACCAAATCAAGAGCTTCCTGTCCTTGCCGGCTGAGGCGAGCAACGCTCCGTTGGGAGACCAAGCAAGAGCCGTGACATCTCCCTCATGCCCGTTGGAAAACACCCTTTGCTTCTCCCAGTCATTCTTGGACACAACCTGAATATCCCTCGTAGGTGTGGGCACCGCAAAAGCACGGCCATCAGGGTGCCAGACCACCTTGGTCGAGGCCTCGGAGTCGGTCTGCACCCTGCCAATGACACCGTCCACCTTTCGAATAAGCTCGGGATGATCCGTCGTCAAAGAGTAAATGTAGATGATCCCATTGGTACATGAGACCGCAAGCATGGTGCCCTTGGGGTCGAACGAGATATGCTTCGTCTGCTCTCCATGCTCCTTCAGCGTAAGCAGGTTCGTGGTATCCTCCATGTTGACCAGCTTGACTGTAAGCTCGTCACTAGCAACAGCGCACCACTTGTCGTCTGGAGAGAGGGCAACATCGCGAACTGGGAGGCTTGTCCGCGTCAGGAGGCGGTCAAACATGTTGGTCTCGAGCGAGTAGTAAGCGAGAGTGCCATCTTCCGAGCCGGCAACGAAGAACTTGTTGCTTGTTGATACCGCAACATTTTGTTCCTGGCAGTCGTCCACATTGTCAGGCTCGCCGTCTGAGCCGGTCTTGTACACACGAATGGTATTGTTGGAGCCGACAGTGACCAGCTTTGTTCCGTCTGGAGTGTAAGCGCATTTCGTGGTGCCCGAGGTGTGGGCTGGGCGAGCCCTTGGTCGGGATGCGATGACCGACGACGCCATTGTGGTGTTTACTCTGAGTCGATCCGTTCTATTATCGCATAGATGAACCAGTAACTCAGCAGAGGTGTACTTGTCGTCGTCGTAGCAGTCCCCTGTGGATATCCAACCGACGGGGATGTTTGAGCAGCTGGGCGGTGAAAGTTGCGCCCCAGGAAACATCCGCTGAAAAGGAGACGCGTCTCACCGCGTTTCAATTTAGCGGTCGCGTTTCGCTGCTGTCGTGCCCCGCCTCAATTGGCCCGTGTCCCACTTACACTACACCACGCATCAAGAACTGTCAGCTGTCACCGCCTGGCATGTCCATCCCCTTCTGTCGGGCTTGCACTGATCCGCTGGTGACCACTGATTACACTATCATGAACTGAAGGCAGCAGAATATACATCTTCCGGGTGGCCAGGCAGCTGTATTTCCAGATCTATAAGTCAGGGGCTGTTTTTCTCTTCTTTTGTCTCCTTTTTCCCAGTTCAAAATCGATAACCCCGCAGTCAAGATGCAGTCCTCAGACCCAGGTCACTTTTTCGAGACAGAGTGAGTTATCCAAACTGACAGGGGCCCCTATTCGTGAGTGTTTGGATCACGAGCTAACCTATACACCAACAAAGTGCAGAGCAGGCCACAAGGCAAAGAAGGGCGGCCAAGTCTGGCAACAGATACGGCAACCCCATCGTCTTAAAGTCCAAGATCCTCGCAGCTGTGCTGGACCCCAGATCCCCGTCTTCTGCTGTCTTGGTTGCCGAGTCTGCAGGAGCTGTGAGGAGGGTGGACTTTGAGGTAAATGATTGGATTCCTTAGCAACCCACAGCATATGCTGATAGTGAACAGGATCCTGAAAACACCAAAGCAGTCTATCGCGGCCCAACAACACCAGTCAGCTGTGTCACCGTCGGAGGCCCAAACAACGGGACACTCTTTGCTGGTGCCTGGGACAAGTCAGTCTGGTCTTGGGACTTGGACACCAAGACACCAGGGAAAAAGTACATCGGCCACGCAGACTTTGTCAAAGCAGTCGTCTGCGCCAGGCTCCGAGGCAAAGACATCCTCATCAGTGGCGGCGCCGACAAGAAGATCATCGTCTGGGACATCACCTCCGGAGCCCGCATCCACACCCTCAAAGACGATGTTGTCAACATGCTCAGCATCCAAGATCTAGCCGTCGACCACGCAGCCTCAACCGAATCCGAGATCTCCCTCATCAGTGCGAGCAGTGACCCGCATATTCGACGGTGGAAGATTCGGACCGACGGCTGGGAGCAGGTGGTCGAGGAGCTGCCCAATGCGCCTGGCACGGAAAGGCGGACAATTTTGGAGCACGAGACAACCGTCTACAAACTCGTACTCGACCACGACGGGGACGAGGTTGACTTGTGGACGTCGAGCGGAGACGGGACGGCCAAGTGCCTGTCGAGGATAAAGAACTTCAGCTGCGAGGACAGTTTTCAGCATGGGGATCATGTTCGCGCTGTGGCTGTCACGGACCAATGGGTGATCACGGCTGGGAGGGACGAGGACATCAAGTTCTGGGATCGGGCTTCGGGGAAGCTGTACTGCTCTCTGCTGGGGCACTATGATGAGGTTACTGAGCTGGTGCTCTTGAAGAATGCCAAGGGGTCGGCTGAGAGACTTTGCAGTGTTGGTATCGACGGCACTGTTCGGGTGTGGCCCTTGGCAAAGGCAGGTCTGGACACTTTGGTTGAAGAACAGAAGAAGCCTGTCGCGGAGGAAAAAAGGGAGGAAACTAAACCCGAGGGCCTGCTGAGTGCCGAAGAGGAAGCAGAGCTCGCTGCCCTGATGGAGGACAACGATGAAGAATAGAAAGTACCTCAGGCTTAGGCTCGGGCACGCCACCCTGGCTTGCAGTTCGTATCTTTTGCCCTCAGACACTGTGTTCCTGCGTATTGCTGCGGGTTGCTCTTCCAGACCTGCTTGTTTCAGTGTTCCCGTCGTTCTACACGTGGTTCCTGGGACGCCACCGGGTTTGATTGCGCGTGATTGCAAGGACTGAGCGTGAGCTGCATGTTTCCGCTCAGCTTGACGGGAGGCTGCCTAGAGGCGTGCTATTCGAGTCGGACGGAAGCGCTCTGCGAGGTTGGTCGGTGATAATGAAGTTTCAAGGCAACACCATAACAACTTGGGAATATCTCGGGGCTTGCCAGCTATATTTCCCCGGAAATGGCCGAAAACCATGATTATTGACGCCACTTCAGGTGTATGAATGTATGTCTTGGAGCACTTGCATTCATCAGCAGGTTGTAGAGAATGGACATCGGCCGAGTCAAAGGAAGCTGGCTGGCTGAAGCAGATGAAGTTGCATTAGACGTAGCCCCCGAGCCTTGCCGGCAGTTGGTACGGCGTAGAGAGACTAGAGCCATCAACAGCACCTCCGGAAAAAAAGCAAGGATAACAGGGTGTCAGAAAAATAAATTGCCGTTTGTCACCAGAAGAGTCATGTCTGGAGGAACATCTTGGGTACCGTGGGACGAGGACTGAGTGTTGTTGACAACCCAAATCTGTCGAACGATTGGCGAACCACTGGGAGATCAAAGCTGGGAGGAGAAGGGGTTGGACAGCGGTACGTCACTATTTTTACACGGGATGGAGGGCCCATCCCCGGATCGGGATTGCCCAGAAGCGCTATCTCACGGTGGGTCAGCCCTGCCTGACTGGACAAAATATTGGGCGGGGGAGAATGGCTGATGATCATGGCACCTTTGTCTACCCTGTACAAGGAACCAAGTAGGCCTCTCGGTCAATCAAGAGGTCTTCAAGTATCTTGAGGGGAGAGTGATGCCTGTATCTCAAAGTGTGCCAACTGTTCTTGGAGTGTAGCTATGAGGTGTTATGTATCTGGCTTACTTTGCTGTGCCATTGTTTTGTGGAAGAATATCCGTCACACACACTATGGAACCCTCCGCTTTTTTAGTCAAATCCCTGCATGGAACTAGCCTTGTTTCTTCTCATGTCAGACACTTCATCAACATCGGTTCACACATCGGTTCACCCAAGACACCCACCCATTCTCGCAGCATGTGGTGATTGCTTGCATATTGTGTAAACTGAGCTGATCTTGCCCCCTTTTTCTTTCTGTCTGACCAAGCTACCTACATGCAGCAGCCTCCGCAGCAGCAAGTATGATGGTGGCGTGGCATTGTCTCTCACTTCACTCACAACGACATATTCCTCCTCCCACAAACGCTGTTCCTGGTGATAAAAGTTGAGGGTTGGTGTGCGCACATTAGGCAGGTCTGCAAGAGGCGCTTACGGAGACCCCTCCTCCCAACAAGGTTTGAATCCCTCACACAACATTGCTAAAGGTGTTTCGAAGTCATGTTGGCACCCGGCTGAAGGTCCGAAGGCCGGAAGAGACGTTGTTCTTTGTTTATGCTCCTCGGCATGAGGGTCGAGGAGGGAAAAAAAAAAGGGTGGTACTTTGTCCGGACCACCGTATGTGGTGCAATGGAAGCGAAGCATCCAAGAGGGAGAGAAGGCCAGAAAGAAAAAAAAAATACCTCAGTAGTTACGGAGAACGGAGAGATGTGTCTGTCAGATTTGACTGATACCCAAAGTTGATCCTTCCCAGCTTCCATTGGTGTTGGTTTGTTGTTAACATCCTGCTATTATGGATATTAGCTTCACCGAACCCGGTCCATGACTGGTTGGACTGATGGGTAAATACTCAAGTTTATTTGTTCCCTTCTTCTGTTATTTTTTTCAAGCCCGTTTCCATCCCACACCACTTGGGAGCAAGCCCCTCCTCCTGATGCTTCTATTTTGGCCGCCGTTTGCAAGGCGCAACCAAGTGGCACTGGTGCTTCCAGGCTGGCAAACCCCCAAAAATTCTAGAAAAAAATAATAAGCCTCCGTTTCAATTCACTAGGAAGCTGGGGAAAAACCAGGACTAGGACGCTACGGTTAAACCGGTGGTGTTACCCACACGAGTGAGTGAGCGATTCTGGATACCCGCATCCACTTCATCCAGAGTCTGGCCCGCCCTTGTCTTCTGTCTGTCTGCTCTGCGACTTGGCCCATTTGCGACCCAATTCTTTTTTTTTCTATCTCGAGGAAGCCACACCCTCCTGTTCTCGTCCTCCTTTACTTTTTACATCGCTTTATTTCCTCAGGTGCATTTGCAATGCCCGAGCCTGGTCTCTCTTGATTTTCTTCTTCACAAGCCACCGGCTGTCTAAGCGACATCATTGTTGGTTGTTGCGCGCACAGCAGGTATAAACCAACCCTTACGACTTACGAGCATTTCTTTTCGCTTTCTCTTTCTTCTCTGATTGCCAGGCCAACGACGGGAGAACATACCTGGTACTTCCTTGGAGACGGGCCGAGCATGCTTTATGGCCGGGTCGTTGCTGCCATTACCCTTCAGACGACAAGATCCCACGGCGAATAATTCAGAGAAAATATTCTCGACGACGACAACAACATGGCAGAATCGACAGGCTCGCCAGAGCTAAACGGCTGTCTGGTGGCATTGGAAGGTCCAGCAAGACTGGTAGCGACCCAGCTGCGCCTCCTGCCCACCTCACCTCACATCCTCATCCTCCCCGCCCTCCAACACTACCTCGGCAACATCAACAAAGACGACTACCCTGACGCCACCCAGCTCATCCACAGGGTCCATGTCGCCGCCCAAAAACGACATGCCGAAGCCCAAGAGTTCCTGCAGCAATCCACACCCGAGGAAGGGCGCATCGTGTTCACACACGGGGGCACAGTCGGAGCCCACGCGCTATGTCTCTCGGCGATCAGCAAGCAACAAACCAGCGGCAACGTCGAGGAGGCAGATCTGGTGTTCTGCCAACTGGCTAGCAAAGGTGCTGCTCACCTTGCTAGGGAAGCCTCACGCCGTTGCGCCAAGAACCACGGTCCTTCGGTAGCGGCCTTGGAGAAAGTCAAGGTTGTTGCTGCTAGCCCGAGATCTGCCGGTCTAGTGCCGCGACCGTTGCGTCTCAGGAATGCCACGCCATCGTTGCCAAAGGAGACTGTGCTTGTCCAGCAGACAGAACGCCACAGCCCGTTTGAGGACCCTGTGATCAGGGCGATGAGGGCGGCGGATTTGCTGGATAGGGAAACGGCTTTTTTGCAGCCGGCGGGTGGTATCAATGAGGTTGATATGACAGTCAGGATTGTGGAGATCAGGAAGAGGAAGGTTGTGAGGAGGAGCATGAGCTTGTCGGTGGTGGACTCTGTCGCGGGGAGTGTAGTGCTGGGGGGATCTAAGGGGTCGTCGTCGTCAGCGGCTTCGAGTGAGGGGCGCGATAACAAGAACGGGCTTATTACGTTGCCTTGCTCATCTTCTTGCGGAAAGACAGTGGCATCAAGCACCCGACGAACGCCTCTGAGGATTGAGATTCCGTCGCCTCTTATTAGGTGGACTGGAATCAGGGAGGAGCCGCCGCTCCCCCTTGCTGAGGGGGACCAATCCGACCCGTCGTTTTCATCTCGAGGGTGTCGTGTTGAAAATGAGAGGCCACGGTCAGCAGATGACAAGCTGGCGTTTGAAAATAACTTGACGAGCCTTGGGAGGCATTTGGGGGTGGACCGCGATGATGACAACATGGGAGGTTACCACCGCTTGGGCTTGTTTGAGCAGTGGGGCCGAGGTCACAACGCCAATCTCACCACCGAGCCACCACCGTCCGATCACGAGAGCACCGCCGCCGCCGCCGCGACCGAGACCGACAAAACATTTGAACCGGTGCTGCCGCTGAGGGAGGATTTGGTAATCCATCTTTCTACACCCCAATCGGACGAATCGCTGGATTTGGTATTTCAGGGCTTTCAGAGAGGCGATTATACGGATAGGATGCCGGTTCGGACCACCGCCGCCTTTGACTCGGGGGTTTTGGAGAAGGGGTATGATAATACGAGGAGGATGCTGGAGAGTTTGAGCCCGGGGGCTTTTGCGGAGGCGGCGGGTGATGGGAGGAAGCAGAGTTGGGTTAATGGTGGGTTGGTTCACGGGTTGCCAACGCCGGGGCATTCGCCGACGCCTTCGGAGGCGAGGCCGGTGAGTGCGCTTGAGGGGGGTCAGCGGTTTTGGAGTTTGCCGGTTGGGGAGGAGACGTCGGTTGTGACGCAGAATTCGCTGAGGTCGATTCTTACTTCACAGTGCGCGCAGACGCGGACGGGGCGGCGGCAGCCGAGGTCGTCGGGGGATGGGTCGGTGACGGATAGCATTTGGGACGAGCTTTCTGTGGTGAGCCGGTATGTGAGGAAGGGCAAGGTTGACATGATGTTGGGAGTGGGTGGCGAGGTTGGGGTGAGCAAGGCTCGACTTGATGAGGTGGTTCAACTACTTGAGAAGCTCGGTTGCAAAGATGGTGTTTCTAGGACTGGGCGCGTGAGCCTGAGGTACGGCTCCCCCAACTTCTAATTCGTCATCTATCAGTTGCTAACCCTACACAGAGACCTCATCGGCGCCGCAATGCAAGCCTACACCGCCCAACCACTCTCCAAGCAAACCCAAGCAAACCCCTTTTCAGACCGAGCAGTCCTCGCGGCCTTGATAATCCCCTACATCGAACGCTACCTCTGCTCCCGCCCTCAAGTCCGGTTCCTCCTCATCGAATACCCCTCCGAACACCTCGAAACTATCCTCGCAGTCCAAAAACTCATGGGGAACGAAATCATGAGAATAGCTGGCGTCATCAACGGGGACGCCTCGGCGCTCAACCGACCCTTCTCCCCACCGCCCAGCATTGAAGTCTACAAATCCTCCACTGCGCCCATGTCACAAGAGGACTTTGGGAGCATACTCGAAGCACTGCTTGGCTCCCCATCATTCACCCAGGCGGATTACATCCTCCCTTCTGTAGCCAGCGAGGCGGACACGGCCACGTTTCTTGCGTCGGTGCAGAAGCAGCTGGTGTCGGTGTCGGATTTTTACACGCCACCCAAAACGCCGATCAGCGAGGTTGCGAGACCGAGGGAAGGGACGGGGACAAGGAAGCAGGTTTATCCGGCGTTGATCATCAAGGCGGCAAGGACGCAGACGACGGAGGAGTATCAGCAGCAGGGGGAAAAGGTGAGGCATCATTCTATTGCCAGCTCGGGGTTGGACACGCCGCCTGCGTCGCCGGCGGAATCGTTTTGTCCTAGTGGGTTGCGGCCGCCGGTTTTTAGGGATTCGGCGGCGCTGTCGCGGGGGGCGATGTCGCCGAGGGATATGACGCCCGGGTCGAGAATTGTGACTCCCACGCCGAGGAACATGACGCCGATCTCGAGAAATGTGACGCCTGTGACGATGCAGAGCCCGCATCCGTTGACGGCGCAGAAGCAGATGGAGCGGGGTGGTGGGTGGGGGAGGCCGAGGGGGCAGGCGGTTCATCTTGGGGGGCAAGGCTCAACAGGTAGGCCGTATGGGTTTTCTACGGGGACGGCGTCTTCCCAGAGTTTGAGCCATAATGGTGGGAATAACAACCGGTTGAGACAGGTGGCTACGCTGAGTCACCTGCCAGTTACGTCGTCGTATGATGAGGAGGATTACGGGGAGTTGGATGAGGAGGAGAGGAGGTTGATGCCTATGTATGGGAGGCGGAGGGGGAGTGGTGGTGGGGGGGATGGGAAGAAGGCGCTGAAGTGGTTGGGGTTGGCTTGATATTTTTATTTTTGTTTGTTTCTGGGTATGGGTAGGAAGGGGGGAATGCATAGCGACTGGGTTTCTTTTGTGATCTTTTGTTCCGGGCGTTATTTGGTTAAAGGTGATCGGATGGGTAGATGGTCGTTGGGCTTGAGAAGGGAAAGGGGTGATACCACGAGCTTTTTTCTTTTTGACTTTTTAGATTGTGAGGGTGTGAGGGTTCCAACAGGACTGGACTGGACACATCACAGAGGAGGTGATGAGATGCGAGTTGGACAGCTAGATCTGGGTGGCCTGTAGAGGGTACTACTGTATTGCATACTACTAATAGAGAAGGAGAAGGTGGTGAAGGGTGACTTTCATCCAGAATTACAATGTTTGTTTTGTCCCTTGTTTTTCATGTTCAACATGGTTTTCTGTTTCATAGGGTTGAACCCAGACATATCTGCGATTGATGAAGCTCTTGAGCTTTGAGACTCCAGAAATCAAAAATATATATATATTTAGAACATCGTGGGGATTCCCTGGTTTTATCTGTGCATTGCCCTGTCAATATCGCAAAGTTTTATTTCCTTTTTTTTCCGTCCTAATTAACGCTGCGGAGACGATACATACATATATCCTCGCAAGGCAGATTTGTGTGAGATTTCAGTTAATGCGAACTGAATGTTTTACCAAATCTCGGGTCATCCGGGGGTGGAATTTGCTCTCGCTTCTTTTTCCTACATGACGTGAATGGAGTCATGTTGAATGAGGTAACGTTGGACTAGTTTCGCATTATGGTAGTTTGCAGCTGTCAAAACTGTTTGCTTTGCTGTTCTGTTGGTGGACGACGTCTGCAACAGAAGCCGGTTGGAACATTCTGATTCGAGGTAAGGAAAAAAAGATCGGACGATGCAGCTCCGCCTGTGAGGGTGATCTGCACCGGGAGAGGCGTTGGAACGGTTGGCGATCCTGTGGAAGGACAGAAGAACTGGAAACGAGCAGCCCCCAACCAAAAGAGGAAAGGGCTGAAACGATGAAACGAAACGTTCGGAAGGGGTGGAGGTGAGGTGGTGTGTGACTTCGGCGGTACCGTGGCCTATGAGGTGGTGAGGGGGATGGCGGAGGTATCGCCAAGGTAGCGCTTATCCCTAGCTGCGTTCTTTGGGGTGATACTTGTTCTTGAAGACATGGACAGATGTGAAGACGAGGAAGGGTACGGAGTATATACGGTTTGATAAGGAGGAGAATGAATAGACTGTGCAATAGGTTCTTTGTTGTTAGTTGCCTGTAGGTGTTGGATATGCAGCAGTGTGGTACGTACGGATGACGGATGACTGAGCCAAGAAGGAATTGGAACAGCTGTCACGTCGAGGTATGGGAACCGTGTTTAATGGCGTGGGTGTCGATTAAACGCGAGAAATGCCATTTATTAGACAATTACCACAAGATGACCAAGGTGTGGAGGTTGAAGTTCTGAAGCTGTGGTCAGCTCGTGAGCAGTGCCCCCCCTTGGTTAATGTCAAGGAGATCGCCTGTTGAGAGGGGCCCGGCAATCCTGTGCTGGTGCTGCTCGCCCCCCCCATGCCCCTCCACAGCTGGCAACCTAGGCCCCCGTTTTTAGCGGAAACCTCGATTGGAAATAAGGGGCTCCGTCCGGGCAGGCGCAAACGAAGCGCTTCATTCCAAAAAAACCACCTGAACACTTTTCCTGATCTTACTCCAGCAGAGAGAGAGGGAGAGAGAATCCATACAGTTTTTTTTCTTTTTTCTTTTTTTGCTCTCCTGTTACGACGACGTCTTTTTCTCTTTTTGACGAAGGACACCTCAACCAACGGTTTTCCCTCTTGACACGAGACACTGCAACAACGATTACCCAAATCATCCACCCCGGCGCTCGCCATCTAGAAAGTCGATTCCATACGGATATCCACCCCCTTTTTTTGTTCATGGCCACAAAGCTGCGCGCGTGAGCAAACTACGACAGCATCATTCCGACCTCGTTTCGACGCCTATTATAGAACGTGATACGACAACGCCGGTGAAGGGTGACGGGAACAAGGAGAGGGTTGCGCCGGCGGTAAAGGTCACCATGTCGACAGCCATCGAGGAGACGATCAAGTCTCCTGTCGTGGAGGAGAGGGAGGAGCTGCAACAAACGCCGCTTTCTCCCGTAGCGGATCAAGAAACGGTCCAAACCCCAAAAGCACCACCACAGCAGGAGCAGAGGCCGCCATCAAGGGACTCGGACAAGGACACGGTACGTCGACTTTTTCGCCTGCTGACGGGAGCTGGCTGGTCTTGCATGGACCACCCCAAATCTCCTCCTGCCATCTCCCGATGACACCGTCACACAACCTCAATGTCGTACTAATCATTTGTTTTTTTGCAACGAGCAGGACACCTTTGAAGATGCCGTCGAGTCGGGCGAGACAGGTTCGGTCCGGTCGTTGACCAAGCGACAACCGTCCGTGGTCACGCCCCTCGTCGTGGAGGAAACTGAGTCCGACTACGAGGAGCCTCAGTCCCCAGTTGCTCCCGCTCGGCAATCTGTGCTCACTGTCGATGGGCCCGCCGATGTGGTCGAAAAGCCGGAATCCCCTACGCCGAGCGACCACAGAATATCGCGCCGTTTCTCCCGTGTCTCTGAAGCTTCTGCCGGCTCTCTCGACAACGTGAACCTAGACGACGATTCAACTCCAACGGCCGCCACCCAACTAGCCAAAATTGCCGCTTCCGTCCCCGCTGCTGCGGCACCAGCGGTAGCTCAGGAGGTTCCCGTCCCGACCAGCCCCGAACCTGCCATCGCAGAGAAGCCCGCCCCTGCCCCGGAAAAGGCTCACACTGCCAAAACTATGTCTTTTAGCAGCATCAGCATGCCCTGGGATACTCGGTCAAAGAGTCCCCCGGCTGCGCCGCCCTCGCCAAATCCTCCTTCGACTGCTGCTCCCGCGCCGACTGGTCGGAAGTTCAACAGCCCCTTTTCATGGCTTTCGAGAAGCTCGACCAAGGTTGAGGCACCTGTGCCACCAGCACCTTCCCCGAGGAGGAATACGGCTAGCTCGGTCGCCACCATGACGAGCAATCCGGAAATGATGCTGAGCAAGCTGGACGAGGATGACGAGACAAGGGCGATCGGGTCGAGGAACAGCTTGAAGGATCGGTTCAAGGCGCTGCGGATGAGGGAAGAGGCTGGAATTCCTGGTATGAATGGGGACGAGGAGAAGCAAGGTGATGAGGACGGCGATGCTGATACTATTTCGATCCCGAAACCACCGCCCTCGCCGCTGCCGCAAAGCCCGAACCGGAATCTGGCTCCGGGCACTGTCTCGGGTGTCAATGCCGGGCCTTCTGCCATGGCCGACACGCCGGTTGATTGGGATCTTTGGCAGGCCGTTGTCTACGAGGGTCCTGCGGCGGTGGCCCGGACGAGTGCCGAGGAGCTGAATAAGGCGATTGCTACCGGCATTCCGAGCGCCATCCGCGGTGTTATTTGGCAGGTGCTGGCTCAGAGCAAGAACGAAGAGCTCGAGATAGTATATCGGGAACTTGTTGCTAGGGGCACTGACAAGGAGATTAATGGCACCGCCAACGGGAGCACCAAGGACTCGGCCTCGTCTGCCTCGTCGGTCAACTCCGAGGCTGGCTCTACCGGTGGTTCTTCGCCTACCGATAAGGAGACTGACTCTATCAAATCCGCCGCCGCTGCTGCCGAGCGCAAGAAGAAGGATAAGGAAGATCTTGCTCAGCTTCAGAAGCTGGAAAAGGTCATCAGGAGGGATCTGGGTGCTCGAACAAGCTACTCCAAGTACGCTGCCGCCCAAGGGCTCCAGGAAGGCCTGTTTGGCGTGTGCAAGGCGTATGCGCTGTTTGACGAGCAGGTTGGGTACGCGCAGGGCATGAACTTTTTGATCATGCCGCTGCTCTTCAACATGGCCGAGGAGGAGGCCTTTTGCCTGTTGGTCAGGCTGATGAATCACTACCAGCTGCGGGATCTGTTTGTGGCGGACATGCCGGGGCTGCACCTGAGGCTGTTCCAGTTTGAGAGGCTGCTGGAGGATCTGGAGCCGGCGCTGTACTGCCACTTGCGGAGGAGGGGGATCACGCCGCACTTGTATGCCACGCAGTGGTTCTTGACGCTGTTTGCGTACCGCTTCCCGCTGCAGCTGGTGTTGAGGATTTATGACTTGATCCTCTCGGAGGGGCTGAGCGCGATCTTGAGGTTTGGCATTGTGCTCATGCAAAAGAACGCGGCGGCACTGCTGGGAATCACGGACATGAGCGCCCTGACGACGTTTTTGAAGGACAGGCTGTTTGATTTTTATATTGATGCCACCCCGTCGACGAATTCGATTTTGGAGAATGGGTTCTTTGGGAGCAGCAGCAGCAGTCTGGACAAGGAGGTTTACCGGGCGGATCAGCTGGTCAGGGATGCGTGCGAGGTGAAGATTACGCCCGAGGTGCTGCAGGCTTACAAGGTGGAGTGGGAGGAGAAGACGAGGGCGGAGAAGGAGAGGGAGCAGGAGCTGGAGGGGTTGAGGTCGGCGAATGCGAGTTATGCGAGCAGGGTGAGGCGGTTGGAGGAGAGGATCGAGGCTCATGATCGGGAGCAGGCGGAGCTGGCGACGGATTTGGTTAAGACCAAGGTGGAGAATGAGGAGTTGAAGGATGAGAATGAGAGCTTGAGGGGGCAGGTGAAGGAGTTGAGGATTGTGATTGAGAAGCAGCCCGAGGAGCTGGAGCAGGCGTGGGAGTTGGAACGGGGGGATTTGATGAAGAGGAATGAGAAGGTGCACGAGGAGAATGAGAGGTTGGAGAAGGAGTTGAAGGACTTGGAGGAGGAGCTGGTGGCTACCAAGGTGCAGTATGCTGAGGTGTGTTGTTGCCTTTTACTATCCACTATCGATGACTGATGATGCTAACGTCTTTGTGACTAGGTCAATTCTCAACATGAGACACTCAAGCAAAAGTGGAAGGAGTTGAAGAAGCAGTTTGATAACTAAGCATGGCATTTGGCTTCGAGGAGGGGGGGGGATATATGTATTAAGGGTGTAACTCAAAAACACGTTTACATTGTGTGAAGGGATCAAGGAAAGGGGGGCATATTCGAGGGGTTAGGGGGTCTGGTTACCAAAGAACTAAATAACATAGCAAAGGTGGGTTATTATGCATAGTAGTTGTCAAGTGGGTGGATGGAGTTTTTTCTTTTATCATCCAACGGCTTGCAGCAGAGCAGCATAGAACTGATGGCTGCGGCCTGAATGGGACAATATCAGCAATTGTAGCTTGGTTAATCTGGTGCTTTTGCAGCGGTCAAGTATGAACTACAACAACTGGTCAAGCTCCGTTCTCAAGGCAGCTTGGTACAACAGCACATTAGACATCGAGTAATAACTCAGTCCTCCTCCTCATCCCCCTCCACAGCAGCCCCATCTCCATCACCACCCCCCTCTGTCCTAGATGCCTTTCTCTTCTTTTTCTCATTCTTCTTTTTCCTCTTCCTTTTCTTCTCTCCGTCCTCCCCGTCCACCTTTTCTTTTCCATTTATCGTCGGTGGTGTTACCTCCTCCTCTTTTTCGTCATTCCCAAGCACATCCTCCGTCTGAACATCTCCTTCTACACTCTCCTCCTTCCCCTCCACAGCCGCAGCTGAAATACCCTTTTCTTCACCGGTACTGACAGGCTTAGGCTCCTCAACCCTGACCTTCTTCTTCCTCCTCCCTGCCGGTTCCGGCTCCGCTACCCTCCCCCTCTTTGTCTTGCGTCCCAGCCCCCCCCTCCCGACCTCATCCTCGGACTCGCTCTCTTCCTTCTTGCGCTTTGCTTCCTCTTTTTGTCGCAAGGCGTTTTTCCCCAGGAGTTTTTTCTTGAGGTCGTCGGTTGCGAGCTGTTGGGCTGTGGGGAGGGGTTTGGATGAGGAGAAGCCGATGCCTTGATTTGGTGGGGGGATGTAAGATAGGTCCGAATCGGTGTTGCTTTGGGGAGGGGGTTGGTGGCGGGAGGTGGAGGAGAGTGAGGACTTGGTTGTGGGAGCTTTGCGGTGGTGGGAGATGGAAGAGAGGATGGAGGAGTGAGATTTTGAGATGGAGAGGGAGAGGGTGTTGAGGAGGGAGGTATATTTGTCTTTGGGGAGTTTTGGGTCTTGAGGGGGGGGTTCTGCTTGGGACATGGTGATGAGTTTTGGGGGTGTTTGGGGGGAGAGAAGAAGGGGTGAATGTGGATTTGTCGATGAGGTTGGTGACAGTGAGGTTGGCGATGGTGAGATGGTGGATGTGAGATGGTGGATGTGAGATGGTGGATGTGAGATGATGGATGTGAATATGCGATTGACGAAAGCTCATCAAGGTGTTCAAGGTGAGCTGTTATCGGAAATTATTTTTGGCTTATCGCTGGGGAGGGTTTGATTGGTGGTGGGGTGGAAGGTGGGATTAAGGCGGGCTGCGGTAGATGCATAGCCTTGCGAGCAATGCAGTGGTTGGAGCTATGGATATGCAGGTATTGAATTTATAGATGGTTTTCTCCAGGATACATTCTCAGTGGGAATAGACTGTTCTTTTCCAGGTATGTTGAGAAGCCTATTTCACATCACTGCTGACCCTGTAAATAGAGCACATCAAAACTAAATTGGAGCCTCATGATGACTTGCGGCTAAAGCCTCATCCTGCCTTCAATATCTGTTTTCACCCGGCTCTCATGTGACGTGAAAACCGAAATGGTTTGACAAGGGAAACTAGTATGATCCTTGGTGGCAGATCATGGGAATGAAACCGGGATTCTCAAATGCCATGATTCAGTACCGGCGTCCATCGCTCTCCACGGGGAAAGTGACAGGTGTGGGGAGCTTCCATCTGGTCCGGGGACCGTTCTTCAAGTTCAGGGCGCTGATGTCATTGGTTATGGTTCATCTCATAGCTTTCCGGTATGGGAAGGTCTCGTCTGTATACCGCACCGCGATGCTCGCGAGTGGTTTGGGATATCAACTGCAGGCAAATCAATGCCTTACGAGATAGCATACCTATTTATATATCGAAGCGGCGGAAGTCGACTCCCGCCTCGCGTCTCCGTACGCCGAAAATCTAGATCGGGCACGGGCCGGCCACAGCGGGTCTGGCAGGTGTCGGCTCAACCTCTCGGCAGCTCAGGCGGCGGTCAGCAGCCAGCCATTGGTTCGGTTATTCCCGGACCTATCGCAGACCAAGTGCAGCTCCCAGCAACCTGTTCTTGGCTGCCCAGCCCGCCGTCTGTTGGTTGGCTCTGCCCCCCTTGGAGCGTCATTTCGAAAAGTGAATACAGGGTCCCCAAATTGACCAACGTCGACTTTTATCATCGACATAAACCCATCACAACGCTTCGCTGCCTTTCCGACCGAAGCACATCTCCCCTCCTCCTCCTCCTCCACACACCCACAACCACACATCATGTTCAGACTCGGTCGCAACCGCGCATTGGCCTCGGCCTTTGCTGCCCCCAAGGTATGTCGTTGCGCCAAATAGATCCAGCAGCGCAAACGGTGAAGACGGTGAACCTGAAACTAATCTGTCTCTGCCCGCTTCTTCACAGACTTCCCCCGCCCCCAGACTTCCTAGCTTCGCTCAACAACAAAGGAGAGCGCTCAGCATCCACGAATACATCTCGGCCGACCTCCTCAAACAGGTGAGACATAGCAAAGAGTGGACCCCTCGAATTGGTCCCTCATCGCAGGAGAGAAGAATCATCCCGCTGATCTCGGTCGAATAGTATGGCATCGATGTCCCCAAGGGCGCCGTTGCCAAGTCTGCCGCCGAGGCTGAGGCTGTCGCGAAGTCGATCGGCAGCGACGACATGGTCATCAAGGCCCAGGTCCTCGCCGGTGGTCGTGGCAAGGGTACCTTTGATAACGGCCTGAAGGGCGGTGTTCGTGTCATCTACTCCCCCACCGAGGCCAAGATGTTCGCCGAGCAGATGATCGGTCACAAGCTCATCACCAAGCAGACCGGTGCTCAGGGCCGTCTCTGCAACTCCGTCTACATCTGCGAGCGCAAGTTCGCCCGCCGCGAGTTCTACCTCGCCGTCCTCATGGACCGTGGCTCCCAGGGCCCCGTCATCGTGTCCTCGTCGCAGGGCGGCATGGACATTGAGGGTGTCGCCAAGGAGAACCCCGATGCTATCAACACCACCTACATCGACATCAACGTCGGTGTAACGGACGAGATGGCCCGCGACATCGCCGTCAAGCTCGGCTTCAGCGAGCAGTGCGTTGATGATGCCGTCAAAACCATCCAGAACCTCTACAAGATCTTCCTCGAGAAGGACGCCACCCAGATCGAGATCAACCCCCTCTCCGAGACCTCGGACCACAAGGTCATGTGCATGGACGCCAAGTTCAACTTTGACGACAACGCCGAGTTCCGCCAGAAGGAGGCCTTCGAGTGGCGCGACACCACCCAGGAGGACGCCGATGAGGTGCGCGCCGCCGAGTCCGGCCTCAACTTCATCAAGCTCGACGGTGACATCGGCTGCCTTGTCAACGGCGCCGGCCTTGCCATGGCCACTATGGATATCATCAAGCTCAATGGCGGCCAGCCCGCCAACTTCCTCGACGTCGGTGGTGGTGCTACCCCCGCCGCCATCAAGGAGGCTTTCGAGCTCATCACCAGCGACCCCAAGGTCACTGCCATTTTCGTCAACATCTTTGGCGGTATCGTCCGCTGCGACGCCATTGCTCACGGTCTGATCAACACTGTCAAGTCGCTCGACCTCAAGATCCCCATCATTGCCCGTCTGCAGGGTACCAACATGGAGGAGGCCCACCGTCTGATCAACGACTCGGGCATGAAGATTTTCTCTATCGATGACTTGCAGAACGCTGCCGAGAAGGCGGTGCAGCTCAGCAAGGTTGTCAAGATGGGTATGTTTCTCTTGCTCTTTGAATTTGCCAAAACATCAGCTGACATGTTGGTTTTACAGCTCGTGACATCGATGTCGGCGTTGAGTTCACTCTTGGTATCTAAAGTATGTATATATCTGAAACACTAGGCGGTTCCTAGCTCGGTTCCTAAAGGGTTGATTCAAATAGACTGGATGGGAATGGAAAGGGGGGTCGACGGTTGGTTTTCAAGGGGGACCAGGCCACACTTGTATTTTGTTGTTCGTCTTTTTTTGCAAAGTATGTGTTAACCACACCATTTTGTGTTCAGAGCGTTCTCTTTTTTTTTTTTTTTTTGAGGGAGTGGGAGAAGAAGTGGTAATTTGCATGACCTGCTTTTGCACATTGGGTTGGGGAGGGGGCAAAGGGGGGTTTGGTGTGGAAGGGAATGGCATAGAGTTACCTACAAATGGTATTTTTCGTCGTCGTTCATTTTTGGTTGTGTACATATGCTGTTGAGTGATGCCTGTGTGACTGGGGTGGGAATGATTGGATGTAAGGCATGCCATGTCTTTGGAGGGGGGGCATAGCTGATGTTATATGATCGACAGATAACGACCAACAGACATGCCACATTTTCCCATCTGACACTGGGGGGGGGATCTTTTTTGCCATCTCAATTTGAGAGAATTCGGTCTAGATCTTTCTGCTGATTTGGATACTACCAACGAGACATCGATATTAACTGCGGCCGAGGCGCTTCACAGGACCCGGGGACGTGGGATGCCAATGGGTCGAGAGCGCTCTAGAATCCGGGGTAAATTGGTAAAAGGACTCCCCTCACTTGAGGAAAGACGGGGCGGTTTTGTCCATCTCGTTGGGATGAGGGGGCTGGTGGTTGAGGTGAAAATGCGGGGAAAATAAAAACTTGGGGTAACTTTCTTGTTCAAGGTAGGATGGTGAGATTTCTTGGGTTTGGGGGCTTTTCGTCAGGCCATTCACCGCTGGACCGGTCGGGCGGAATGGTGAGTTCCAAGCTTTTGAAGGGGGGGAGGGGTTGGTGTTGTAAATTCACGCAAGAGGTTGAAGGGGGGGTTGATGTTCACGATGGCGGAGATGGTGAATTTGATGGTGTTGTAGATAGAAATGATGATATCGATAAGATAACTAGGACTTATGTAACAAATCTTACTGTGGATTTGATACCAGCTTCGATATATAACAAGACTTGTCATTGGGTACTGATGGGTGACTGATAGGTAACTGCTGTGGCTAGATGTGGATGGGGTGGGTGGTGGGTGTTAGTCGAATGACTTTGCCTTTCTTGGCGAGAAGTCCAAAGATGCGGGCGACACTCGGGATGTCGCCTGATGGAGGAAGGTTGGTTTGGAGTTGGGTTGGGCGGGATTTGATTTGGGGTGGGCTGCATGTGCTTGGACACACACACACACACACATACACACACACGCACGGCTGGACCTGCATGGGATGAATTCTGTCCTCTTGTATATCTTCCCCTCATGTCCCTCCCTTCTTTTTCGGAGTTCGGTTTCTCTTTTCTCTTCGACATTCGGGAAAAAGTGGCAAAGGGCTTCATCACTTACACGGACTTGTTATCCACCTCGAGATCCAGTGCGCCAAGAGGAAGACAGGGACTGGTGTTAGTCACGGATGCACCTACAACCCTGGAGGTGTTAGTCACTGTGCCACGTTTAACCCTTGGCCTGAGCGCAGGACTCATCTTTTCAGGTCTTTTCGAAGATCTATATAACTTGGGCGAAATCGTCTTATTTGTTGTTTTATCCTTCCATTATACGCTTCTCAGACTATCAGAAAGTCTCTCAAAGTTTCAAGAACACCAAGAACACCGTTCCTCAACACCACACCACACCTTCACCACCCACTCCTCACTCAAGGAAGATACAAGGAACACAAACTCAAAAATGAGCTGCCCCTGCTCCCGCTGCTTCAACGGCCTAGGCCACCACTACTCCCCACCACAAATCCAGCCCCAACAACAACAACCAAGATCACCCTACGGCAGCACCAGCAGCTCCCTCCTCAACAAGCTCAAGAGGAAGACGAGCATCTCCAGCATAGCCTCGAGCACACCACTCCTCAGCAGTTCATCCCAGAAGTGAGAGTGGCCATGGTCAACAATTGACAGAATGA
This sequence comes from Podospora pseudopauciseta, assembly GCF_035222475.1. Lineage (NCBI taxonomy): Eukaryota > Fungi > Ascomycota > Sordariomycetes > Sordariales > Podosporaceae > Podospora > Podospora pseudopauciseta. Next base: position 2,727,839 of record NC_085893.1, on the reverse strand, counting down.
GACCACAGCATGCACCGGGTCATGAAACGGAAAGCAACCGGTCACCACAAATGAACCACTTCACACTGGCTTCTGTCGGATACACACAGAAAAAACACCGCTCCTAAATTATACCACACCACGAACACCACACTTATATCAAGGGAAAGGAGCCCAAAGAACCAACAACACAAAAAGTAAACAACAACCACCAAACACGACATCTACACCTTGTTAGGGTTGCAGGCGAAGACGCAGAAGAAGGCGACAACCAAGCAACGACATGATCTGCCACGTGGAGCAAGAGAGAGAGAGAGAGGGAGGGAGAGAGAGAGAGAACAGACAGGAAGCGATACCCAAAAAGCAGGAGCGAGGTGTTTCCTTTTGCTTACTTTTCTGGAATTTCATGAAGCGTTTTGGGTACAGTTTGGAACTGGTTTATGAAGATATGATTTTGGACGCATTGTCGCTGGAGGATTTGCGAATGTTTATCAAGAAGGAGTTCTTCCATTTTTTAAGGAGTTTATATAGTAGCGTTTCTCTAGGGTTCAGTTGGTATCCAAGAAGTCTTTGAACTGTATTCGTAAATGCAGTATGGAGTGTTTCGTTCCAGTGAGCATTTGGTTAGAAGCCTAAAACCGGTGACGATTATTCTTCTTGTGTACCGATTTCCTCATCGTCTTTACTGTTCTTCAATCTTCTCAAAGCTCGTCATCGGTTGAAAGAGCACGACACGAGTATTGCATCTCAATAAGCCGCAGGAGCAAAACAATACCTGCGGTCACATTCACACACACACACAAATCACATGGATAAGGCAGAGTTCCGTATTACTTAGACAAAACCTAGCCATGTAATGAACCCTTGTTATGCCCAAACTCAAATCAACAAAACACAGACACAGACAGGACCTGACGCACATAAAAAGAGCTGTAGTAGGTAGTAGCAATGCCAGAAACACGACATCAAAGGAAATTAAAAGAAAAAAAGGCCCAACCGCAAACCTCCCTATTCAGTACTGTTCCTGTTTGGGTCCGCCCACCCCTTTCCCGTTCTGCTGTGCGCCTTCTGGGCCGTGCCAAAGAGCTATTAACCCCCCTTGTGGTATGTCCTTTGCCATTTTCATGCTGGCGTTCTCCTCTGCGGCTGTCTAGGAGTCATATCTGAAGTCCAGCCAAAAAGAGCCGCGTAGCTTCCCATGGCGAATTCCAAACCACTTCCTAAGAAGCGTAACTTGCCCAACCAACAACAGCCCGGCGTAGATTCCACACGGAGTAGGTAGACAGACAGACAGACAGACAGAAAACCTTCCCTCACACACGGCTCCCGCAGATCTAACCATATCCGGCCCATCCGATGCAAGAAAACCGTCCCAACGCCCCAGAAACAACAACGGCGCACAACGCTAAGGAGACAAAATTATCGTTTAGCAGCAGCCACCGGACTGGTTGTTGGAGACACCCTGTCCAGGCGACACGTTGACGTTCGCCTTGGTGTTGTTGGTGGCAATGCTGCTGCCCATGCGCTCCTTGATCTGGCGAGCCATGGTCAAGAAAGCCTGCTCGACGTTGCTGGCGTTCTTTGCTGATGTCTCGAGGAATGGGATGCCCAAGCTGTCGGCAAATTCCTACAAAACGCCACGGGTCAGCACGATGCACACCTTGTTGCTGCGGGGGCCAACAGTCCCGAGGCATGTGATCCCGACAGTTGCGGGGAAATGTGAGCCTTACCTTTGCGACTTGGTAATCAACCACCTTCTTATCCGCCATATCGCTCTTGTTGCCAACCAGGAGCTTGTTAACGCCCTCGGTGGCGTACCTGTCGATTTCTTGGAGCCATTGCTTCACGTTGTTGAAGCTGTCCATATCGGTAACATCGTAGACGACGCAGATGCCGTGCGCGCCACGGTAGTATGAGGATGTGATTGTGCGGAAGCGTTCTTGGCCGGCAGTATCCCACTGTAACTTTCGAGTTAGCCGGTGCTGCTGTTGCCCATCTTTCTCTTTCGGGCGGGGGGGGGGCATACAATCTGGAGCTTCACGGTCTTCCCGTCGAGTTCGATCGTCCGGATTTTCTGCATACGGGTTAGCCGCTGCTGGTGGGGTTTCGGTTTTTTTTGGGAACGCATACGAAGTCAACGCCGATCGTGGAGATGTAGGACTCGGTGTAGGTGTCGTCGGCGAACCGCAAGAGCAAGCAAGACTTTCCGACACCGGAGTCTCCGATGAGGAGGAGCTTGAAGAGATAGTCGTATCTGGTGTGACGTTAGAAGAGGCTGTACGCAAGGGACTGGCCGTAGAACTGCAGGGGCGTGGCCAGTAAGACAGTCGTGGGAGAGACACTCTGACAGAGGCGGTGGTTAGCAGGCAAACAAAGCGACAAGAGGGCGGCAGACGGCAGGGGTTGGTGGCTTGGGCTCAACTCACTACTCGGGATTCATGGTGGGCAGCGGTGATAGCGATGGGTGGATATCAGGATGAGGAGTCGGCTCGACGGTGGTGGCGGTGGTAATGGTGATGATGGAGGGGCTCGGGGTACGGTTCGCGCCGACAACAGTTGAGAGAAGGTTGATGATGTGTAGAAGGCAGCAGGTCGGTCGGCGTCTCTTGGAAAGGCTGCGTCAGGGCGTCAGAACAACTGGGGGTGGACCCAGCTTGATTGGACCGCTGGAGACAAAACGCAGGGGCCTACTAGGGGGCGGCTCACGTGATGCTTATCGGCTGGGCGGTGTACTCGACACCACTGTATCATGCGTACCTATCAACTGTTGATCGCGAGCAAAGACGGCGGAATGAGCAAGGCGATGAGCAAGACGAGGAGGTGTTGGTGGAACGAACATAAACTGGGGGCTTGGATCTTTTCAAATAAATATTTTCTGGAAGAAAGTTACAGTTTTGTGCCACCGTCAAGTGGGCTGTCTCTCTGGGCTGTCTCTAATTAACTCTTAGACAGCAGGATCTTCCCAGATGGTAGCCGCCTGACTGATATCGTCATCAGCTGCCAGAACCCAAAATATTCCGCCCGGTCAGGAGTTGCTCTTTTTACTATGGTTTCCAGCGCATCTTTACCGGGCTTGCCGTCGACTGACTTTCCACATGGCCAGCGGGACGAGATGCTGGCTTCTTGGGGCGTGCCGTTGTATGTCTTGGATGGCACCATCAGTGCGTTTGAGCCACATCACAAAGCACACAAGCCATTCTGTTCTGCCTCTGCATAGATGTGATACAGAGGCCAAAGAGCGTCCTGTGAGACTTCCATGATTCCAATTTATTTCTTAAGGTCTACAAAAAGATTATCTCTCAGACATGACATGTTGCATCTCTCACTTATCGTCTTATCCGAGAGCCCCGCTCCGAGCACAGCGCCAGGACCACATGGCAATGGAGTGTAGCGCCGACAGCCGTTCATCGCCAGCGCCGCAAAAGAAATTCGGACACTGACATCATTCCGACAAGCACCACCATCCCGGCACAATCCGTCTTCTATACTTTGCGCCGCCAGCAGCACTCACCGATCGAGGACTATAATATCACTCTGCCGTATCCAACCGTCAATGTCTACACCATCAAGAGCTCGAGCTCTGCGATCAACATGCGCATCAACACCATGGACAGCTCCCGCAGCTCCCACAACCGGTAGACAGCTCCAGCAACCCTCAACCTCACCACCACAATCACAACCACAACCACCATCCCACCTACCACACCAATCTCGCCCCCTTTCAACAACAGTACCGGCCCAACCCGCAATAAACTTCCACTCCCACCCCCCGCTATCCTTTCCCTCCTCCGCAGACCCGGACCAAAAACCCCCAGACAAAGACCGCAAAGTCAAGCTCGGCAAAAGTGAGCCGCTTCCCCCTTCCTCTCCCCCTTTTGTTCCCCCAGTTCATACTAACATTGTCCCCTCCCAGCCCTAAGAACCCTCCAATCCCACCTCCCCACCATCCTCCTCTCCCCCCTCCCCCAAGAAATCCTCTCCCCCTCCATAACCTTGCACCTCTTCCCCTCCACTCACCCCCACCTCCCCGCCGTCTCAGGCCGAATCTCCTACATCGCCGCCCTCTTGTCGTCACCAATAGCATGGAACCGCCTCCCCCTCGTCGGCAACGTCCGCTTGGAAATCCTTTCCGAACGAATGATCAAAGACCCTCACTACTCCTCCCCCGCGTTCCGACAGACGAGACCGAAGGATGCTTTTGGGGAGCAGCTGATTGTTAGGTGGAGGACCACGGGGGGGAAGCAAAAGTTGGGAAAGGCAAAGGGGGAGAAGAATGGGTGGTTGCCTTGGGAGAAAGATGACGGAGGGAAGCAAGGGGGGGTAGACACGGAATATAAAGCCCCGGTGGGGACGGCGCAGGGGGTGGGTAGTGGCAAAGAGTTTACCGGGTTGTTTATTTTTGATTTTGACACGGAGGGGAGGATAATCAGTCATACTATCGAGCATGTTGAGCAGGGGGGGCAGTGGGAGAGGGGGGTGGGGGCTAAGGTGGTGGGGTTGACGGATTGGTTGTTGGGGGGGTTTAGAGGGGGGGACGGGGGGGCGCCTTGTCCTGCTTTTGCGGGGAATAGGGGGGGTTGTTTTGAGGGGAGTGGGAAGGGGAGGTGATACTGGGGAAGCAAGTGTGTGATTATGAGTTTCATGTCTATGCTTATGAATGAATGGGCGGGGTGTATTTATGGTTATTATACATCAGGCGTAACAAGAGGGGGGTAGGTGCTGGCAAGCGGTTATGTGAGCATTGGGAAAGGGGCTGGTGGGAGTTGGAGGCAGATGTAAAATATGATACCACCCTCCTCTGTGTATTTTACGAGATCAAAGTCAAAGTTGCAAACATAAGGCAAAAACAAAATGCATTCAACTGTCAAAGCCAAAATGCGACTACAAAACAAGGATATGTTGGACATCCTCTCTTTCACTCATCCAAAGAAAAACAAAAGAAACAACAAGCCGTGTTAAAACAAGCCTGTCCCCCCGTCCCTCATTTTCTTCCCATCCCCCCAACCTAAGCCCTCGTATCACCCCCCATCTCCCCGCTCAGCTCCCGTGACGTCGTTCCCCTGGCCCTCAACCCCTCAGCCTCAATCTCGATCCCGTTTCCGTTGGCATAACCCCCGTTCAAAACCTTCTTCACCCCATTGATTTTCTTTTCCTCCCCCTTGCCGGCAGCACCACCCTTAGCAGCCAAGTACCCGTTCAAAGCCCGCTCGGCAGCCCTGACAACCTCCCTCAGCGCCTTTGCGGTCTCATCATCTTGTCCCCCCTTTGTCCCGTTCATCCCCAGCAGCTCCCTAATATGCGCGTTGAGAAACACACCCTCCAGCTGCTCAGGCTTCATATCCCTCGCGCCGCTGATCCGTCCTTTACAGCTGCTGCTTCCACAGAAGCAGTCGAACGGCTGGGCCATGGCGTATTCAGTCGAGGGGTAGAAGAAGGTGAGTTCCTCCCCGACTTTGAGCCCTTTTGGTCCGGCCATGACGACGAGGTTGGTGGTGTCGAAGATGAGGGAGGGGTCGCACGAGTGGTTGATGTAGAGGAGGTCAGAGTTGAGGTTGAGGTGGGAGTTGATCCCGCACTGGACGGTAGCATAGGTTGGGGAGGGGGCGGGGGTGCAGGGGGGGAAGTCTAGCTTGGCGAAGAGGCCGAAGGGGGGGAGGGTGATGAGGGAGAGGGATCTGGTTGTGAAGGAGGTGTCGTCGGTGGCGTAGATGACTTGTTGGATGGTGGGGTGGGAGGGTTGGGGCCAGTGGGGGGTCACGTGGGACATTTTGGCTGTGGTGAGGGCGGGAAGGTTGGTGATGGGTGGTGGTGTGGTGTTGATGCTCCAACAGATGGATGTTTGGGGTAAACAAAAAGTTCAAGAAACTATCTTGAAAAACAAAGAGAGGAAAAGAGAAAAAGAAAACGCAACAGCAAACCGAGATAGTACTCTCCCCTTTTAGTACAACGCCAACGGTCAACCGGCAGTCAAACCCACTCTTTGTCTCCTCACCACATCCCACTACCGTATCCAACCAACACAGTCGGTCGTTGCTCGGCTTAGAGGAGGCAACACCCCCCTCTCCTCTCTCCCCATCCCATCCCCCATGGCCGGGATGATGGTAGCCAGGTGTCCACCTCAAGCATACTTTACCAAGGCAACAACCCATCAAGCGAGAGACGCAACATGAAAAAAAAAGCATATGACAGAGCCGCCCTTGTTACTCGCGGCGCGCGCGATTTCTCATCCTTCACCACCACCACCACCATCACCTACCATCATCATATGTCAGGTATCACCATCTCTTCTTACCTCATCATTGGAATTGCCCCTCTATCATACACCTATCAATTGATCCAATATGAACCCCTCCTCCCTCTGTCGTCAATCTCCCCCATAACCCCCATAACACTGAACATACACCTGCTCTGGCCAAGAAAAATCCGATCGCGATATGCCCAACACCAACCAAAACCAGCCTACCAAGAGCCTCAGCATACATAAGGGCGGGGTTGCGTTGTTTTTTCTTCATATCCTTGCACTATTCCCACTTCATGACCCCCAAAAAGAAAGGCGGGGTTTCCTCCGGCTTCCCGGCATTCAACTCACCCTTATCCACCACCAAAGGTACGGTAACGAATACCGCGGGGAAGAAGAACAATGAAGAAGAAAAAAACTTGCCATCTTACAAACCCACCCCATCCGCAATGAGAGTACGCGGATGCGAGTTTCAACCTATGAGGAACGGCCGGGTTTCCCAATGTGGCACTTGTGTGTTCCAACTCCCTCCCCCCTTCTTACTTGTGCCTGTTTTGTGGTTACCATGAAAATCCCTGTCAGTCATTTCATGCACGCCATAGATGCGCTTAAACCTTTCAGCAATGCCCTGTGTACCAAGACCAATCGCGTTTCCAAATCCCCCCCTCTCCTCTCCATACCATGGGGGTTGGGGTTGGCCTTCCCCCATAATAAGTGGTATATTGATATGTATAGAATCGGGGTAGCGAATATAACGTCATGGCGCCAGGGGAAACAATGAGGCTTCTTTGTCCCACTATCTTCGGCGTGGGGGAGGGCTGGTAAATAAAAACTGAATAAGATATCTACCACCCGCCCAAGATGTTCTTGTTGTTGTTGTTGTTGGATACAGGCCGCCTCTTAAAATAGGTGAATGATTCGAACGGGAAAGATTCTAGAAGAGAACTTTCCCCCCGAGAAAGGACTGGAGAAGGGTAAAAAGCGGGGCCGGCTGAACGGTGTTAGTGTCAACGTTTTAGCGGGGTTGATCCCCCTAATATCTCGCTAGGGCAGACTGTAACAGACATGTCGAATGCTTGACCTTTCCTCCAACGCGCTCCGGATCTGCAGAGACAGGTGACAGAGAGACGAGTTTGGAGGTGCAATATGCCAGGGCACGAGAGGGACGTTGGTGAGGTTTGGAGTGTGATATCTGACTTGTCACTAGAGAAAAGTGATAACAATTGGGGGTCAGCCATCAGCCTCGATTCCCCCCTACCCCCCCAGCAGGTCTTGATGATCTGAGAAAATTCCAGACGATGTCAACACCAGCAAGCCCGAGGTTGACGGGGCTGATATCAGATTCTCGTAGAAAAAAAAAAGAAAAAAGAAATGGCCGCACGTGGCTCTCACGGACTCTGTATGAAACATAACATCCATCCATGTGGGGGACAGGGGGCTCAACCTGTCCTGAATGGTACCGAGGAGCTTCAGGACACGGGAGAGAGACAGAACCTCGCAAGCCACCGTCATGCTCCACCGTCTGTAAGAAGCAAGTCATTCCTGCAGAGAGCAGCCCATCCCGCTGTGCATCGGCGGGTACGGTCAATGATCGATGGCGCAGAGAAAAGAACGGACTGCGTGGCATCAGACTCGGTACTGCGCGGTGTCTTAGGGGCTCCCCCCCTCCCCCTCCCCCATAGAGCGGGTCGCCCGTCACAGTGTCCCACCTGTCAAAGGACTTGAGATGCCGGGTTGGGTTGCCAGATATCCCACCTTTTTACCATTTATTTTTTACGCTGCTTGCCTGTTTGGTCGACCCGGACTTGTGTCAACTGTGGGTCGGTTCGCTGAGCATTATCGTGGATATTATCGTGTCCTCGTGTCCTGGCTGTTTAACCAGAATGTCACTTGGAAAATGGGACCTATGGCCGCATACGCTGCGGGCAGCTTTCGAATCCACTCTAGAGCCACCAGAACTACATGCTCTTCCGCTTGGAAACATGCCGTCGGTCCGTTTCTCGTAAACAGCCATGCTGCCCTGTTGTTTCCAAAACCGCCAGACGGCTGGAGCGGCCGCCCTGCAGGACATAGTCCGTAGTCGAGGACAGACGCTAGGAGACAGGCGAAGCATGTATAGCGGGGAACGTCTCGATGGCGTGGGCTTGATAGAGATCCATAGCGTCACCGGAGTGGGTTGCGGCTTAAACGTGCGGCCTTAACACGCCCTTTAATCTCTGGGATGCCAGACCACCACGTTCCCGCGACCTGTCACCTGGACAGCTTTGCATAGATTCGACCCCTGCTTGGGATGATCAAGATTCCGGTTCAGTCCAAGGATGAGGGTGTTCCGCAATCATCAGATTGTGAGTTTATTATCCGTGCGCTGCTGCCGGGCACCATGTACTGCCCCCCATCATGGAGCAGTCGAATCAGCCGGGCTCCTGAGAGAGCCTGGCAGACGAGTCACCACGCAACCCTGTCCATCAACCCGCGTCCGAGTGGGATGCCACATGCAGTGCTGGAGGCCTTTCGATAGGAGCAGTGGGCTGGTCTCACTATCGGGGGCCCATGGCCAAGGTGGAACTGTATCTCTCGCCCTCCCCTCAAGGGAGGAGTCTTCGCTCAGGCCTCTTTTGAGAAAGTCAAGTGTGTGGGGGACATCGGGTCCTCGCAGTGCTTAAAGAGGAGCTGATCACCAGGTGTCTTCCAGTCGACCTGCTCAGCATTCTTCATCCTCTTCAACCTCTTCAGACGCCGAGATCCGAAGCGAAGCTAAACAACCAGTCCCTAAGGTTCCTATTAGAACACTACCACCGTCAAAACATAGCACGGAGGGACCGGAACCAACCTTCACCAATACGCCGTATCCAGCGATAGCCAATCCGGAGCTTCCCAAGGTATGTTGCATGAAATGCAGAGCGGGGTGCCACAGGGCTAATGTCAACCTCTTCCACAGATGGCGCATTTACTTCCTGCATCCTCCTTCGTTTGCCAGGGCAAGCCTCAACCTCCTCCCGCTCCTACACCTCCCACTCCCAATCCTCCAGAGCCTCCTTACTAAATCCGAGGGCAACCAAGCTTGGGATAACGACGATAAGGAAACGGCCTTGCAGATATGGGTCGATCGAAACGACAGATCCCCTTGATCGACCGCGGGTCGGCCCGTGTGGCGCAACCTCGGCAAATATGGAAACGAACATGACGCGAGGGATTTAAAGAGCCTCTATCTGCTACCTCGGCACTTCGGGGCTGGCTGAAAGGGCGTGAGAACATGAGTGGGACCATGGGTTTCTCTTGGGAAGCGGGCTTGTAACAAGTATAACGATGGCTGTTCGGTATTGCGGCTGGTGAAGAAATGAAACACGAGAGAAAGGCGGCGACTTCACATGCATTACCTGGGAGGCAAAGCACTGGTTTCAGGTGGAACGCTGTTTGAAGCATTCATAGCATTAGCAAGCGAGATTATGCATTCCCTATGCCAACCCTTCCTCGTGAAGCCCGTATCCAACCACCAGGCTTCTGCTACCTGTTCTCGTTGATGAACGAAGCGAGACCATCCTCGGCGATCATGAGGATTTGCATGTTGGCCAGAGACTCGTTGACGCAGGTGGTGCCGTTTAGGAAAGCACACCAGAGCTTCTGGACAACGTTGTCAAGAGTGGGCAGTCTCAAGTGGCGCGTCTCTGTGTCTTCGGTCGTGGTGGTGATGAGGAGACGTTGAGCAGCAGGGCAACGGTCGATGATGTGAAACAAAGTGCCAAAGATGGAATCGGACTCGTAGAGGCTGAGATGTAGCTCCTCAAAGGCACAGGCAATGTGCTTTATGCGGGCGGTGTCCTCTTTGCGAAAGAAGTGAGACATGGGCGAGCTGAAGCCAAACTCATCGTAAGGTTCGAGCTCGCCAAGTAGGAGCAAAGCATCCAGGTTGAAGTTGAACCAAACACGAGCGTCACCCTGTGCGGGCAACACACTCGTTTCTGGGGCGGCCAATCTCGGCGGAATCTTCCAGGCAAAGGTGAGCTCGTAGTGGCGGAGAGCAAGAGCGCGAGATTCGCGGTTTACATGAAGCAAGACCGGGATGGAGCGTGTCGTTGAACGCTTGGCCATTTGGGCGTGTTTCTGGGTCTTGCACCGGTTGTCCACACATGCTGCCAGAACGATCCTCGGTTGGATCAAGACTTCCCAGATAGATAGTCGGATTTCTGGCGGAAGATCACCAAAGCAGGTGAAAATCTGGGTTGGTTGTTGTTTGGAAATCCCCTCATCCAGGCCATCGTGGACAACTTGAAACTCGAGCCGGAGCCGGGTCTTTTCCTCGCCCCGGTTATACCACAATAGAGACATGTTTGCTGTTGAAAGAAGGGCTAGAAAAAATGATCAATATCCAAAAATGAGATGTAGTTTGCAGTTTGCGAAAATCGGAAACAAACGCCACGGAGCTTAATGGTTCGATGAGATTGAGATGGCAGGTGGCTAACGGTGTTTGGCAAAGCTCACAGTTAGGCAACCATCGTGTAAGCCGCGCTCTTTACAGTGGTGGCTGTTTTTTCCCTAACACCGGGAACATGCCCAGACCGTTGACAAAGCTTAATCGGTAATATTTAATCTTATCAGATTGCTAACAGCAGACCGTTTGTTTGCTTAACAAGCCAACGGTGGGAGATAAATCTCAGATAAATCTCAGATAAATCTCAGATAAACCTTATCGTCTGCATATGCCCTTTTGATATCTATTCAGAGCGACCTAAGTCAGGGTATTTGATGGTTGGACGTCCAAATAGCCTCACAAGCTTTTATGAATGGACCCACCGTACAGAGTGTGCGGCTTATGCCGGCAATGGCCCCTCGAATACGTAAGAGATTGGTTGAACCATCTGATGAATTCGTCCAGCTTCCCGTCAGAAAAGACAGCCAGCGGGAACGCCGAAGCCGGCCTCGAATCTGGGAAGTTTAGGGAGGTCGTCGTCGACAGGGGCCCGCTGAGCTTCTGCACCCAGGGATGTTCTGCATTACAGAACGCCACCAGATGGCCAAGCCTACCCCTGTGAGGCTCTGCCCGAAGTCTTCTCGTAATGTCAACAACAACCTGAATCGCTGTACACCAGCTCCGCAGTCGGAGAATCCAATTTCCGCAGGAAATGGCAATCTTGAAAGGCTTCGGGTATCTACCAGCACAGACCGGTTGCGGGGTGCTTGGCAGTTGGCGATGCATCTGGCACACCCGGCGGCAGCCATGTGCCAAATGTCAGGAATATCTGGGGAAGCGCCACCATCCATGGATTTTCTTTTTTGGAGAATTTCTGATTGGATGTCTTGAAAGAGAGTGGATGAAGGGCATGGCGTGCCAGCTCGATCCTGGAGGCTGTCCATTGATCCGAACTCTTACCGCGGGGAACAAGAACTGAGAATCCTATCTGCACGTGGAATGCCCAGCGGGAGGAGCCAGTGTGCTGAAACCAGTTGGAAGATGCTTCTGGAACAGACGTTGTAACATGGATATATTGCACTTTGAAGATGAACACAAGTTGCATACGGACACACAACAGAAGAGACCTTTTTGACCATTGAAGTCTGAAGAGGCTCAGAGACATTGGGTCAGCCCCACATATCCGTTCGGCCGGGAGATGGTTAGCCTACGTGGGGTTTCTTGGCCCATCTGCCGCTGCTGACTCTTGGCTTTCTCCCGTCTGTCTTGTTCACATGCTTACGATTGATTCTCTTGGGCACCCGCCCTCTCACAGAGCGCAGCCGACACTGGAAATCTCGCTGGAACTATATTCCTCTTCCTGTCTTGCCAGCCGCTTTGGACATCGCTTCAGCTTGGTCCAGACTCTTGGTACCCCTCACCTTTTGTGCACCTACTCTGTCCGTACAGGTAATCTATCTTTCCTGCAGTTGTCCCAGCTTCCTAGTTGTCTAACCTTTGCCAGAGAATAGGCCATCACCAACGGGTGAAGACTGTCCATCTCTGACTGACAGTCCCACGTCGCCATAACACAGTGACTTCCTCCGTGTGGGGAAACCTGGAGAGCGTTGCAAGTGGCTTGGCACCGAATCCCCAGGAAAACCCCACCGTGGAACGTGGAGTGCTTGGATGCAGCCCAGAAACTGTGCTTCGATCCCTTGCCCAACCGCACGACATCCTCTTGTCCGAGGACCAACCAACCTTTACCAAGGCCCTCGACGAAGCCGTTCCCGGTCGATCGCCCCGTGTAGTCTACACCGAGAGCACTGTGACAGCAGCACCGTCTCGTCTTCGCTTTGGTCTTTGTCCAGTCATCAAAAAACACCCGTGTCCAGACGGAAGCCTTCCATTTTAGAGGCTGCCAATTGGTGGGGATCTAAACGTCATTTGGAGAAAGTGACGTCCTTACCAAGACCCCGGTTCCATTCCGCCTGGAGTTCCATTGTGTGCCCCCAGTGCCCCCCCATCAACCCCCCCGCCCTGTCGTCTGCACCTGTGACGCAGGAGAGGCAGGTCAGGAAGCCTGGTTCATCGACGCCTGGGCTGCCGTCAACGGCTGGCATAGGCCTTGTGGTTATGTGAGCGATAAGCCACCGGAGAGGCAGATGACCTTGACAATGACAGAGACTAACCAGTCAACCACGGGGCAATAAGTTCAGACGACGGGAACTCCTCGGACGGCCGCTCCCTCGACCATCTTTTGCTGTTTGCCTCGTCTTAAAATCTCACTACATCCTTATCCATACACTACCCACCGTTCCACGCCTCAGTCCGCCGCCCCGAACAGCTCGGTCGAATTGCCGCAAGTAGCAGTTGGTTGTTGGATTCCTGGGTACGTTGCGTCTCGTCTCTCTCTTCTCTCGTTTTCTTATCCCGGACCTGGGGACCAGAGTGTGGTGCGCCGCTCGGCACATCATTAGATGGGCGCATCCAGATTGAGCGTTCGGGCCTGCGGAGGAGGCTTCCTAACCCACTACGTCCAATCACTCCTGACCTCCCCGCCTTGTTGCGCTTAGACAGGCCACATGCTCTTCGAGCTGTGTCTATGATTGAGATGCCTAGTCCCACATGCTACAACTCATGAGTAGGAGGACAGCTCCGTGAGTGCGGGCCGTGGAAATGGGGGGTCCACTCTGCCTCAATATCTCTATTCCTCCACCTTCCCTCATCCCCATCCCCGAGCTTCCCGCCGCCATATAATCCCGAACTGTCCCGGCCGAGGATCGGTGTCTTGTTTGTCCCCATTCCCCCTAGGATCCAGCTCGCGCTTTCTCGCTCCTTTCCCTCAACCATCTTAAGAATATTTCACCTCTGCATTTCCAGTGGAATGCCACCTTACTGTCTTCAAGATTGTCACTACTTCTACCGCACAGCTCTACGCGGCCTGAACATCAGCACCTCCGTCTCGCCTCTCTACGCTTGAATCCAGATCAGCCCAACTGACAAGAAATGCCTACACAAGTCCGTCACTTCGCCACACCAAGAGCTCTTGGTGAGACTCTCACCCTTCCACTTGAGCCGGCTGAGTCGAAACCTCAGTCACCGCCACCTGAAACTCCTCGCACCATCGCAGACCTTCCAGTGATTCCAAAGCCGAGAAGAAACACAGTGCTCAAGGCTCGCAACTACGACATGGGTCCCTTTCGTGAGGAGAAGACCAAGGGAGGAGTCACGTACGCTCATCAGGACGAGTTACCCAAGCTGCCCATCCCAGCCCTCGAGCAGACCTGCCAGAGATATCTCTCTTCTCTCAAGCCGCTTCAGGGCCCAAGGGAACACCAAGATACCAGGAATGCCGTTCAAGAGTTCCTCAACAATGAAGGACCAGAACTGGACGCAAAGTTGAGGGCGTACGCGGAGGGGAAGACCAGTTATATTGAGCAGTTCTGTAAGTTGTTTGCTCGCTGGTCATGGAATGAACACTTTTGGCTAACAGTCAAGGGTATGATTCATATCTGAACTTCGATAATCCGGTCGTTCTCAACCTCAACCCCTTCTTCCTGCTCGAGGATGACCCTACACCAGCCCGCAACAATCAAGTGACGCGCGCTGCGTCTCTGATTGTGTCGGCGTTGGAGTTTGTTCGAGCTGTCCGCAAGGAGGAGCTCCCACCAGACACCGTCAAGGGGACGCCCCTGTGCATGCACCAGTATTCACGGCTCTTCGGCACCGCCAGAGTGCCCACTGAGGATGGGTGCCAGATTGAGCAGGATCCCGACTCCAAGCATCTCATTGTCATGTGCCATGGCCAATTTTATTGGTTCGATGTCTTGGATGACAACTCTGACGTGATCATGACGGAGAAGGATATCGCCATCAATCTCCAGACTATTGTGGACGATGCGGCACAGATCCCCATTCAAGAGGCCGCGAAGGGCGCCCTCGGTGTCCTCAGCACCGAGAACCGCAAGGTCTGGTCTGGTTTGAGGGATGTCATCACCAGAGAACCAGGTTCCAACAATGCCGACTGCCTCAGCATCATCGACACAGCTCTCTTCGTGGTCTGCCTGGACTACACAGAGCCTGCCGATGCTGCCGCCCTCTGCCAGAACATGCTTTGCGGCACCAGCGAGATCGAGAAGGGTGTCCAGATTGGCACCTGCACCAACAGGTGGTACGACAAGCTGCAGATCATCGTCTGCAAGAACGGCAGTGCCGGCATCAACTTTGAGCACACTGGTGTCGACGGTCACACGGTTCTTCGCTTTGCCAGTGATATCTACACCGACACCATCCTCCGCTTTGCTCGGACCATCAACGGCAAGGCACCAGCCCTCTGGTCATCCACCAGCCCCGACCCCTCGAAGCGTGACCCTGAGAGCTTTGGCGATGTCAGCACCACACCTCACAAGCTCGAATGGGACATGATCCCTGAACTTCGCATCGCTGTCCGCTTTGCCGAGACCAGACTCGCCGATCTCATCGAACAGAACGAGTTTGAGTGCCTGGATTTTGCCGCCTATGGCAAGAACTTCATTACCAGCATGGGCTTCTCTCCCGATGCTTTTGTCCAGATGGCCTTCCAAGCCGCTTACTACGGTCTCTATGGCAGAGTGGAGTGCACGTACGAGCCAGCCATGACCAAGACCTTCCTTCATGGCCGCACTGAAGCCATTCGCACTGTTTCGGAAGAAGCCGTCAACTTTGTCCAGACCTTCTGGGCTGACAACCCGGCCGAGAACAAGATTGAGGCTCTCAGGCAGGCCTGCCAACGTCACACAGCCAACACCCGCGACTGCTCCAAAGCCCAAGGTTGTGATCGTCATTTGTACGCCCTGTTTTGTCTCTGGCAGCGCATGGTTGACGATGACTTTGGCTCCAATGGCGATAGCACCAACGGGTACTCTTCTCCGGTAGATGGCATGTCTGATATCAGCTCTTCCCACGGCAGAGCGGCCGAGTACCTTATCGACAATGGCACCACCCCCTCGTCTGCGGTCCATGCCCCCCCTGCGGCTACCACCAACACCAACGGGACCAATGGCACGACCAACGGTGACGACGCCAACAGCAGCGTCATCCGCAACAGGACCAATTCCGCCTCATCTAGACACTCCTCCCGTTCTCGCTCGCCTAATGGATCATCTCATCAACTGCCCCTCATTTTTGCTGACTCGGGTTGGGACAAGCTCAACACCACCATCCTCTCCACCTCCAACTGCGGCAACCCATCCCTGCGACACTTTGGCTTCGGCCCCGTGTCGGGAGATGGCTTCGGGATAGGCTATATCATTAAAGACGAGACCATCTCTATTTGTGTCTCCTCCCGCCATCGCCAAACCAAGCGTTTCGTCGATACCCTTGAGTCCTACCTCTTGGAGATCCGCCGGATCCTGCGGTTGACCGCAGCCCAGAGAAATGGAGGGGCGGGGGTTGCCAGCAAGCAGAGCAGAGCCAGGGAGGTGGATGAGATGAAGGCCAAGCCGAAACTTACACACAAAGATTCCGCCACTGCGAAGGCCAAACTCCGGGGACGACTTATCACCGGCGGCAGTGATCTGGGGAGGAAGGGAGGGTTCAGTGTGAATGGGAGCGTGAGTCCGACGGAGGATAGCCTGTTGGGGATGAGTGAGGATGATGAGTTGGGCGGTTGTAAGTTTTCCTTTTTGATACGGATGTATGGGTGATAATGATGACTAACGAAAAAAATAAAAAAAATAGATGGCTTCTTTGACGCGGGGATGCTGCTTCAGGCGCTCAAGGCGAGGGGGGAGAGCTACGAGGGTGGGGAGACGAAAGCGAGTGAACGGGCGACGCAGCAGGCCAAGAGACGGACGGAGATTGGGAAACGGTTGAGGTTGGTTGATTATTGAGCTTGGCTATTGTGATGGGAGGGGCGGAGGTTGGAAATATGTCATCGAGCGGGATGGATTGATTGTGAATGCCTGGGTTTTCAACAACTTTTTCGAGCAGATTGATGGATGGGGAATGTTTTTGTTTGTTTAGCGTGCAACAAGATACCAAATTCTACAATAGGTTGGAAATGAGCAACACACCAGGGGAAAAGGTTTTGTCTGGTTATGTCTGCTTGGGTTGGCAATACTATCAGATCAAAGGGTTCAATTTTCTCGTTGGTCTGTTAATGTTTGTTCCCATTAGGCTAGGAATGTTGCCGTTCAACAGATCTGATCTTGATGATACCATAACAAGTGTGCTCCCCTTCTCTTGAATCCGGGGCTTTCAGTAGTAATGTTCGGCATCTTTGTGTACTCGTACTTTGACAAACACCAACTCATCATCATCATCATCATCATCCACGTCTTTGCTCTTCTCTTGGAAAAGCCCAAACTTTTGGATACAACGACGTTATTGATATAGTGACATATAGATATATATATGTTATTAAACTCAAGCACGCCACAACGCCCAATCCTACAACACAACACAACCCACCCCCTACTTCCCAAACACACCAACCGGCCAACCGGTACACCATTATCAAAGCAAACATCAAAAAACACAAACCACCATCAACCAAACCCTAAATCCAATTGAACACAACTCTCAACTCTCAACTATCTCCCCATCCCCCCAGATCGTACAAAGCTTACAACACAAATATAGATCCACGATACCCCTTGCAGCTGCTCTTCTCTTCAGGCGATTCCTCCACCAGGTGTTCTAATCCAATCAGACACACCTGGTGGAGAAAACACCCAAAAGAGAACAACAGCCCCAAAGGGTATCGCGGATCTATAAGTACAAAAACTCGTACATAACATCCAACAAGATATCCCCAACAAACCACCACCACCACCACCACCCAAATAAACAAACAAACAAATTTGGCCGCCTCCCCACCTTTTCTGAGAAATAAAACAACATTTTCCAGCGAAAGAAGATGAAGAAATCCAAACCACCACCAATCCTATTACTCCCCCCTTCCCCCTCCCCAAAAATAGGTATCTTCATAGTAATAAATGCTTTTTTGTTACCCGAGAAATAATTCAGAAGAAAAAAACAGAAATTAAGTAATGTTTTTGTTGTATGCAATCAAAGATGTAAAGCAGATTTTTGTTCGAAAACAATACCAGACGTTGGAGAAAAAAATCACTGCAGCCTCTTCCTCTTTCGGTCGTCATCACCCCGGGGGTCCATGTCCTCATCCTCCCTCTCAGCCGTGTCAGTCGGGTTCAAAATATGAGCCATGCTTCCCCGTCTCGTCGGCGGCGCCGAGTGATCCCTCACCGACAGGTTCTTATTCTCCCGATTGGCAGAGTTCCAGGACCAGTTGTTAAACGTGTCGGCGGCAGGTGGGTTTCCATTGGAAAATGGGGGCGCTGGGGGAGTGGCTGGACGGGAATGAGGTTGGGACGAGGGTTGCAGAGAATAGTGAGAAAAGGTATCCCTGAGATGCTGGCTCTCAGGGGGTGGTGGGAGCCGGCTGGGTGACGATGGCCATTGGGACGAAGGTGGTCCGGAAAACGGGGGAGGTGGTTGGGGTTGCCAACCATGAGCACGGATATCAGCCGAGGTGTGCCTTCGACCCAGAGCACCGGGATGCAGATCGGGATTTGACAGGTGGTGTGGCCCGGGCGGTGGCGGCGGAGCAGGGGCCCGATTGGAAGACGGCGAAGATTGGCCTGTGGAATTTCCTCCTATCGAACCATATGGTCTCCGGGTGCTCACCGACAACCCAGACGGCACCGCGGGGCGGTGGTCATGGTAATAATTTGGGCCTCGGGGCTGGGGGACTGCGAGATTAGACCTGCGGGGATCGTCCTGGGGCAGCTGGCGAGGCGAGACGGGCGCGTTTTCGATGTTGGCAAAGTAGGGACGGGTGCTGGCGAACAACGGCTCGTGGGGTTCCTCGAGGCTGCGGAATATCTCCATTTGCCGCTGCACCTCGATCTGCAGTGATGATACTAAAAACGGAAAATATTAGGCTATACTGGTACCAAAAAAAGCTCCGAGATGCAGCCAGCACTTACCGTCCCGGTGTATCGGGTTATCAAGGCTCGGCGAAAGGGCCATCACGGCGCGTGACAGGTCTTGATTAAACTGCAGCAGCCGGCTTACCGTGTCCATGATGGCCTGGTTCTTGATCTGCATGAACTGCGAGTTTTCTTCCTGGCGCTGAAGACGAGCACTGAGGTCGTAGAGAGTGTGCTCGATGCTGTTCACCCTGGGGTCGCCGCCTTCTTGCATGGGAGGCATTGGCTCGGCCGGAGTGCCAGGCTGAGATGGCGGTGGCTTCTGGTTGTTGTACTCTCTGTGAACCAGCGCATGTCGCGAGGCCCGGCGCTTGATTTCCCGCAGACCAACCAGGTCTCCCCGCTTGAAGTTGCCGTTCCCATGCTTAAACTCCCACATGGTCGAGTCGGGAGTCCCATGAGCAAACACGTCACTCACTATACCATTATCAACACTCTATCTCACTGGATAAAAATAGAACAGCCGAATGCTTACCCTTATGGAAGCCGTACATGTTGAGCTGCCGCACAAATGAAGAGATATTGGTGTGCTTGAAATATTGCCTGTACACTCGTCAGAAAATGCAATTGGCGGCTGTTCAAGTCAACATACGCTAGTACTTTGGAAAACTCATGTGAGGGCTGCATCACGAAGCTCTCGGAGCTCTGGGTCCAAGAAATGAGGTGCTGGATCGTCTTGTCTTCCAGCATGCTATCACATGATTTAGTATCCGTCCATGGCCGTACGAGTGGATTGGCGAGGCACCATACTTGTAAAGCTTGTGAATGAAGGCTGTCTGAACAATCTTGGGCTGGTGGACAGCCGGGGCTGCGGCTACGGGGGCCGGCATGATGATGTTGTTCTCGGAGGAAGCTTGATGGTTGTGGTGATTGCTGTTGATCTGGGCCTGGATGGGCTGTAGACGCTCGTTCGACTCGTTACTGGCGTTGCCGCCGCTGGCATTCACGTCGCTATCGGGGCTCTTGGTGGCAGATTGGGGTGCGGAGGAGTTCGTAGGGGTGGTGATGTCCATGGGCTCGCCCGGAGAGGGTGCAGACATCTGGATGGTAGGCGCAATGATTGGTATCGTCCTCGCGCCCATCGAGTCCTCAGACCCTTCGTCCAAATGATTCCTCGGCGCTCGATCAATAGCCGCGGCCATCTGCCCTATATCTCATATAAATAGGCGTCAGCAACTTGAGGGCGCAAGCGACATCGGGCAACATCGCGAACTCGGCGCGACAAATGGAAAACCCTGGGAGAGGACTCCAGAAAAAGGACCCGCCCGAAACAGGGACCGGCGCATGTGCTCGATATGCCGGTGCGGGTCTTTCCGTCGTCTTGGACGTGCAAATGTGCAATGTGCAGCTCGCAGCATCAACAGCGTCCGGCGGGCGTGCAATTGGGTCGGGGAGAGTGCTTCGGGCCTACCTCATAGCTTCCTGGGAGATGTCAATGGGTTGTCGAGTGGGCAAATCGCGCGCTGGGCGATCTGTCGATAATAGCTTTGCCGACGGATTTGGGGAGGATTCCCTGTTCCTTGCCGCACTGCCGTAGCTCCTGGATAGCTTGCTTGGACCCGCTTTCCGACACCAGCTCCTGGAGAGCACGCGCCGCCGAAACACACTTGACGGGCTGCTCCGCGAGAAAAAGAAGAAGCGGAGAGGTCAACGTTCTTCGGCAATGGATTTGGATCGTCAGACGTGTGTCGTAGCTCGTAGCTCAGTGGCTAGCGGGGACCGGAGCGGTGGTAGGTAGGACAGCGTAGACGGACAGTTTGGTAAGGCAGCCGTTGTGGGAGGGTGGCGGCCGAGTATAAAAAACCAAGCAAAAAAAACAACCAAAAAACCAATCTACCTGTCGAGAAAAAAAAAGACGGCAGGTTCACGTCGGGCTAAGAGTGGGAGAGAGAGGGGGGGTGGGCAGGAGGAGAGAGACGTCTTTTTTGTCTTGTTCGTGGTGGCGCAAAGACTCGGAGCTCAAGCGATGGGACCGTGGTCTTGTCGATGTCGGCTGATTGGTAGAGACTCAGGCACTGGAGACGATCCGGGGGACCACCAATGCAAACAAAACTTATACTGTCTGGAGGCTTGCGTGATTCTCGGGTGATGTTGATTAGGGTCGGGACTTAGGACCGAGGTGAGGTGGAGGAGAGATGGAAGGAGGATGGAAGTAGAAGCAGACGAAGAAGCAGAAGCAGAAGCAGAAGCAGAAGCCGAAGCAGAAGCAGAAGCCAGAGGAATGGATGGGATGGATTGAATTGAATTGGATTGGATGGGACGGGTTGTATCCGTGCTGGAAAGGCTTGACACAGGCCCGGGCACCGCTACAGCAAGAACCTACATGCCGTTTTAGTGCTGGTGCTGTGCATTGCACAGCTGGGGTTGGGTGAGGGGGTGAGGGGCTACAGGGGAAGCGGCGCGCCATGGCGGGTATGTGTGCCTGTCTTGGCAGCCCCAATTTCGTAAGGGATGGTCCGGGCGCTGTCTTCCTATCCTACCATCTTTTCCCACCAAGTGCCAGTTTGTTTCCAGAAGGGGACTTTTGATGTCGACATCTGCTTGGCTACAGCAAAGATAGGGGCAACGGGGAGAGGGGAAAAGGGGCACCTCTACTAGACAACAACAAGCCATCGGCTGAAGGGAATTGCCAGCGGATGCGGCCCTGGACACCTATGGAAGAGCTGCCACTTCGGTGGCTTACCGACTCTCGGCCGCTCATCAAGAACTGGACAAATAAATGGCCTTCCATTCCGTGACGCCACATTCAAGAAAAATGCAGATTAGGGCCTGGCCGCCCTGTTCGCACATGTCGCGCAGGAGAAAAGCTGACGGCGGAGGAGCCAACCACGATGAGGCACATCCCGAGGGAAAGGGGGAGGCTCGATATCGACAGCCTCTCGTCTCTTTGGCGGATCTTCAGCTCAGGTCCCGGTTTTTCGTCTCACTTTGCCACACCGAGGAAGTGAGACTACGGATAGACGGCGTGCGGAGGGTAGAGAAGCTCTAGAACCTCTAGAACGTCGAGGCGCGATGATCTCTTGAAGGATAAGTGAAGCAGTTGGCAGTCGGCCGTGCCACGCTGGGGGCCGGAGATAGCACTATAGGTGCAGCACTACTGCAGGGCGTGCGCAAACGGGCACCGGCCTGAGCGGGCACCAAGAAGCAACACCTGTGCATCAGCCATGTCCTATATTGACGGTACAGTTCCGTCCACTCCGTCCTATCGATGGGTCTTGGTGGGAAAATATCAAGATGAGAGTGGCTAGGTAACGAGCTGAAGACCACCCCAATGGACACTACCCTATCTGACACGATAGACGTCGTGTGTTGCCGCAAGCCCACCTCGTAGGCTCCAGCACTCACCGGACATCACGGAGCTCTCTCGAACTGAGCTTTGCTGACTGAGATTCCCAATTCGACTGGAGGCAAATATGACAAGTGATTCCAGTCTGTGAGAGCAGCGTTCCCCCATGAAATCCCAAACCCAGGGTCACGAGAGTGAGATCGATCTGGTGGACCGTCGTGACCCCCGGCAGATGCCGTGACCACTTTTGGATCCCTGTTCTCCCAGAAGGTGGGTCCCCGTTTTCTGCTCCGCACCGAACCTTGAATCTCGCAACCACTCACGTTGCATCAAAGGGTCGACAGTCTCGACCAGCGAACCGTCTTTTTTTTCTTTTCTTTCTCCCGGAGTTGGGTGAGAATCACGGAATCATATGGAACCAAGTTGGCGGGTCATAGTCAGCTCACCTCGCATATATCGCATATACTGCATCACGTCGCCGCGGATTGCTGAGTGATGGCCCCGATAGGGTGCCTTCAAAACTGCACTGCACTGACTACACCAATTGTTCCCAAACGGACGAAGGCCATGTTTCACACTCCTGTTCTTGACATGCCAGGAGCCCCCCATGCGTCCAAATGGGAGAGTCATTGTTATTGCTCGGCCGGTCTGGCACGGACCTGGTGATACAATGCTGTGGTAGCACCTTCGTCCAATGTTCTCTGGATCATTTCTTGGCCTTGTAACTGGGAGCCTTCTACAGATCTCGCGCCCGCCAGAGGGGCAGAAATCGCCGATCTTGGTCCTTGGGACAAGAGAGAGTCTGTCCAAATTGAGATCTGGTTGCAGCCGAGGGCGACTCAGATTCCCGTATTGCATTGCACCCGTCGACAGCATTTTCGTCGAGCTCGCCATACCCTATCATGAGTCCGCCCTCTTGGCAGCATCATCCCTCTGTATGGTGGCCATCCTGACAGCACCCGTTCTCTCTTCTGTTTCAGTTTAGTTTAGCTTACCTATTCTATCAGATGACAACTTCGCAATCAGCCAGCTAATCACGACTTTTAGACAGCTGACCACATCAACCAGGTCTTTTATAACAAATTTCTCCCACCGATATCTCTCCCTTTTCGGCCTTGCCAGCCAGGAACACCACCCACCTGCCTACTCCGTAAACCAAGGGTCACAACAACGAGATATTGGCAAACAATCCTGGCTCGAGGGTCACACAACAACACCCGAGCCCTTCCATATTTTTTTTCATTGTCGAACAACTGTTTCTTACCTCTTCGTTCAATCACCTGGTGTCTCACCAAGAATTTACGCCTCCCCCAGACTCGTAGGGGGTGGTCTGGGATTAACCCTTATCGGGGCATTTGCACACTCAAGAGCCGAGCTGTCGATTCATCCAGCCCTTGTTTCCTCGGCCATATCGAAACTGGTGATGATGGTGTTATGCCACCCACCACCACCACGGCCTCGTGATCACCGTTGTTCGAAACACCGTCGTCATACGGCGGCGCTTTTTCCTTGTTGCAAGACCATTCTACGTTTTGTTGTTGACTTTTGCTGAAAAACACAGTATTCTATTTTTGGGAACCACAACCCTCCCCCAATGGGTAAACAAGCGTGGTAGATGTGTGTGTGGGGTTGAAAGGGGGTGGCGACCACCACAACCACAACCACAACCACCACCACCGCCGCAGAGCTACCTATACCTTCCTGCCTTACCGAACACGCCCTACCTGCACCCGCCCGCATTTTCTTACAACACGAACAGTTTTCTTTCTTTCTACCAGGTATTCAGCTATACCAGGATTACTTATTATTTTCGATAAACCATGTTTTGATTGTCTCTCTGCCACGTAGCTGAGACTCCTACCCTTCAACCAAAATCTTGTTAACAAGGGACCTACTACGTCATTCAAACATGGATCCAGGCAGGGCAAAAGTAGGCTTCCGCACGGAAGATGGGGATATTTGTCTTGCTTTATTCTTTGTGTAAGGCGGCGGCTCTTTGGGGGGGTGAGGCGCGGGGGGAAGCGGTCTGGATTTGCATTTGTTGATTTATCTTCGGTAATTTGAACCGAGGAGACAAGATGGGGTATGCCTGCTTTAAAGAAGTAGGTTCGGGGTGATGATGAAGCGAAAGAGGGGGGGAATGTTCGGTAGGTAGCCGGAGTGAGAAGAGAAAAAAAATGGACGGGCTACTTACATGATCTTGTCGACCATCATGAGTTGTTGGTTGAGGTAGGTAGGTAGGTCCGTGTGGCAACGTTGCAACGACGACGCAAGGAATAGACAAAACAAAAACGAGAAAACGAGACTACTGTCGTGTTTCGAACATAGATATCCGTTGGGCGGGGGGGCTTTTCTTATGCAGTGGACTCGAGGCACTGCATGAGGCCGAGGGAGGAGGCTTTGCTGAACCCAGGCCGCTGCTGGTTGCAGCGTAAACGATTGGTATAGCTCGTATCTGGGTCGCATGCACAATAATCTATCAGGTGGGCATTTTCATGGTTTGGTCAGGGTGATAAATGTGAACTTGACTCGATAATACGATTATATCTTTACCTATGTATGCTAATTCTTTTCTCGCAACCACACACATACACTTGAACACACCAAGGCAGGGAATCTTCATGATAATTATCATTATCCTCACAAGGATGCAGTAATTACACCCAAAAAAAGTCAACAGATATTGCCAACCGAGCTGGTGTTCTCCATCCTGCTCAGGGCACCACATGTAAAAAACCTAGCTCACGTTTATGCTACAATCTGAAGTTTGAGTATTCAAGCATCATCCACACACATCACCAAATCACAAAGTCATAACCATAAGGCAACCTCTCTATTCACTGCTTCCCCTACTACCCAGACAGAAAAGCATCCACGGACCCCTGCACGAGCCGCATCCACCTCCCCATCTTCCACCAACCAACCCTCTTAAGCCTATACCACCGCAATCTGAGAGTGCCCCTTTACATGAAAAAACAAACAAACAAAATAAAACAAAAACAGTTACAAAACTCCTTCCTCCTTCGTAATAGCCCACCCGCCACCCCAAACTAAATAAAAAGCAATACACAGGATATCTTTGACGCTTGCACCGACAGGCAGAAACCCCCTACTCTCTGCTTTGCCTCCCTTTTCGCAACCATCTCCTTGCCCTATTCTCAACAAGATGACCAATTTCCTTTTCTCCATCCTTCTCTTATAAGCAAATATTCCCGCTTTTCCCGCTTTTTCTTTATTCTTCTCCTCTTCATATTCTCTCTCCATAGCAAAATTCGTGCCCCAAAATGATCAAGCAAAGCCAAAATAATCGCTACCAGCCGTGATAGCCTTGAGAATTTGGCTGCGGAGCGTGTCGTAGCTCTCGTACTCGGGAAGATCGAGTTCTAGAGACCAAAAAAAGTCAGTCATTTAATTCAAGTCTTGATTGAATAAGGCACAACTTACGGTTGAAGCACGTGTGAGAGCTGGGCAAACGGTCCTTGTTGCCATAATCACGGTGAATGTTGAAACGGCTCACTCCGTTCATGCCTTCCAGCTCCTTGAAGCCGTTGAGCGGCACCTTGGAGGTACCGGTGACGAACTGAAGAAGCTTGGCCCGCTCCTCCTTGTCAAATGAGCGGATGGCGCGCCAGAACCACTGAATCTGCTGCGAGGCCGCAGTGTAATTGTGGTACTCGGTGTTGCTCTTCCAGTCATCCACATCGATATCGGGGAGACCGGAAATGAGAAGCTCCAGCTCCTGCTCGTTGAAGATGGCAATCAGCTCCTCGGGAATGATGTCATGGAAGCCTAGAAGCCAAATGTTAGTCAAAGCCATACCCCAAAACACACATAGCAGGATTCACATACCCTTCAAGAAATGCTCCATCTGGTCCTTAACCGACGTAAGCAGCTTGTGCTCCACAATCAAGCGGACGTATTCGCTCTTGTTTTCCTCAGTGACAGGGATGTTGCGGCCATCTGGAATGAGGTCCACAGTCTTGGTCACACCAAACTCATCGTCCTCGACCGAGAAGGTCTCGGTGATGATGTCAGTAATGTCGTTCTCCAGGATCCAGACAAGAGACTTGTAGTAGTTTGGATCAAACGACTCCATGTCCTTGACGGACACAGGCTTGCCGAGAATGCGCTTGTAGACCGCGCGGCTGAAGTAGCAGTCCAAAAGTCTGCCCTCGTAAAGGGCCTTGCCAATGATCCGACCAATAAACTTGAAGAACATCAGATGCTCCTCATTGATACTGCTGAGCTGGTTCGGGTGGAATGTGGTGCGGTCAGAAGACACGGGAATGAACAGGGCGTAGTTGGGGTCAAACATTTGGCGGGCGAGCACTTGGAACCACTCGCGAGTGACACCGCCAGCGTCAACACCCTCTTCGCCGTGGAAGCGAATGTTGAGCTTTCCAAACTTCATTTCGTCTCCAGTCTTGAAGTACAGAGACTTGAAAGAGTCGTGGAAGACGTGCTCACGGCGAACTGACAACTGAAGAGGGTTATACTGAGGCCGAGTCTGCTGGGTACCGGTCTTGGAGTGCACGCTACGGTTGAAGTAGTTGCGCTTGTTGTCGAACTCGAGAACTTTGGGGTTCTTGACCAGGAGCGAGAAGGTGCCCGACATCAGCTTGGGGTTGTGTCGGACAAGTTCGTTCAAGATCCGGCGATGCTCTTCAGTAAAGCTGAAGAAAAGACCCGCAATACGGTTCTCAGGGGGCGGGCTGGACAAGAGCAGCTCCTTGTGCTGGACCGAAGGTGCGTCACCAAGGGTGGTGTTCTTGCAAACAACCATCAGGGACTCGATCAGCGGCAGCAAAATCGTTGCCACATTAAGCATGTTCTCGCGCTGTCGAATGGCGCTCAGGCAGGCGCTCAGCTTGTCCCACATAGTACCAAAGGTTGGGTTCCAATACAAGGAACCAAGGAGGTCTTCCTTGGTGCCCTCCTTGCTATCCTCGGCCTCAGATGCGCCCTCTTCCTTCTTGCCCTTACCCTTGCTGTCAAACAAATGGTCCAGGGCAGTAAGAACACGCAACAGCTTGTTCTGCTCCGAAGCACCAGGAGAGAACTTGGCCAGGGCGACGCCCTGAATCTCAGTGCCGGACTCAGCCTTGAGAATGTATGGGAGGAGGTCGTTGAGGTCTGACACGATGTTCTCGCTAAGAACTCTAGCCTGGCGCACGAGTTCCTCGCCAAAGACCTTCTTGGCACCGGGAATGTTGGAAAGGTTCTTGATGGTTGAGATGGTGTTTTGGAATGTCTTCGAGCTGCATTCGCGGGCCACAAAGATATTGACAACCAGCTTCAAGTTGTGGTCTGGGATATATGGGGGCGTCAGCTGGCGCACCTTCTTCTCCTCTGGCTTGGTCTCCTTTGTCTCCTTGGTCTCCTTATCCTGGGCATCCTTCTGGGCGTCTTCCTGGGTGGGCTGATCGCCAGATGGAGCCGCAGCCGCAGCAGGAGGAGCTTGAACATTGGCCATATTGACAGCTTCTGTGTTGGCATGTTCGACAGCAGGCTCAGAAGTCTCGCCCTTGGCCCTCTCCTCCTCTTTTTTCTTGGCCTCCTCTTCCTTCTTTTTGGCTTCCGCTTCAGCCTCTTTGCGTCGCCGCTCGAGTGCTTGAAGCGGGTATGTGACCTTGTTCAACAAGTCGGCGAGGAGCTGCATGACAGCGCTGCTCTCCATAACCAAGCTGCGATCAAGAAGAGCCAGGAGACAGTTGATCGCGTACTTCTGAGCCTTTAGGTTGACATCCTTGCCCTTACCCTTGCGACTGAGGTTTCGCTTGAGTGTGGACGCCACGGTCTCGTGTTCTGTGAGGAAGAGAGACGGGATGTGAGCGTTCTTTGTAGCAAGATCCTGAAGAAGATCGAGACACTGCTGTACGATCAAAAGGGGCGAGACTTCCGAGTTGTTGGTGAGATGGTGATTATGAGTGCTGATGTTGGTGAAGGTACGCTTCAGACTCTGGGGCGTCTTGGTGGCATCCTTCTCCTTGGCCTGCTTTGCCCGAAGGGAGAGCTGACCAAAGCTGCGCTCAACCGCATCCATATCCGTGCTGCCATCCTGAAGAATCTGAAGCAGAGTCGAGATAACCTCCAGACGGTTTTGTCGGTTCTCGCAGACACACGAGAATACGTCGAACAAGTAGTTGCGGATGGACCCATGCTGGGTAATGAACATGAGTCGGAGAAGCGTGGCAACGCCGGCCTTGTCAAGCATCTGCACAATGGTGCGGCGCTGGGGCTTACCGTCGTTGACAGCAGCTGGCTCGGCGAGGACCTGTCTTCCGGCCACGGCGCGAGCATTAGGCGGTGGGCCGCGATATTGCTGGCTGCTTTGCTGAGCCAAAGCGCGTGCTTGGGCTGCCAAGTCGGGTGGCAACTGATCCATTATGTCCTCACCCTGTTCCAACAAGACTTGCTCGCGCAAGGCTGGAGGGAACGTCAGCAGGATACTCGCGGCGTCCATTTCGGCAGCCTCTGCAAGTCGTCGGGCAGGATCATTGTTGTTCTGGCGACGTGCCTCATCACGCTCGCGGCGCCGGCGCTCTTGACGTTCTTGCTGAACAATCTCGTCCCGGAGCTCCGAGGGCAGTGCTTCAAGGAACTCCTGGAATGCCTCTCTATTTTCACCCTCGGGAGGAGCTTGTTGACGGGCCTCGGATCGTCGAGTGGTCAATGTCTGCGCAATCACCTCCTCTCTGAACTCTTCGGGAAGCGCAGCGAGATAGTCGGGGTCGATTCCCAGGTCGGTCACATCCACCGTCTCGCCGTTACGAATGGTCGTAATGATGCGCTCGGTAGGAGCCGCGGCGGGTTGCTGGGCAGCTTCGGGGGCGGCGTTGTTAGACTCGACACCTTCCATAGCTTGGGGCTCTTCTTGGGCTTGTTGCTCGCGGTTCGTCTCTGCAGCTTCGGCTACTGCTCGTGCAGTCTCGGCAGCGGCGAGTTCTTGGGCCTGGCGCTGGCGCTCTGCTTCTTCCTCGGCCTCCTTCTTCTCCTTGGCCGCTTGCTGTTCAGCCTTCTGGGCCTCGTACTCTTTGAGGGCCTCTTCACGCTTCTTGCGTTCTGCCTCCTCCTTCTGTTTCTTTTCCTCGTCGCGAGCCTTCTGCTCCTTGAGTTGCTGGATAGCGGCTGGCGCAAGGGTGCCGAGAACACCCACCATAAGGATGGACACCTTGTCGTGATGAGCAGGACCAAAGATCATACCGGCTTCTTCCTTCCACCGATCATTAGTGCGGGCCGCTACGAACTGGACGGCTTGAGCGGGCTCCTGGTACACATCGCGCCGAGGCTCCCAGCGACCAACACGATTGCCAGTAACTGCATCCAAAGGGATGCTAACTTGACGGATTTCGCCATGAGGTCCTTCTGAGGTCAATTGAAGGCTAAGTGCGGGCCCGGCACCGTGGGGAATGGGCATATTCTGGACCAAGGTGTGGAGAACGGCAAGGGGGCCGTCAGGAGTAGCCATGGCTCTAAAGGATTCGGGTAACCCGAGAGAGCTCCACGGAAGAGACTGCCGGTCGGAGTGACGAGGAGACTGATCTCGGCCAGATCTATGGCTGGGAAGCAACAGCGGGTTCCTCTGACTGTCAAGTACTGCGGGAGGAGCGCGGCTCGTATTGCCAAAGTAATTTCTAAAGTCTGGAATGGCGTTAGCACGGTGTTCAGCTGGTTGGCGCTCAAGTAATTTTTGTGATGCTGTCCTGAGAGCCTGTGACAAGTCCTCTGAGCCTTCGTTGCCCCCATCAACGCTGATTTCAACACTGTCCAAAGTTGCTTGCAAATCATCGAGGCGTTGAAGGGTTGCGCCAACTTGTTGCCGCAGACGAATAAAGAAATCAGAGAGCCTACCGGAGGATCCCATGTGCCGCAGATCTCCAACCCCAAATGGAGCGGGGAACGGGTTTCTTCGACTGAACCCGCCTCGGACGCGGTGGTGAGGCTCAACGGCCAAGTCCCATCCGAGACTACCGGAAATATTGCCAGGGAGGAAATCATCATGGGGATGTCCCTGTTCGTAATACATGTCGTCGTCAACCTCTTCCTCTTCCTCTTCTTCTGAAAACCCAGTTAGCAATCCATATCTTGACTCAGTCACCCGAACAAAACTCATACCGTCATCTTCAGGACCACCATCGTCCATGTAGTGTTCGTCGTCAAACTCGTGGATGTCCTCGCCATCAAGCTCATCGGCATCGCCGGCAGCAGCAAGGCCCCTAAGCTCGAAGCGACGGCGGGTGATAGACTCCAGTTCCGCGAGCTCTTGCATCATTTGGGCGTTGTGAAGATTCTGGGCTTCTGCCTCATAGTCAAGTTCTTCCTCACCCTCTTCATCCTCCTCGTCCGTCTCACTCTCCCAACCATCATCACCATCGTCGCCAATGGGATTTCCTTCCTCGTCCATGATCTCGACTTGGTCTTCGACATCCTCCATGTCTTCAGAGCCGACCTCGTCTTCATCATCCTCGTTGCTATCGTCTTCGTCATCCTCGTCCATATCCTCATCTTCGTCGTCGTCTTCACCCATGATGACTTCGACAACGCCAGGGTCACCAGGAAGACCCTCGACTTCGCCCATTTCGCCAAGCTCTTCTTCGTCCTCGTCGCTAGGGTTATCCTCCTCATCTTGGGACATCTCGTCACCATAGTCCAACTCATCCTCGTAGACCTCTTCGTCGTACATTTCGTCGTCATCTACCCCCATTAGTAACAGTTCGTCTATTTGAGCAGCAAAATTGGAGAATATACCATCTTCCTCTTCATCCGAGTAATAATCATCCTCCCGTCCGGGCTCGAGCATGCCGAGTGTGGAGTTGCGGTAGAGGTCGGGGGTTTCCTCGCGCTCGTCGTCCATGTCAGAAAGGGATGACGCAGACGCAAAGTCGTCCTCCGGTTGGTCACCCGTCGCGGTGGCAGGAATTATGTCCAGCTCACTCAGGGCCGATGCAGTCTTTGTCAAAGACCGCAGCACGCGGAGAATATGTTTGATGGTGCGCTTCACATCGGGATAGGTGAGGTCGATGTCGGCGATGGATGCTGTCAATGTGGCAAGGTATCCCTTCTCATACATCAACCGCTTGATTTGAGCATAAGATCTGGTGAGTCCCTGATCCTGACTTGCGCCCCTCGAGTTGGCGTCTTTGTCCTTTTCCCCGATCATGTGGCTCATCAACTCGGCCAGCGCAATCATCCGGGGATAGCGCACATCGAACGACTCCCCAGGAGTGGAAGCGTCCTTGTAAGCACGAAGAACCGTGTCGAGAACAAATCGACGTACAAACAGAAGATCGGGCTCGTCATCATACTCCCAATTGCCACGGTGTCGGTCATACGGCTTCTCGCCGGTACGAGCCACAAGAGCCACAAGCACGCTCTGTGCCTGAGCAGATATCGAAGACTTCTTCTTAGCCACCGGCGTCTCTGCTGCCAAGCTGGCCGAACCTGGAGAAAGCAGGTCATTGAGCAGATAATTAAGTACGCTCGATCTAGGCTTGATGGGGGTGTTGGTTTGCATCGGCGCACTACGCTTGAAGTTGATGAATTCCACCTTGGCACGCGTATAGCTCTGTAGAAGTTCTGTCAGGCAGCTGAGGAGGAAGCACCGGTAGATGAAGATGGGGTGATCCTCTGCCTTGAAGGTCGGCTTGGAAGACTTCTTTTCGTCCTTCTTCGGCTCGGGAACCTCTTCGTCTGCGGGAGCCGGTGTGGCATCTTCCTCCGCACTTGATGTCTCGCCTGCAGTCTTGTTATCAGTCTTGCTGGCTTCCTTGGCTGGCACAGCCGGGACCTCCTTGTCATCAACCTCTCGGTAATTGAGAAGCTCGCAAAGCAAGAAATGAACCACGCCATCTGGGTTTTCAAGAACAGGACGCTTGATGTCGAGCGGAGTCTTGGGCGCGTCTGTCATCTCCTTGTCGGCAGACTCTGTCGACGGCTTCACATCGTTGATGCTCAGATCCTCAGTCGCCTGAACCGTGGGCTCGACTGAACTGTCCTTTGGCTTGGCTTCCTCTTCTGCAGCCGGCGCTGGCTTGAGAACGATCTGGTAGTTGGAACGTGAGGAAGACTCCCTGGCCTCAGGGACCGACCACTTGACTAGCTTCACGAGCTGACCAGTGGTTTCCACAAACAACTTGGGCGACCGAAGAGCGACATGCGAAAGGTGTTTGAGGAACGTCTGGGCGTCGTAGTTTCGGCCGCTTCTCGAGCTTGACGAGAGGAACTGGCGAATCTCATTCTGCATCACTTGGCGGATGATGTCTTCGTCTTCTACTATGTGACGGAGGATTGTCATGATGTAGTCCGTGATGCGTGACCGGTTGAGAGGACCCGAGCCGCCAGCACACAACTGCTTTGCCATGACAAACAGGCGCTGCAGATTTCTCTTCTCGCCCACCGTCTTGGCCATCCCATGGTCCCTGGTGAGAATGACAAGAATCCGCAGCACGGAGACAGCAAGTGCCTCTTCCTTGCCGATGCGCGGGAGGATCTCCAAGACCGCTGAGAGCAAACCAGAACGCTCCTTGAGCGGTATTGTGGGAACCTTGGTAGCCCAGACAGGCTCCTCAACTGGGTCCTCCTCTTTGGCAGGCGGCTTCCACTTAATATCGGGAAGCTGCTCCTCGTCAATCAAGAGCGTCTCGAAGACCAGGAGCACATATGGCATCCACGGAGGCAGCTCCTCGCCAGAGTTCGAAGGAACTTGGAGAAAACTGAGATATTCTTCAATGTATTGCCTCAACGTCGGCAGCGTGGATTTAAAGAAGGAGCTGTTCTGCAGCAACAGTGACAAGAGATGAGAATAGGCCGCAATGGTCCCACCGTTGGCCTTCTTGTCAGCCTCATCATTCGCATGGAGCGAAAGCAGGGCGTTGGCAAGAATTTCGCCGACCTCGGTCCGCTTTTGTTCGTTGTCTGTCTTGAGGATCATGTTCTGAATCAAGTCCGAGATCTCAAAGACAGAGTCAGGATGAGCTCTGATGACGTCTAAGCACCGGTCAATTAGATCGTTGGCCAGTCGCGCGCGCTCGTCGTCCAAGTCCTCCTTCGTAACCGAAGGGGGATTCGGCGGTACAGCGGCGACCGATGACGAGGTCGGTGCCTGTTGTGTGGGCGCAGCCGTCGTAGAAGGGGCCTCCTGTGCGGAATGCTGGCTTGAGCTCTCATTACTGGTGTCGTTGGACTCATCAGACGAGTGATCTCCCGAATCGGCTTCACCGATAGCATCATGGATGAGGCTGTTGATCCCCGGCATGGGATCCAGTGCCATTGGCTCTGCTCCCAAAGGCACAACTGGCTGGGAAACCACCGGAATTTGGTCGGGTTGTGCTTGTTCTGGCTTCGGAGGCGGAGGCGGCTCCTTGTATGCATCCTCTTCTGGGATAGGGTTCCGCTTGAAAGCCCATCCCTTGCTGCTGTTCGCAGGATCGAACGCCCTACAGTATTCCATGGCATCCTCGAGCTTTCCGTTCGCGCGGTAGATGGCCTCCCGGCTGAGCTCCTCGTCGTTCCCCTTGTCGATAAGTTTCTTGACGTTGACATTGGCTTCACCCTCCCAGTTGAACGACACACGCTTCCGATCCTTAAACACTGGGGGCGGACCTGTTTTGTCAGACCTGCGGTATGCGTTGGACTCAGAATCGGCAGCGGCAATCGTTTGAAGTATATCAATCATCTTACTCAAGACGACCGTCTCGACCTTCTCCGCCAGTTGAGACTCCCACAGTTTGCGCACCACAGGCAGAATGGCCACCCTCAACTCCACGACGAGCTGATGTCCAAACTCGCGGTTCCGCTCTGCAGCCTTGGGAAGGCTGGTGGAGGTGAGGGACTCAGTGACATTCTTGCCGCTAACAACGATGTGGTAAATGTCCAGGATCCTCTTCATCCCCATCGTTGCTTGCCGCACCTTTGGTGACTCCTCACGAGCAGTCGAGTCAGCTGGGACACTGCAGATATCATCAGCAAACTTCTCGAGCATGCTGCTCAACAGGTCAATACCGCCATTCTCCTTGAAGGCGATAAGGACGGGTAGAAGCAGGGCAGTTCCTTGACGCTCCGTCTGCCGAGTTACATCAATTAACATGTCATGCAAGGACTGGAACGTGGTGGCGAAGTGCTGGAAGTCTAGTCCAGCCAGCTTGTCTTGATCCAGCTTATCTTGGACAAATCTGAGCTGCTCCAGAACTGTGGTGGCCAAGGTTTCTGCAATTGTCAACTGATTGGAGCGGCTGAAGTTGTCGAATCGTCTGGGCAACAACACTTTGCTCATCGTCTGAAAGAACGGGAGAACATTGCGGTGCAATGAACTCAAAAGATCGTGGATGGTGTTGAAATTCTGCTTGTGAAACCACTGCTGCACCTCTTGTTTCTCTGCGGTTAACTTCGTGGGTTCCGAGGGCTGGGCTGAGGCCTCGGTGCCAGAGGCCTGCGGAGCAGCAGGTGCAGTCTCAGTAGCAGTGACACTGTTGGCAACCGTGAGCTTGGCAACTGATAGCTCAGCACCGTCTGGAGAGGTAAGACTCTCTGTCCAGCGCTTCGGAACCAGTGTCCTGATGGCCAAGTCTTCCGTCACGGCGTCGCGTAGCAGTGCTCCAAGTGACTTGATCAGCTTGTCATACAGATCATAAGTATTGCACGGCGGGATGACAATCGAGCCCAGTCTCGCGGCGTATGGGAAGGACTGGTACGAAGTCTTGACCAAGCTCTGCAAGCGAACAATGGCCTTGATGATATCATTGCCACTGGCCACTCTACGAACCAGCTCCGGATCCCACTCGCCCTTGTCGTTCGATAGTGAGACTCCTGACACGAATGGCGCGAAGAATGGTTCCGAATCATCTCTGGTCATGAGTGGCTGAAGCACCCCGATTGTGTCATCGATTCGGTTGAGAAGAGAGGGGATCCCCAAAACCGGGCAGCACTCTATGAGGTGTGAAAGCACTTGCGAGAGCATGCGCGAAGCCGTCGTCTTATCAAAGCCTTCTGGGAGGGCCGGAGACTCGGAGAGATTGAGTAAGAGTTCGACACCCCCGTTCTTGACGTAGGCCTGTTTGAGGTTGGTGTTGCTAGCAAACAGAGCGCTCAGGAATGAACAAAGCGCCCAGATGTATGGTGTAACCTCGTGATGCACCTCTTCCGAACGCTTCGTCACCTCTGGAGCCCACTCTGGAGATTCGCCGGCCGCATCCACCATCTCGACATCAGCATCATCGCTCACATCTTTTCCTTTCTCCTTGGATCCAGATGAGAACGGCGTGCCTGCCTTGGCAAGCAGCGACTTATCTGCGGCATAGATATTCTTTTCCGAGTCTTCAACCAAGAGGTTTGCACCCCAGCCACGCGCCCCCAAGCCTTTTCCTTTTGCCTTGTCGTTGGCGAGATGAACGACCTTGGCTGTCAGATCGAGGACGGAGTTAGAGATCGTTGGACGCAAGCGAGGATGATGACGGGCAAGCTCGTCGAAGCTTGAGCCAATGTTGGCGGCAAGATCAAGGTCAGACCTCGACATGATCTGGACGTGTTCGGGGCTGAAGAAAATTTCCAGAAAGTGATCAAAGGACCTTGACGACACCACCATCTTCATACCGGCATTGTTGAGGGAGATAGAGTTCAAGACCTGGGGAATGATATTGATGGCATCGTTGGACGCAAGGACGCCGTGGGCAAGGGGACGCTCCCGAGACTCGTTCATCATGTCTTCTGTGGGTGGATGCGGACGGCTATCAGCACTATCAAGCAGCAGTGAGTCGTTCGAGTAAGCCGGCGATGCTGCTTCCTCCGGGTTCTCCTCAGGTCTTGGCGAGCCCTCTGGTTGAGGAAGGCCAACCTTCTCACCTGTGAGGGTGCTCAAGAAGCTCTGTACCATACCCGACTCTGAAAGGGCCGCAAAGCTGGTGGGGTCATTGTTGAGGAAGTCGCTCAAGAGCGTGACTGCGTTTGTCCAAACCACAGAGCCATAGAGACGCGGCTCTTCAATGACGGTACGGAGACTGACCAGCAACTTGGAGTTGTCGACCAGGTTTCTCAACAAGCGGTCTGTATTGGCACCGAACGAGAGCGGGCTCTGCAGAATGTGATGGAGGAACTTAAGCAGCCATTTCACCGTCTGCTGATGATAGAAGGGAATTCCATAGTCGACCAGCTGCGCGTGGAATTCGGGCTTGGTCCCCAGTCCCTTTTCTGCCAGCTCTTTGGATGAATGGACAACGTGGATGATAAGGTCGGCAATGGCGTCGAGGCCCGAGGCGTTGCTGAGTGCCGGGAACGCCACCGTGTAGTTGTAGACGATCGTGTCGAGGAAAGCCACAACCATGCTCCAGTTGAGCTGTGCCGTTTTGGTGCGGAGCTTGAGAATTTCAATCAGCACCTCCAGCAGTCCGTTGGAGGTCATCTCGGGGCCAATCCGCTGCGACACAATCATGTGGAGAGCCAGACCAAACAGTTTCGAACGCCACTTGTCAGCATCCGTAACCTTGCCGTTGTCCATGTCGGGGTCGTCCTGCTTCATGCTGGCAACAGCCTTACGAACCACATACATGAGAACGCCGTGATTAACGTTCGCATTCAGAGCGGACACGATGTCTTGATACTTGGCTTGAATGCCAACGATGCCCTCCAGTGTCCCGAGCGCAATGGCCTGTAGCCACAAGGGGGTGTCCTCTGCACCGTCGACTGAAGGGTGAATCAACTCGGCAAGCTGGTACACCAACTGGTATTTCCGAGGCTCATCGTTGTCCTGCTTCAGGACCTTTTCGATAAAGGTTTGCTCGTGGTGGATGGAAGCAAGGTTCGTGATGGCCAACAGACGAACAGCCAGGGCTTGGCGTCTGTCTTCGGTTGAGCCAAGAAGCGCCTTTGCGATTCTCAGACGGTTCAAAAACTCATATCTCGAAGCTGCGGG
This sequence comes from Podospora pseudopauciseta, assembly GCF_035222475.1. Taxonomy (NCBI): domain Eukaryota; kingdom Fungi; phylum Ascomycota; class Sordariomycetes; order Sordariales; family Podosporaceae; genus Podospora; species Podospora pseudopauciseta. Next base: position 2,691,053 of record NC_085893.1, on the reverse strand, counting down.
CATGTCGTCAGGGCACTGCTTGAGGAGATCATAGATAGATGTCGACTTGAGCACAGTCTGACGGATCTCGAGTGTCTTGGGCCCCGAGGGGGCATGATCGTCCCCGTTACCGTGCCTATTGGAGGGACTGTCATCAGGACCTGACGGTCTGTTCGAGCGGGGGGTTTGTGAGACGCTGGTGGCGCTGCGTCGGAGAGGCGTGGGAGTTGGTGGAATGGTGGACGAAGATGCACGGTCTGACGATTGGGCCTCTGGCGCTGGGGTCTTTGTGCCTTCAGCCTTGGGATAATAGACGACCTTGAGGTCGCCCCAGCCGTTCCACTGACTTTCATCAGTAGATCCTTGAACCACCAATGAAGCCAAATCGTTGGCATACATGGATGCCACATTCCTGGAGCTGGCGCCTGACGTCTTGTCCTTGGCCTTGCTCGTGGGGGCGCCTGGGGTGGTAGGTGGAACATCGGTGAACCGAGCAACAGGGGCCACGGGTGTCTTGACAAATGGTTGAGCCAGCAGGTTGACGCGGTCCAACTCAATGTTGTAGTGATTGGCAAGCAGGGCTGAGCTCACTTGGCGAGAGGGCTGCGTCACGCGCTTCATAGACGCATGATACCGCTGAGCAAGCTCCAGGGAAACCTCAAGAGTGGCACGAACAAGAGTGAGAGATGTGGTATTCAACAAGTCGTTCAGACGGCTGCTACTCCCATATATGCTTCGGTTTCCGCAGTGCTGGAGGAGCATCTGTGAAAAGTTGAGTATGGCGATGATTAGCTGGCAATCTCCATCCTCCCCGAAACCAAGCTGGCCGAGACGATCCTTGCTCCATGGCTGGTCATCACAGTACTCTACCGGCGCCGCCTGGTTCAACAGAAGCTCGCAGGTGAAATCCCTTGTCTGGAAGCCTTCGTTCAAGCCGTGGGTGGCGCAAAAAGCCTCCAAGATATTGTCAAAGCGGTTCAGCAGCGGGATCCAGTGGTACAAGTCTCCGCGCGGGAATGGCCATCTACTTGGGAACTCGCCAAGCTTCTTGGGCAGAAGTGGTAATGGTGTTGAGGTTGTCTCCTCGACATATTTCTCGAGCCACGGCGACTACCACACACACAAAGTTAGCATATCTGGACTGAGGGGCACAGCCAGCGGGGTAGCTAGCACGACTGAAGCTTACCAAGGTCTCCTTGTGCCGAGACTGCATAGTTTTGGTGATCTTGCCCATCTTGACGGAGCGGCTAAGCCGCGTGGGCAAAAGGAAATCGACGCTCCCCCTCCACTACCCGCACGTCCCACCAACGGACGGCAGCCTTGTTCGCGAAGCCCGCAGCCTTGCGGAAGAGGCGGAAGCTGGTGATGCTTTCAAGATGTGGGCGAGTCGATGATGGGAGTCGTCAAGTGTCGTGGCGGGGTATCGATGTGTGGTGTCGTCGGGTCGTGATAAATAAAGTGCCGCGGCAGCAGCGTCGTGGTTGGGTGATGGACCGGCCGATGGTTGAAGGCCGATGGATGCAATTCGACGGGCAGCAGCGGAAGACAGCTGCTCGATGCTAGAGACCTGGTCCGAGGACGGCCAAAGACGAGTGCAGGTCGCCTTGAGAAATACAGGGAGTCGGTCAAGTATCTTGTCTAGTTGCTGATGTTGCAGATGGTCTTTTTGCCCTCGCCGTGAGTTGCAGGCGTGCCGCAGTTTGATGGGAGTGGGTTGTGACTTTGCGAGTGGGAGAAAGTCTCGGTTTGGGGATTTGGGATTTGAGGTCGAAAAGAGCAGAAGCAACCAGTGAAAGGCGTCGAAGCCAATGACGGCAGCTGCCAGTCAGGTACTGCTTGGAGTGATCCCGCGGGTCCACTGCTGCCCGCCGGGTGACTGTTAATTCTGTGGTGGGGCAGGAGCTTCTGTTTCCACCTCACTACGTCCGGAGCTTTTCTAGGCTGGGTACAGTGTACACTGTATTACAATACACGATACTGCACTTCTAATCAGCAGCACTTCAGTTGAAGCTACACGGGTGGAAATCTTTCATTTCTTATAAATCACACTGTCATATATATGATTGCTCCTTCCCCGCCCCCCTCAGAAAACTCTTTGCTGCGGACCTGCCTGGAAATGCATTGCCAGCAGCAAACGTGGAGGGGCAAGCTGGGCGTCCCAAAACCCCCACTTTGATAATGGAGCCAGCCAGCCCAGCTGCCTTTCACGCCATCCATCACATGGATAAGGTGGTGTAGGATTGTGGAGAGGTAGTTGTATGTTACGTCGTGGACAGAATTATCTAGACATGTCGAATCAAAGCCTTAAGAAATAGCCAACAAGCCTTGTAAGATAGTCAAAGAGGCATTTCTATTCTCATCCAAGGCATGGACCATCTCGAGAGACATGCTGCCTGTCCTTGAGCAGGTAATGTCTATCTTTCAGCGTTTTGGTTGTTCACGATGTGATATTGTAAAGCTTCGAGATATGCCTTAATGACATGTCGACTTACAATTCCCTCCATCATATTCCCCCAAAGCCACTCAGCTAGTGTCCCTCGACAACCAAATGTCGAACAAAGGGACACACATGTCTGCCTCTAAGAAGCCGGGCCATCAAGCTTACAAATTCTACATGTCATACTGGCACTTGGAGAGCACACCTGGCTTACGCCTGACATAAGTTGGCTGAACCTACCACAGGCAGCATGAATGGGTTCACCCCGACGCCAAAGTCCCAACAGAAAGCGCCTTCGGAAATTGTACCTAGCCAGGAGATCTGCCAGGCAAGAGAGTCCGCGGTTATGCCCAATACAACCTGCTTACGTGCACTCATGGATCTGCAGGGTCGCATATCCTTGTTTTTCTTTCCTTCGAGAAGCCGTCTATTTCTTGAAACCATGCTGCATTCAGAAACAGAGCAGCGTCCAAATATCATAGCTCTCAATAGTAGACTGCTGCATCATCAGGGATAAGAATCACCAAAAACATAGGGTATCACAGTTTCACAATTTTTGGCTGCATGGGTCTATATGAGCAAGTCAAAAAGGGTATTCATGGTTTCTCTTCCGTCGCTCAACCACACGCCTTCCCGGTGGAACAAAAACGCCGTTGAGGTGATTCTCAAAGAGACTCATGCTGACATTCGTGAAGACCGTTTCTAAAGCCATTTACACGTTCGCAGATGAGCCGGCCAGCCAGCACGCCGTACCCATTTTCCCAAAGCAACCCGAGAGACCCATTAAACAACACTCATTCTTTACTTGCGCATGGAGGAAGCTCTGCGCTTGCGAGCATCAACCTTGGCGGCCTTGGCCTCGGTGACACGCTTGGCAAGGATAGCGGCATACTCATTCTGTGCTGATAGTCAGTACATGTTGCAAAATCATCCCTAGAGTACGAAATACGTACGGCCTCATCCTTGACCTTCTCGGCCTGGCGGCGCTTGAGCGCAATGCGGTGACGCTTGTGCTGGAGGCGCTGGGGAGTGACGAGACGCTGGATGCGGGGAGCCTTGGTGTAGGTCTTCTTGCCCTCACCCTTGGGGGTGACCTCGCGACGAATGACGTACTTGCGAACCTAGTTTCGACAGATATTAGCACTCAGACTCTACCCGAAATTTGGGATGTCTAATCCTCAAAGCTCAAGGGTAGGCGATGACGGATATGACCGAGAAGGTAGCACATACATCGTCATCCTTGCTGAGGCCGAAGAAGCGGCGGATCTTGGTGGCACGCTTGGGGCCGAGGCGCTTGGGGTGAACGGTGTCGGTGAGACCGGGGATCTCCTGCTCACCCTGCTTGACGATAGCGACAGCGAGGACGGAGAGATCGGCACCGACGATGCAGCCGCGAACGGACTTGCGCTTGCGTTCACCAGTGCGGCGGGGGCGGTAGCAGGAGTGGCCGTCGGAGAGGAGGAGGCGGACACGGGTAGGGGCGATAACACCCTGCTTCATTGGGAAACCCTGCTTGTCGTTGCCACCAGTGATGCGGAAGATGTAGCCCTTCCACTCATCGCCAAGGGAATCGGCAGGGACCTCAGCGCCCATCTAATTCGGTCGGTCAGCAATTCGGTTCATTCGAGAGAGATGTCGGGTATTTCGATGGTACATACGCGCTTCCTGTGAGAATTGATCAGTTAGCTGTTTCCTTTTGAGTCGGAACCTTCTCTTCGACCACTTACTCGAGGAAGGGGCGGAGCTTGCGCTCATCTTCAATGTCGATGAGCTTCTGAGAGCCGTTGGCTGGGTAGGAGATGTTCAGCTATCGAGGGAAAATCGTCAGCGCCGATCGGAAAAGTCGTCGAAATCGCAAGTTGAAGGCGGCAGCAATTGCGTATCGATTGTAGGAATTCGTAAATGGGTATGGTGGCTCACCTTCATGTTGGCGATGATGCTGGCAACGACGTTTGTTGACGATGGACTCCGGGTCTACACGGGAAAACAAGAGAAAGATTTTGTGTGCTCACAGCGATGTGAATTCTTAGGGCACATTTTCTGCCGACGCTAATTGGGCGGGAGCACCTCACCGCCCCACTCTGCCAAAGTGAATCGCGGACCTCTGGGCCAGAGTGAATGGACTGTGCCAAGCCCCGCCTGGCCTTTTGGGTGGGGCCTCACTTTTCAGGGACAACATCTTTTGATCCATGCCATTACATCTGAATGCCATGTGTGCGCTTCATCTTCATGAAGGCTATCTCACAAGCCATTTCTGATAACAAAGGTCTGCGAAAGAACACATAGGACCTCAAGTCAACATCCAGACTCTCACTTCACCTTTATTTTGTGCGAGAATCTGCTCAGGAGTTTCTTCTTTGTTTTCCACTTCCTGTCTTATCTTATCAAAAAGTGGCCCTCATCGCCCCTCCTTGAAGACTGAAGACTGAAAGCGAGGTTCACGATGGAGGAAGACAGAGCCCTTGTGGATGTGGGCATCGCAGCCGATATCGAGGCCAGTCAACCACCACCACCTCAAAAGGTAGTCAAACAGCCAAAGAAGCGATTCGTCGGCAGACGTACCGCCGCCGAGGCCGCCGCAAAGAACAGTTCAAGCAATGCTTCATCATCCATTGAAGACAGCGGAGCTATCCAAGGTACATTCTCACCACCCCTTATTCACAACACACCATGCTAACACCCCTCAGTGGCCCAACCAAGGAGAGCCCCCAGACTCCTCAACCAAGTCCCCCCCGAAATCCTCAACGACCCCGCCCTCAAGTCCGCCATCTCCCTCCTCCCTTCAAACTACTCCTTTGAAATCCCCAAAACCATCCACCGCATCCGCTCCCTCTCGGCCAAAAGAGTAGCCCTCCAAATGCCCGAAGGCCTCCTCCTCTTCGCCACCACCGTCTCCGACATCCTCACCCAGTTCTGCCCCGGCATCGAAACTCTCATCATGGGCGACGTCACGTACGGCGCCTGCTGCATAGACGACTACACCGCCCGCGCCATGGGCTGCGACCTCCTAATCCACTACGCCCACTCCTGCCTCATCCCGGTAGACGTCACCAAGATCAAGACCCTCTACGTCTTTGTCGACATCTCCATCGACACGACCCACCTCCTCGCCTCGCTGGAGCGTAACTTCTCCCCCGGCAAAACCATCGCTCTGGTAGGCACAATCCAATTCAACGCCACCATCCACGGGGTCAAGTCCACGCTCGAGAAAGCCGGGTTCAACATCATCGTCCCTCAGATTGCCCCGTTGTCAAAGGGTGAGATATTGGGGTGCACCTCCCCCAACCTGTCAACGTACACGACCGACCCGGTAGATCTGATCCTTTACCTCGGTGACGGGCACTTTCACCTCGAGTCGATCATGATTCACAACCCTTCCATCCCGGCCTACCGGTACGACCCTTACTCGAGGAAACTCACTCATGAAGTCTACGGTCACGACGAGATGCAGGGTTTGCGGAGGCAAGCGATTAAGACGGCGAAAACGGCCAAGAAGTGGGGGTTGATTCTTGGGTCGTTGGGGAGGCAGGGGAACCCGCATACGTTGTCTCTGATAGAGGAGAAGCTGACAAAGATGGGGATTCCGTTTGTGAATTTGTTGCTGAGTGAGATTTTTCCTGGGAAGCTGGGGATGATGAGCGGGGAAGGGGAGGTGGAGTGCTGGGTGCAGGTTGCTTGTCCACGGTTGAGTATCGATTGGGGGTATGCGTTTCCTAGGCCGCTGCTGACGCCGTATGAGGCGCTTGTGGCGTTGAATGAGAGGGAGGATTGGGGAAGTGGTGCGTACCCGATGGATTATTATGGGAGGGAGGGGTTGGGGAGGACGAAGCCTTTGGCTGTTTGAGATAGTAACAAGTAAAATTTGGTCATGATATTCACACTATCTCAGCCCAGTTGCCCCCTATGCTACAGGCTTGCTTCGATGTTGACGTCAACTCGCCTCCCTTTGTGGTCTACCCAGCTACATGTGCGCGGGTTGCGATAGTTATCCTCCCTGCTGGCCAGGCCGGTCGTGATTCACAGCAGCCATCGGAGTGACCAGTTGTTGTTGTTGAGAGATAAGCTTTTACGCCATTTCCTCGTGTTCTTTGAGAGTAAATTTCAGACGCCCCATGTTTAGGTTCAGCCCACACAAACCGACAGTTACCACGTTCATACCCCCTTCCCCCCTCAACATTTCTCCCCTCCACTCTACTATCACCCCTCCCCTTTATTCTCCCCCCCGACCCTCTCCCTCTCCAACCCCGAGCTCGTCACCGGCTCAGGCCGCCCACTAAACACCAACTTCCACTTTACAATCTCCACCACCTCCAGCTCATCCCCTGTCCCCCCATCCCGCTGTCGTTTCCTCACCACCGCCAACGCATTAACCAATTTCTTCACCTCCCCGAAAAGTTTCTGATGCTGCCCGATGTACATGTACACCTTTTTTATCCACGGGCCCTCCCCTGTTGTCTCCCCTTCTACATAATCTGGAAAGACCTATTGATTGTTAGTAATTCGAAAGGGAGGGAAGGAGGGAGGGGGGGTGGGGGGAAGGGAGGGCATACCAACTGTCCTATCTGGATTAGCTCCCCAGACTCTGACTGGGTGAGGTTGATCGCCCCTTGTAACTCCAGCAGCGCAAGGCCGTGTGGTGTTTGTAAGAGTTGCGGGAGTGGAGAGTTGACAACTGGGTGGTCGGGGGAAGTGAGGGCTGGTGGGTGTAGTTGAACAGATGTGGACATTGTTTTTGGCAGGTGGTGGTTGTGGTGGTTGTAGAGCCTACTTAGGACTGCCGTGATGGTAAGGTGCTGCCGATGGATATTTTGAGCATCGGTTCGGGGATTTCTCGTAAAATGTCCGTTTGATGTCGCTGATGTTGAGTTCTACTGTCTCCAATCTCACAGAGGTGGTGGTGTTCACTGATGATGCAAGTAAACGCGTCAAAGCTGGATTGCGGTCGCGAGTTTAGATGTCGTCGCCGTCTGACTCGGTGAGTTAAAAAATCCCAGACAGTTTTCAACAATCCTGGTCTTCAATCCGCGTTCTTGGAGATTTTCAACCACAAGTCACTTTTTGTATGTTTGAAGAGTTGACAGCGCTCCTGTTCATGAGAAAGATGATGATGCATGTTGTCTATATATGCATCCCCCGCATAAACAACCCCGCTATATGCATACCTCACAGTGTGGGCTTCCCCCTTTTCAACTTCCCCCCTTTTCAATTCTCTCCCAAAAACACCATGCTTCTCAGTCACATTTCACCACCTTCGCACTCTACGCAGATAAAAATGCAGTATATATACAAATAGTCCATCTCTGACACTTGCCCCTCCACCTGACCCCCATCCCATCTGTTTAAGTATCCAGATCCATCGATAGAAACCGAGATCCCTGAGAACTGATATGACCATGCCGCTATAAACCCTTTGCCATGCTCAGCAAGTAGAGAACCCCTTTCTAATCTCCCATATCCTCCTCCCCGCAAGCAAGTGGTGTAGCGATATGTCGCAAAGGATGTGCAGCATGGTATCGGTGTTGAGAGCGAGTAAGGCTGCCAAAGACACATATCTGATGTTGTACAGTCCTAAAAAGCAAGGGGACGCTCGCTCTTTGTCGACTCCAATTACATAGTAATGTTGGTGTGTTGTTGCCATGAAGAATATTAGGTGCGTGTCGAAGCAAAACAGAGCAAGGGGTATACGCGCTGCTAGGCGTAAAATAAACAAAAAAGCCGCCGTGAAAAAGTGGAAAAAATAAGGTACAGCCAGTCGTCCGAGCAAAAAGAAAAGGAGGCGAAGAAACACGCGCAACGAAATGCAAATTGATGATCCCAGCCCTGCCCCCCAAAACGCCACCAGCCCAGAGCCACCAGGGTATAAAAACAAAAAATGCCGCAAGAGAATCGCCCGGTCCTACTAGAAGCTCGGCTTCGTGAGGACGCGGTACTCCACGTAATCCTCCCCGTCTATCTGGATCAGGAAGGGTTGGCTGACCAGAATGCCCTTGAACGGGCCGGTTTGCTTTCGCTCGTACCTGATGGTACCGTTCATCAGGACGTCTCCTTCGTAGCCTTGGCCCTCGTTACGGATGCGTGTGGCCTCTTGACTGGCCCAAACGTTGTTCAAGCGAGAGATGTTTTCACTGAAAAGCTCTCTGCGGTTGGCTGGGGTGGCCGATGACTCTCGGGGCGTGGCGGTGCTGCTGGCACGCTGATCAATGCGAGCCTGCGCCTTCTCAACCTTTTCAATCCCGTGACGGGCGAGCTCATGAGTCCTCTCGATCTGGGCGATGGCCGACGATGACTTGCGGTTAGCAACTCCGAACTCGGGATTAGGGAGTGAGTGTCGGCCGCGGAGCCCAGTTTGACGACGAGGCTCGTTGGTCTTTGAGGCAGGCGAGCCGGAAGCAAGACCATGAGTGACGCCATTAGCTCCCTCGATCGAGATCTCAACGTCGTTCTTAGTGACGGAGGTCCCCGCGGCGATGTTCAAAGCAGCACGCTTCTGAGCCTCTTGGACGGCTTGTATCTCGTTTCGGGCGCGGTCCTCAGGTGCCTCACCCTGGTCGAGCTGGTGCTGGCGAACCCTGCAATATTCCTTGACCTCATGGCGGGAGAGACCTTTGAGATGAGGTTCAAACTCGAGAGCGTCCCAAGTGATCCACAGTGCACCAGGCCCACTAGGGAAGTTGCCATCAGCGATCACTCTACCATCACGAGTCTCCTTCGCAAGCCTGATCCTGAACATGTCATTAGCACCCAGGATACCGTAAACCGCGTGCTTCTCAATCGGGTCATCTTCACTGGATTGTTTCCAGTATCCCAAAACGATGCGAGTTGGCCGGGTTCCCGGAAGGGCCTCCGCGGGCTGTTGAGGGGGGGGGGCAGGCTCTAGCTGGGCTGAAGTAAAGGATCCTGTGACCTTTCGTTTCTTGGACTCGGGACGGCTGGGAAGGGTGGCAGGATCGGGTATCACAGCGCCGTAAGCAATGAGAGGTTGGTTGGCCGTTTCGGGGGGAGGATTGGTGGTGACTCTCTCAACCGCGAGCTCGGCAGCTGCTTTGTCGGCTATGTTGCGCTCCTCGGGGCTCTCATTCTCGCCAAGATTATCGGCACGGATCTTGACAAACTCCTTGATCATGTGATGATTGAGACCAACAAGGTGGTCTTCAAAGACAATCTTCTCGAAGATGACCCAACTCCCACCGGGGCCAGGGGGGATCGGGTAGCGTTGATCAACCTGACGTTTGTCGCGGGTAGTTGTCTGGATTCTGGTTCTAAGGCGATCCCTCGAGTCAATGAAGCCGATCACGGAATGCTTATCAGCCTCATTTTCGACCTGAGAGTCGCGCCAATATCCAATGATGACACCTTTGACGCCTCCAGAACCATGAGTCTTGGCAGGCCGGGCTTTGACACGTCCTTCGTGAGGACCAGGGCTGTCGTCTTGGATAGAGTCAGCATAGTAAGTGGAAGTCCGCTTGCGCTTGCCGGTAAGAATCGCAGATGGATCCATGTGGACGTCAGCTATATCGGATTTATCCTGGTTGACGGGCAGCTTCCTGTTGGCTTTGGTGCCAACAACGATCTCGTCTTCCAGGTGATGAATGACAGGGCTTGAATCGACACTCATGAGATCCTGAGTTTCGTCGACGGGAAGGCTCGAAACGACACTCATAAGATCGTCATCAACCAAGTCCTCTGTCGTGTCTTCGGCAGGGTTCTCAGCAGCGTCGTCAGGATGATCCTCAATACTAGCAGTATCTGTTGGAGAATCTGGTGGGGGGGTGAGCTCTTCGTGAAGTTCGTCCTCTTGGAGTTTGTGCCCATCCAGATCGGTACGTCTAGCGACACATTAGTTGATTGCATATAAAAACAGAACATCTGACTGACAGGATGAGAATGTGTTCGAGGTTGTATCATGAGATGCTTTGAAGGAGTGTATACAAACCAGGAAAGGCAACGAATTGCTCTTCGAGAGCCGTGGCCAGAGGAGAAAGACTGCAGCAAAACACTTGTCTGTCTGAGCCACCGCGGTAGGAGATTGTAGAAAAGTGGGATTTTGAGGGCAAGGGGGTGCAAATTGTGTAGATTGTGCTCAAGGCAACAAGGGACGCGAAGCATAAGACGTCATAAGCGACTTGAGCCAAGTTGGAGCTCACTTCAACATTCCGACCTCGAAGTCTGTGCTCGAGAGGGCTCAAAGTCCTCTGAGATGGCAACAACGAAGGCTTGACGAAGCCAACAGAATCATAGTCAATGGCTCGTAGCCAAAGTGTATCCCAGAAGCCGATCGACTTTGGCAATGACACTCGTCATCTGATCGGCCACCAGGACTAGAGAGAAAGAGAGGAGACTGGCCTGATGTGTGTTTCTGAGGCTCTGGGGATGACTTACTTGTCCAAAGACTCTTGCTGAACTGGAGTCTCAACAATGGGCGATTCTGGCTTCTTGATCTCACTGGGACGACTGTTGTCAGCGTGATGAAAATAAGCAAAGTTTTGGGAGCAAGAGAGCAATTAATAAAATGTTCCACGAAAGCTGTGATACCGTGCGCATACGACGCAGACTGTGTTGGAAGAAAAAAAATGAAAACCTGGCTGAGAGCAAATGTGCATAGAAGAACTGGCAGGAACGAGTCGCATGCCCCTCACAGCCATTGCCCTCCATCACAATTACCAACACAGAAAATAGAAGGAACGACTTACCCATCAACCGCTTCATCTTTGACAGTCTCGTCCTTGGGTGATGGCTTTGGCGGTTCAACCGATAATGATGTAGGCTCATCCATCATGGCAGTTGGGGCACCTTCTCTCGCAACAGGCACGGAGACGGTAGTCTCCATCTTGTCTGTTCCAACTGACATCCGTAGATAGTCAGTCAAGGCTCTGGGTGTTGTGTGATTTGCTGATATGTAGCAGTGTCTTTTGGGGATTATCAGTCAGCGATGTTTAGGCACGAAGACGAATGGCGGAATATGAATCTTGGTGGATAGGGTCCAACTGGGTGGCAATCCAAGATGAATAATACGAGACAGAGCTCGTGAACAAAAGCCCACCAAAGACCTGAGCAAGTGACGAGCCAGAGGGAAAACATCAAAAGTTGCCACATCTCAACCCATTACATGAAATAAAAAAACATTTTGACCAAGTGTGAACACGCATGCAAGACCTTGTCGTATATGACGTGATTTGAAAAGAGACACGAAAAGAAGCACAAAAGCATTGATAATTGCAACTAGATAAAAAGAACCGAAATACTCACGTTAATCAGCAAAGTAAAGCTTCAGTTTGTTGTCGCAACACCCAACAGGTGATGCTGATCCCCGACTTTGCGACAAGTCGAGAGGATCGGTTGAGCTGGGAAGGCTTGGCGCGTGGATGTGTTTGTGCTGACCAAGTTGACAGGATGAAGCTGATGATGATAACAAGATATTAGTTGCGAATCGATCAATCAAATCCAGAAGAGAGCCCTTCACTTACTTGGATGGCCGAGCGTAAGACACAAACAGTGAAGTTTGTTAAGCTCGAGTTGTTTTTGTTGTCCGGATTCTTTCCACTGGGACGCGCCGAGACACACACGAGACTCGGGCCAGGAAATTCACTGTAGTGCGTGGGTGCGCAAGTCGCTTGGTTAGGGACACTTTGCTGCTGATGATAGAGAGCGATTATCTGATAAAGTTGAAGCGGAGACAAAAGAAAAAAAAGTCGCAGAAAAGAGGCAAGAGGTGAAAAGAGGGAAAGTGCGGTGGGCAGACTAGGTGATTTATTTAGATAACAAGGTGGGTGGGAATTGAACCGAGGGAGACAAGGTTAATAATTCCTGGGGTGTGTTGTGTATTCGCACTCAGTTGCCGGGTGCTGACTTCACGCAAAGAAAAAAAAAAAAAAAAAGGTACATATCACAAGTACCGAGCTCTGCTTCCTGCGTAGGATGGATGACGGGATGATTCACACTGGGCTTCAGCCAAATTGCACGAGTTCCATCGAGTAAAACTAACTAAGCGAGCTTTTACGCTGTTGCCAAGTTCCAGTCTTGCCATTGTGAGATTGAGACTGTCGAGCAAACATACCACCCACTTTTAATAGCTCTCTCTGATGTAGTTCCACATGCCAGATCGATGGAAGTTCACAATCAGATCTATCTCTTTTGTGATGTCTGGCCCCTCTTGGCAAAAAGCCGCTTGTCAGAAAATGACTCTTGTCAAATGATGCTTGTCGAGAGAGAAGGAGAGAGACAGCCAGACAGAGAGGAGGAGAGTTGTTGGGAATAGATAAATGGAACATAAGCGGCCCAGTTCCCTGCATTCGCACCTTCTAACTTGAGTATTCACGCAGGGCTGCAACTTTGCAGGGGTTGGCTTGAACCATCTGAAACATGGTGTCTGTTGCATCAGTGTGATCCAATGCAAAGCGTTCATCATCTCTGGCGACACAAGATAAATAAGGCGATGTGTGCATTGCTTCTTCTCGCACCTTTTTTTTCAGCGACTGGTCATCTGTTTTCTCAGAGGAGATACTCGTGATGGGCCGAGGCAAGTAGGACCGAAAGAAGATCGAGGAAGGAAGCGATAAGTGGATAATAAGTCGAGTGTGGTGATAAGCGTCGATATCTCTCTCCGTTAGTACCATGCTGATCACTTGCGTGTCAACTGGCCACGAATTAATAACCGTATTATGTTGATAAAACAAGAGCTTAGTTTTGACTGATGCCCCTCTGTATCAACCATTATAAAAACCTGGAAGCCATGAAACTGGCAGGAGAGAGAAAGAGCTTTTTATTGCAAGAGCGGTCTCGAACTTGTTGCCCATTGTGGGAAGGAACACGCCCCACTTTAGTCTATTCTGATTGGTCATCTCTACAGCCAACTTCTCAAAGCCTAAAATCACCAATTCCAAGATCGAGACGTCAGGTGGGTGGGACGCCATGCTTTCTCAAGGTTACCTATTTTATTTGTCTCACCTAAAAGTGGTCGTAAGAAACATGTAGTTCTTTTTTTTGTCATCTTCCGAAGAGCCGGTGTTTCCAAAGAATCATGGCTTCCTTATCTTTGGAGAGCTCTTGGTCTTTGACTTACCTAGACTCACTTCCAAAGGCAGGCTCGGAGATATCCATTTTAACCAACCCCGAAAACACACCTTGTCCAACAAAACAAAGCACGCCACTTTTCCATCATGTGATCCCTTTCCGAGTCACTATCCCATGATTCGACAGAAGCGGGACCTACAGTAGTTGCCTATCCTAGGTCCTACTTTTACATGCGGCCTGTCCAACAAGATAGGCAGACAGGAGCCACGCAATCCCGGAAACACTATATCCTACTTCCTCAGAACTCAGCTCAGTCAAACCAACTCCTTCACAGCCTTCAGACTCGTACCAATAACCCAGCCACTTACCACCCAACATGAATACCTACCTCCCGCATCTGCCCAGAAGAGTCAGAAGAGAATCTCGCCACCAACCCTCCCGTTCCCAATGGTTGACGGAGGCATCCCCCATTTACATTGCCTCTCTGTCAGTGCATTCAGCAAACCTCAGACTTTTATTTGCACAAACCTACCAATCTCTGATGCAGTTTGTGTGTACCTAGGTTGTGAAACCTTCAAATTTCCTATCAAATATCGAGATGAGATTACCGTGCAACAATGTGTCAATAAGGATCTCGTTCTCAGTGTCACATTTGTTTTTCTCGAAGCAGTTGGCTTCAAAGGAAACGCAGCTCTAGTGGACTGTCATGTTTAGAATACAGCTGAGCATCAGAGCTGTTGACATAGACTTTGCTCGGCTTGAAACTGCATAAATCGCTTAGCCCTGGTGTATCTCTGGATACCAGCAATACCTGAGTAGTATCTAATTGCTTTGATTCAAAAACTCGAGGTGCTTTTCAGTCTCTCACGCCCCTTCAAAAAGGGCTTTCCGCATACTAACTGCCGCAAAGGTCAACAAGGCATAGTTGAACTGGGTATCATAACTGATCTATCCATCTATTTCTCCATCGCTCTAACCAGTACTTTTCACCCTTCCGTCTATCCCCCCCTCCCCCTCCCCCTCCCCCTGCCTCTCCCACCACCTCTCCCACCCCTCCCGCCCCGTCCTTGATTCCTCCCCCCTCTCTTCCCACCCCTATAACTCCCATTCCTCCCATCAAACCTCTCATAAATCCTCTCCTGCCCAAACCCCCCTTCTCCCCACCTCATATAATTAATAACCCCATGATCCACCACCGCCATCAAAACATTCCTCCACCCATTCTTCAACCTAGCATACAACCTCCCATGATTCCCCTCCCACTCCCTCTTCGGCGGCGCCCAAGGCGTCTGCTCCAACAACCCAAGTATCTCCTCCATCTGCGGCACCTCGCTCTCCTGAGCATCCACCACACTCAGATAAAAGTCCGGGCTTGGATGCCTCAGTTTTGTCCATTTTTGGGAGGACTTCCACACCAGAAAGTGAATCTCATATGGTGCTATCGATGGGAGAGGAAAAGGGAGGACGGGGGAGGGGATGTGCCTTTCTATGAGGGAGAGCTGAGAAAAGATTTGGTTGTAGGAGCGGTAGAGGCCTGGTTTGAGCAAGGGACCGGATTTGGGCGGTGATGGGGTGAAAGAGGGGAGGAGGGAGGAAAAGAAGTTTTTGATTGTGATGTTGAGACGGTAGGAGGACTGATTCGGGTTAGGAGGGTTAGGAGGAGCGCGGAGGACGTTGTAGCCGCAGCGTTTGAGATTGGAGTAGACCTGAAATTTTTGGAGCGAGATCTTCCCGCGGGTGCCGTCCAGGCCGATGAGGAGGGCGTAGGCTGCTTGGAGGGAGAGGGGGAAGCCGTCGGCGTATTCGTCTTCTTCGTCTTCGCTGGCGCCCGTCGGTTGGGTTGATGGGTCGACATCGGTGTTCTCGGCTTGGGGAGCTTCCCCTTCGACAGGGGCGGCAGGAGGTGGAGGGAAAATCTCACCAAACTCTTTTGTGGGCCACCACAGATCCAAGGACCCTCTCTCTACCAGATAGAGCGCTTCCTCGGGAAGCAACCAATCCTTCCCCCTCCCTGGCCTATCCTTCGCCTGTCCCGTCACTGCCCTCCCCAGGTTCTGCGTAGACGTGCTGGACCCCTCCAAAATTACAACTCTGTCCCTGATGTGCCCAAAAGGCTTCCTTTCCTTCTTCCCATCTTCCGCTTTTGAATCCTGCCATTCCTCACCCTCCTCATAGTCCGCCCACCAACCTGGGAAATACCAACCACGTACAAGATTGGCGCCACTGTGAATGCGAGTATAACTCAGAACCTCCTGCATAGCAGCTCTACTCTGCTCGAGGGTGTCGGCCTGGAGTTGTGTGCCATGGGACTCGAAGTCTTTCTCGCCCTTGCGAATTGTCTGCGCGGAAATATGTGTGTTCTTTTTGAATAAACTGGCAAAGACACGGAAGTCTTGTGCTGCAGCGCCTTCGTCTTCGAGGAGGTCTTCAGCGGTTTCTTCAGCTGGGGCGTCTGGGGTCGCGGTGGTTGTGTTTGCTGTGGGAGGAGGGGCCGCAAGGGCGGGGTTATCGTCGTCGTCGAGGGCCATTCCGTGTACTTTTTGTGGGATTCGCCGGTAAAGTATTCGTTGCAGCCAAGATATCGTCTAAATTCAGAGAAATCTTAACTCGAGGTCACAAGCTCTGTGTTTTGTGGTTGGTGGACGGTTGACTCCTAAATTTTTGTATCTTTGCGGCGAGCAGGCTTTCCGGCATGGATGACCCACACTGGAGTGGTTCCCGGCAGGCAGCGCATTTCCACCAACATAACCCGTTATTGGCAAGTCGACCACACACCATTGTACAGAAAGCACCAAAATTGGTAGAATAAGTTTTCTTCCTTTTTATTGTCTTTGGAATATGCAACCGTGAGCCAAGACTCCGTCAAATGTCCCCTAGCTTCTATGTGGCGTCTCTATGTTGCCTGGCCTTCTGGTTGACTAGTCTTGCTTCTTGGTTTTTGGGTATCATCTTATTCTCGTCGCCTCTCGACTTTTGCACTCTTTCCGTTTGGGTTGCTAGCTGGTGCGTGAGATAGTACTCAACTTCAGCCGGCGCCCAGTTTAGCGCCAAATGAAGGGGGTAGATAGTAGAATGCGTAGGCGGATACATGATGCCGGTCGTGCATTGTAGTTTGCTCCAACCTCCTATCCTGTTTCTCACTTGGCCAGTGGGTTCGCATGTAACGTTACTCTCTCAATCCTCGGTGTCTCTTCTCCGTCCTTCTTGACCGGTCTGCCCTTCTTGTCGACCTCCAGCTGTTCAATCTTGGCCAAAGTAGCCAGACTCTCGTCTCCAATCAGCTTCCCAAACACCGTGTTCAACCCGTCCAAATGTGGCGCGGGGGCGAAACATATGAAGAATTGACTGCCGTTGGTGTTAGGCCCTTTATTCGCCATACTCACGACTCCTCTTTCGTGGTGTTTAAGTGTTGGTCGGATCTCGTCTTCGAAGGTTATCCCGTATATCGATCGGCCGCCTTTCGGGTTATCTGGAGGTGATGGAACAGCGGGCGCGCCGGTCTGGAACATGAAGGACGGAATTATTCGGTGGAGGGGAGAGTTGATGTAATAGTTCGAGGCGCAGAGGGCGAGGAAGTTCTACGAATTGTTTAGTGGGAGCGAAGGCGCAAAGGACATATTAGACAAAACATACCTCTGCAGTCTTGGGGACGGCCTCGCAAAACACCTCAATTTTGAGGTCCCCAAGAGTCGTGTGGAGCGTTACTGACATGGTAGCTGTGGTAGAATCGATCAAGTGTTGTGCTTGCTGAGGTTTGTTGTGACAAAACGCAGTGAACGGGTCTGGGCCCGTGTTGATGTCGGTCGTCTGAACAGGGGCCCTTCTATCAGAAAAGCTTGGCGGGCAGAAGCCACATGCCTTGGGGAGCTATGACCACCATCTTGTTTCATGTTCATGTTGGTGTTCTCGACATGGACATGACGACACCACATTTTGACTGGGAGAGCAATCGAATGTCTAAGCCTTCCTGATGTTTGTTTGTTTGTTTATGTTCTGGATGGTATCTACCAGGCTCGTGTCACTTATCATTTGGCTTGGTGTACCGGCACCTCGACATTAGCTTAAACCGTCTCACAAGTTTACAACGGACATCACACGTGCCCGCACTTCGATGATTAGAGAGAAGCCCGAAACTCCCAACGTTGGCTGGAGCCAAGATGGTTGCTTTTGGACCAACACATCGGTCAGCAAATGAGTCTAGTCCTGCAGGAACCACTGATGAGGATCCGTCCGCCCGCCGCAAGTCATGATTTCTGATAGTGTATGTGTTTTGTTAGTTGCTGTAAGGAACCACGATCCACTTCAGTTCCCACCTCTCGGCAGCCCTGAGCTTGGACTTGGACTTGGCTCTTCTACTTCGTAGCTGGGCCACTCGCACAGACAGGGCAGACAGGCATTCAGATTTCGATATCGCAAGGCTGCCTCTCTCAGTCTCTCTCACCTTTTTCCTATTCTCATCCCGCTGGCCCAGCAATTCAGCCGTCTCACCTCCTGCAGGCAAAGCAAGCCCGCTGAGACTGTCGTCGTCTCCGCCCGGGGCGCTGGGTCGTTGTGTCTTTGTTCCCCCCACTCCACCTATCCCGCTGCCGCTGGTTTCTGTTAGAGATCTCGAAACCTCACATCTCGGACCTAGCAGCTTTGCCTCACACGGAGCCTTCCCTCCTTAATTTATAGGGCCGTGACTATAGCTGCCGACCGCTGGAAGTTTAAGGCGGGCCTTGGTACTAGTAGCTTTTGGAAAAGGACCTACCTTCATACCTAAGTTGCTCCCCCTCAAGAAACCTGAAAGGAATTCCCATTTCCCTTTCGGCCTTGGTTGCAAGGTGGGTATCACTAGGTTGTCGCATTGTAAACTCCGGGGTCGGTATCCCGCTGTGAGATCGCCCAGCCGCAGAGTCCACTGAAAGGCAAGGAACCCGCAGGAACACGCCGGGCTACAATCTCGGCGCAGACAGCACCCAAGTCACCAACGCACCTGAGCGGCCGAGCTCGACGACACAAAGACACACGGCGGCTCGAGGGGTCTTTTCATTTGGCCCCCTCCTCCCCTCTCACACCCCCCCCAACGACTGCTAAAAAATAAGCCTGCAGCACAGCAGCCTCCATTCGTACTCCATTCGTATCCAACCCGTCGTTGCTTGCGTCTTGCAAGAGATCCTCCACCCACCTTGGAAACCCCCCTTCGCCCATTCCCCAGCAGCACCGACACACGCGACGAAAGAAGACCTCGACTCCAGTAAAGTGTGCCTCGCTGCGGCGGACGCCGAAGGTGATGTCCATGGTTGTCGCACCCTCACCCAGTTTATCGATACAGCGCCGGCGACACCCCAGACGAGCCCCTCACCTCGGACAGCCCTCCACCTCGGACAGCCCTCACGCCCGATCCCAACGCTTCAAGCCGACGTCTGCGGGACGGTCCTGTTATTGATGATCGGCGAAGGCCGCCGCGGCTTGCCTGAACAACAATAAACAATAATAACGGTAAAGTTTAATTGGAACCGGTGCAGGCGCCTCACCCACCAGCAAGATGAATAATACAGCTGCGACTGTGAGGATATCCGGGCCTCCAAACAGTAGCTTTCTGGTCGGCTACCCGGGCATCTCGGCGACACTGGTGCGCTCCCCTTCCTCTTCCTAGCTTTTGGTATTCGTATGCAAGTTGAATCGACAGGGCGCATTGCTAACATCGTGTAGCCCAGGATAGTAGGCAAAGTCGAAATTCGGCCGGGTGCAGGCTATACAGCGCCAGTGCAAATATCCATGGTTCGCATATGCTTACAGCGACGAGAAACGATACATCCAGCGGCGGAAAACATGGCGCGGAGGCATCTGGGCACCCCGAGACGAGAGACGGTCGATTTAGTAGGGAAGGAAGTGCTGCTGTTCCGGTGCGTGTCGGGAAAAGAGGCCGAGAGCGTGATTGCGATGGATCTGCCGTTCCAAATATTCATCCCTTTCGGACGGGGCGGCGAAGAAGTAAACCGCCGCATTCCTCCAGCAAGCATCCAACTAGCCAGCCGAATCGCCGAAACCTACTATGAGCTGGTGGTCACAGTCCAACAAGGCTCGAGCATGCAAAACCGATACGCGTTCCCAATACCTCTTCAACGATACGACACCCTCTCCACATTCGGCATGTACAACCGCCCAGAAAGCAAGGTGGTGACGGCGGACAACATTGTGACGTTGGGGATTTCGCTGCCAAAGTGGAGTTATGGGCCATTAGATCCCATAACGGTGTACATTAAGCTCGCGCCAAATCCAGACTGGCTGAACAAGGCGCGGAAGGTGACGATACAAAAGATTACGCTGGCCATCGAGGAGGAGATCACGTTCAACCCGGAAGGAGACGAGCCAACGAAGAAGGTCAGCAAAATCGCCAAACACACGCAGCAGGTAGGGACCAAGATCCCGGAAACTGGATATGTTACCAACTTGGGGCTCGTGTTTCCTGCGCGAGACCTTAGGGATTCGGAGGGTATTGTGAAGAGGGGCAAGCCGGGATTTCCGCTATATGAGGTCACCAGCTTTACGACGACGTCGATACTGTACAAAATTGAATTCTTTTTGACGATCAAGGTGGGTGCGCGCACATGGAATTTTCAGTGGCTCTTGTCTAACCTTTTTGCTAGGCACATCTAACATCTGCCCGCGATATCACATTACGGCAACCAATTGTGATTTGTCCAATGGACCAACAGGCTTGCAAAGAGGAAATGGATGCTATTGAGCAAGCAGCGAAAGATGCCTCACATGTTGACCCAAATAACCCAAAGTTGCCGGATCGAACGATCATCTTGGCACACGATAGGGAGGCCATTCGGTACCTGGGGCTGTGCGAAGTTGGAGGGATGAAGAAGATGCTGATCGAATAACGGCCGACAGCAGATGGATGGCTGGAAACGGGAAGCACCAAACGAAGAGCGACGAACCGCCGGATTCAACCTATCCATCGCCCTCTGGATCGAACTCGCGTCGCGTTCTTTCTTTTCGGTTGTATCACACCAATTTCTTGCGTCAAATAAGTTACACCTTGACTAAGACGCCGTCACCGTTGCTCAACGAGATATTTACGAAGACAACCGTCTGACGTTCGGAAGAGACAGCTCTCGGATATAAAAAGAGTCCCACAGCGCTTTGACAACGACGAAAGAATAGAAGGACCTTGAGGCCCCAGTACACCATGCGCAAGGGCCCGAACCCAGATTGCTGGGAATGAAGAAGCCTTTATATTGCGCTCTACTCTAGCCACTGACCAAATATATCGCTTCAATGGCGGGGGTAGTATTATAGCCCAAATGAGCGATGGGAGCTCTAGATGGACTAACTGACGTCCCTATGGGCCACTCGGCGTGGTGGCCCAGAGAGTTTATTATTGGGGTGATTTGGAAGGCGTTGAAACTTGAAAGAAGGGGAGGGGGTCATGTTTCTGATGACATGGTGTTATATAAGCGGTTGGGATCATGATGGATTTGTTTGATGTCCTGAAATGGACGAGAATACCCCCTATTTTTTGCATCTGACGATGATTTCTTCTGTCAGCTTCAGGGGAAATGGAGGGGGGGGGCCGTTTGGATGTATATGTACCTATAGTTAAACAACGCCACCCGCAACAAGGTTGGTGATGATGATGAAGGATTAGTTGGATGGAATTTGATGGAGGAGAAAAAGATGATTTTAAGGTGGTGATATCCCAACACCAGACATCCATCCGATTTTATCAGTGTTTAGATGCAAAGTAACACATATGGGCACATACACAGAGTGAAGCGATCAGCAGCCAACTCACCCAATGTTGTCTCTCTCGGTTTAGCCGTACACACATACACACATACACACATACTTCACACCCCTCTAATTCCCTTTTTTACTCTCATCTCACCAGACCATCTTTATTGAGCTATTTCATAAAGTCATACTCACTTCCCCTATCATCCCCATCCAATCCCCATCCCCATCCCCATCCCCATTTTATGCAAATGTAAAGTGTTATGTAGTAAAGAGACAAAAAAATTAACAAACCAAGCAAACCAAACAACCGAGTGGGAGAGTGAGGAAGGTAGGTTTTAAAAAAAGGCAAAAAAAGATATATGAAAAAACCATAGGAGGATATCTAAAACTGCTAACCATGCAAAAAAAATAAAAGCAAGAATAAAACACAATAGAAAGCCACCCCACCCAACCCCAGAAATCATCATCATCATCCCAAACCAACCAGCCAACCCCATTCCTTCCAAATGATAAGGTGAGGTGCTGGTTGGTGTAATGATTCCGTGCCCCTCAGCGCCATAACCCCCCCTTTACCATACTTAACCCTAACCTACCCCTAATCCCTAATCCGAAAAACACTACTCTTCCACGTATCCTTCCACCAGAGTTTTGTTTTTTCTGTGTTTGTTTTGTTTTTGTTTATGTTGGGCATGTACCGTCGGGGTCAATGTGGCTAAGTCCCTTGACAAGTCTATCTATGACTTGTCTGCAACCCTCCCTTAACAACACCAGGTAAGTTAGCAAAGTCGACACCCTCAAGTCCAACTCCCTCACCAGCCTACACCACTTATCGTATGGCCTCAAAAATAAAGTCCCCCAAATACATCCCCTCTAAACCCACCCCCCATCCCTTCCTCCTCATGATCCTCCGACGAAATGTAAGAGTGATTCTACCCCCTCCTCCTCCTCTTCGGATCCCTCTCCGGACTATCCGTCACCACCCCGTTCCCAACCCCCCCAATCTCACTCCTCGTAATCTCCTCCGTCCCGGCTGGACTAGGGCTATTAGTAGCCGAAGTAGTCTCAAACACCCTCCCCGTATCAAACAAGCCATCCTGCCCATTGATCCCCAGCCCAGCACCCCCACCCCCACCCAACATCCCATTATCCGCACCCGTAACACCACCGCCCCCAAACTCTGCCCCACTACCAGGAGCATCCAGCGAAAAGTTAAACTCATCCGGATGACCACCCGCGTTGAACCCATTGAACTCATTGTCCCCAAAGCCGGTCTGGTTAGCAAAGGCATTGTTATCGACAAACTGGTCAAAATCGACAGAGTCGAAATAACTAGTGTTGACGTTGCCGTTCTCGTCCATACCGGGAATCCGGCCAGAAGGGCTGAGCGGACCAAGGAACTGGGTCAGGTTCTCAAGCTGAGAAGCCTGCTGAGCTTGAAGGCGCTGAAGCGCGTCAATTTCTTGCTGCGTCGCCTGGAGTGGTTGCAGCGGCGGGGGGATAGGCATCGAGGCGAGGATGGGAGAAAGCGATAAACCGGCTGTGGTTTGTGGGCTGGCAGCGGGCAAGGAAACACCGCCGGGACTAGAGACAGATGGGATACCGCCGCCGTTCATGGACGCGGCCGGGGTTGTCGCAGCAGAGCCATTGTTCATGATGCTCAGCATCTTGTTGCGGTTCTCGTTGCTCATGCCTGTGACCGGGGTGGTGGCGGCGACGTTGGGGAGGTCGATGCCAGTGCTGTTGACGTTGACGGCGTTGGTGTCCTGGATGATCTTCATCATGCCCTCATGTGGGTTGTTCTGGAGCTCCTTCTGCATATAGGCAGAGGTCGAGGTGGTGTCAGCCGGCGAGGTATCAAACACCTCGGTGACAGTCCCAGACATGCGAGTGT
This sequence comes from Podospora pseudopauciseta, assembly GCF_035222475.1. NCBI lineage: Eukaryota > Fungi > Ascomycota > Sordariomycetes > Sordariales > Podosporaceae > Podospora > Podospora pseudopauciseta. Next base: position 2,668,005 of record NC_085893.1, on the reverse strand, counting down.
TGTACGAAGTCTGGGGCGCCGGCGAGGGTGTTGGGGACGGAGACAGGGATGTCACCACGGTCTTGTTTGCTTGGTGATGTGGGACAGGAGGCAAGAGACGCTGCGCACGTTTTGGCGTCGCCGACCCAGCAACGTTGGGAGCCCGTTGGTTGACGAAGCCGCCCAAGTCCACCACGCCTCCCGTGGCCATGTTTGTGGAGCCGTGACCTTGAGCATTGGGAATGATGCTGGCCAAAAGATCTTGGACGCTCTGAACCCCACCCTGCTCCTCCAACGACTTTCGAAAGACATTGGCCAAGAAGTTGAGAATGGCATTGATGGAGTTCTCGTGCCGCTCGTGCATGGTTTGAAACATGACCGCCTGCTGATAGAGCGAATTGTGATCTTGTCGTATCTTGTTGAGCATGCCCGAAATCGCGAGTTGCTGCTGCTGGATCCTGTCTATCTGATTTTTTACTTGTATCAGATCCTTTTTCTGGAGCGGACCGACTTCGTGAGAAACGGAGGCCCTGCCGCCCTGTGACGCTCCATGGTTTGGAACACCGTAGGCTTCTTCGGTATTATTGTCCTCCTCGCTCTCCGCCTCTCCGTCCTCCTTCTTGATCTTCTTTTTACTGCTGCCACCCTTTGGCTTGTTGATCAGCCAAAGCAGGTTCGGATGCCCGCGTCGGAAATACGGGTTTGAGTACTCGCTGGGACTCTTGTTTTTCCGCTCGCTCGCTTTCATCGAGTTGTCGGACAGCCCGACCCGCTTATGGAACCCATACATGTTGAGCTGTCGCACAAACGAAGCATAATTGTTATGCTTGAAGAGTTCGGGGATGAGCGTTTTGGCAAACTCATCTTCGTCCAAGACGATAAATGAATCGCCCTTGTCAGACCAGCGGATCAGGTCGGTGTTCCTTGACTCATCGAGAAAGCTATCGAAAGATTAGCAATTTGCAACGTGAACAAAGTGATGAAAGGGCCCGCTTACCTGCTCAGCTTCTGAACAAACGGGGGGATCTGTTTCCTTTTGGCTTGCGCTTCCCTCTTCGCCTGAGCAGCCTTCTCCTCTAGCAGCTCGATGTTATCATGCTCGTCTACAGACGAATTCGTCTGAAGATACCGAGCATCCTCGGCAAACCCGTTCGCCCACGGCTCCCCCACCTGATCAAAATGGCCTCTGTTGCCCGAATGGACAAGAGCGCGACTGTTTCCTCGGCGGGCCAGAGCGTTTGAAGGCGCCGCAATTGGCTGCGCAAAGGCGCCTGATGTCGGCATCATGAACTGATTGACATTTGTCGTTGGCGAGTCGACGAAGCCGTTTCCATCCATTGTTCCGTTCCACCCAAACAATCGATCCGTCTGGACAGGCGAAAATGTCTGCTGTACTGGGGGGATCGGGATCATCGAAGAGGCGCCAGGGGCCGGTCGTTTTCTCGGGTTGTTCGGCGAAGACATAACACTGTGAAGGCGAGCGCGCGCCCAGCCGATTGGGGTTTGCTTGACACCCCTCGATATAGCAGATGGCGGTTCTTGACCGTTAGGCTAGGCTCGCCCTAAGTTTTGTGGCCGGCGTGGTGGCTGCAGCCCTCGGTGACTTTTTTTCTCGCAAAAGGCCGTCAAGAAGCTGAGGCCAAGGCTGTAGTCTTCCTTGTTGTGGGCGGTTTGAAGCACTGCTGAATCCGGTCGATTTTCTGATGAAACCAGCGAGCTCAGCACATAGAGGGAGATGGATCTAGTCGGAGGGTAGACAAGCGAGAGAAAACTCTATTCAACTCAATCTGTTATATACTGTGATGCGGAGAACAGCTTGCTCAAAGGCAGAGGCGGTCCAGGCACCTGATCCACGCGCGGGTCTGTTATTGTTCCGCGGCGCGATATCAATGGCAATGTGTGTGTGTCGGGCCTGCGAGAGTGTCGCAAAAGCGGAGAAGATAGATGTCTGGCTCGGCGCCGGGTTCTGAACAGGGCTTGTGAGGTGTCTCGGCGGTGTCGCGATATGTCAATGGGCGTCGTTGTGTGGTAGATGCTGAAGCCTCGAAGGCAGGGTTCCTGCTGAACAATGGCTTGCGTCGGGGTCTCAGTCGCCGGCTTCCGCGCTGCTTGATTTCTGGTCACGTCTGGGTGCCTCAAAGACGTCGCTGAGAGGGCTCACAAGAAAAAGTTTGGAGAGGAGTTCACTGGGGTCGTATGCTCAGGGCGCAGAGCGGCAGAGGATCGAGTGGGAAAGGTTGGGCTTTGCTAGATAAATTCAACACGGTGTAAGGCCACTTGCTGGTGATGAAGGCTCACTTGCTCGTCATATGAAGTGGGCTTTGCCGGTGCGATCGCGATCAACACACCGATTTTCTCGCTTGCCGAACCAATCAGCGGTGGCACAGATAAAGTCCTGTCTCCACACGCGGGGTCGACGTCCCAGCCTGTCACCCAAGACAGCTTCTTTTTTTCTGGGCGTTTGAAAGGAGGACCTCAAGGCGGTGGCAGCGGCAGTAAGGCTTTGGACACTTTCTCTCCAAAGACGTTAGTGACAATTAAGTTTGACAGCGCCGTTATGCGGTCCTATGCGTAGTCTGAAGTTGTGGCCTTAATGCCTGTCAATGGTGCGGCCGTGCATACCTGCGGAGCTGTCAGGAAACTTTTGGCCTCACTGTCGATACGGATCGTAGAACACCTTGGATTGAATGCCAAGAGATGAGTTGCAGTTGAAAGACCGTTCAAGTGGGACCAAGCCAGTTTCCCTTCTCGGTCTCGAAAACAACAAGACAAAAGGCCATGTCTGAGCAGTTCTTGGGCTAGGAACAACAGCAGATGTGAGTTCGCATGGAGAATGAGCACGCCACCATGACATGAAGACCCATATAAAACCCCATTGAGGCCGGGGCTCGCGGAGCTGTTGTTCCGGACAGGCATGGCACCATGGGGACACATGGGACGGGACTTGGGCATCACTACCTTTGCACTGAACAACGGAGGAAGGTGACAGGAGATATTAGACAATAGAAAGTGGGTATCTCTTAATGGTTACCATCCGACTGGTGGTCAGTCTCTCTTATGCTTGGCTTCCTCAACTTGTAAGAACAATGCAATTGTATCATAAGTCAGATAGCAACTGCTCCTTCTACTATCTTATTGCCCGGTCACGCTCCCGGTCCCGGTTCCAGGCCCTTGAAGATGAGCCCCCAGACCGCGAATCCCGAGAAGACTTCTTGCCCTCCTTAAGAGCCTGCGCCTTTGCTAGGGGGTCAATAACAACCAGCTCCTCTTCCGCCTTTTTGCGATAGCTCAGATCCTTTCCAAGCTTATCTGCAGTAAAGTTGAGCTGATGAGACATCCACCCTTCGTCATCGCTCTCTTCCTTTTCTTCCTTATCCCAGGCTTTGCAGCTCTGGCAATGGGCAATGAAGTGAAGATCACAAACCTCTCCTTCGCCCTCCTCATCATCACCATCATAATTGATAGCTGGCTGGGCTGTCGACTTCTCAACTGGTGCTTGCTCCAGCTTTGACTTGAACAACCGCAAAAGCGCCAAAGCCTCCTCTTCCTCCTTTACAGACTGCGTACCCGGTCTCCGTTTCCTCCCACGCACTGCAGTCTCCGGTATCATTTCCTCCAAGGCCGACCTCTTCTTCTCCTGCACCGGTTCGGTGTAAATTGTTCGTTTCATCGAAGCCTTGACGGCAGCAATCTCCTCGTTAGTCCTTTCCAGCAAGGTTTTCTTTTTGCCATCTTCCGGTTCGGGACTTGACCTGTCACTTTCCTCAACCTTTGGCCGTTGTTTCTTTGACGGAACAGGCTCCGGACGATCTGGATTCCTCGCTCGGTTCTTTGCTGGCTCTTCTGGCACACGGACTTTCACATCATCCTTGTGCGTCGGCTTTAAATCCTTCTTTGAAGATCTGACCGGCATCGTCTTTGGCGCCGGTTCCTCGTCTACATCCATGACAATTCTTGTGTCGAACTTTGGCTTCTTGAGAACTGGCAGGTCATCACCCTCACCCTCTTCGTCTCCAAAGCTCAACAACTGCTTGGCTGGTTTTCTCTTTTTCTGCTTCTTCTCCACGGGAGCTGGTTTTGCTACTTGCTGGCGTAGCTTCTTCTCCCTCTTCTTCATATCATCGAAAGGGTTGATGAGGATCTCGATATGGGTGATTTTGATCGGATATAGTGGCCGCTCGTCATTGACCTCCGACTCGCCAATCTTGGCCAAATTGTAGATGGTATCGCCCGCCACGCGCCCAAACACGGTATTCTTCCCATTCAACTCTTCAGCCTTGCCGAGAGTGAAAAAGAACTGGCTGCCATTGGTGTCCGGTTTTCCTTCGTTCGCCATGCCTAGCAATCCTCGCCTGTTGAACTTGAGACGCGAATGGAACTCATCCTTGAAGTTGATGCCGTCGGGGCCAGCGTTCTGTCCTCTTCGCTGGTCCATTGGCCATGGATCCAGATCACCGCTGTATGCGCCGCCATCGTAGATGGATTCTCCTCCATGTCCTGTCCCAGTCGGATCACCGCCTTGGAGAATGAAGCCGGGAATGAGACGATGGAATATTGTGTTATCGTAGTAGCCGTCGAGTGCTAGCTGAAGGAAGTTTCGGCATGTTAATGGCGTTTGTTTCGCAAACAGTTCGATTGAGATTTCGCCGAGAGTCGTGTGGATGATGGCCGACGCCATCGGTTGTGGCTCGAGATTGTAGATGGCTGACATCGTGGATTAGGTTTTACGCGCCCGAAAGCTGGCCCGCACCTTCGAGATGTGAAGCGGGAAAAATGTAACCAAAATAAAAAGATGACGCAGGGTTGGAGGCTGAATTGACATCACGTCTTAAATCTGGATGACAGGAGCACAGGCGCGAGCTTCCCTGTCAAATGTTCCAAAGTTGCCGGCCGGCATCGACAAGGCACCGCCACAGTTCAAGATCTGGAACTGTGGCTGGCATGTGCTTGCTTCAAGGTGTGTGTCGCAGAAGCAGCACTAGAAGTGATGCGATGTGATCTGTTATTTTTTGTCTTTCGTAAAGCCATATCTCTCCGTTTCACTAGCAGCTTGTTGCCGCAGAGCGAGTCCCGAATACCTGTGCCTTTCAGTTGGTTTGGATGTTGTGGCTGTGCCATCCGGATTCATGATGTGGTGCGGGGCCCAGCAGGGGACAGGCCTGGGCGGCCTGCTTATCACCGACGGTCCAGCTTGGAGCTTGCGTCTTCAGGCTACCCGCATCCACTGGAGCTCCTCCATCGTCGTGCATTCACAACCAACTTGCCAATCCACTTACCAGCCTCTCGACTCTCTAGACAGCCTCCCGAGCCGGCCTCGACTTTCGCATTGATACCTCGCGCCTGTTTTTGCCCTGCATAACCTCCAAAACCACCATGAGCGACCCCAGAGATCCAGCCTCCTATCGGGTGACGCCCAGGCTTCGCTACAACACCGTCGGTGGTGTCAACGGACCCCTCGTCATCTTGGACAATGTTGGTCTCCCGCTTCTGCTTCCGCCTTACCACAACCACATCTCTGCTAACTCTGTGATCCTTCTTCCAGGTCAAATTCCCCAGATACAATGAGATTGTCAGCCTTACTCTTCCCGATGGGACTGTGCGTTCCGGTCAAGTCTTGGAGGCTCGTGGTAAGCACTGTCGCTATATCAGGGACCTATGCTGTTACTGACGGTATCTCTACAGGAAGCCGCGCCGTTGTGCAGGTATATACCAACCGAAACGGAACACAAGCGATCCACATATGTTAATCGATCTTGCAGGTTTTCGAGGGCACCTCTGGCATTGATGTGAAGAAGGTGAGACTGCCGAGCGCATTGGGAAATACATAGGCGGCAGCTAACTCCAACTAGACCAGAGTTGAAATGACCGGAGAGAGCTTGAAGCTCGGTGTCTCTGAAGACATGCTGGGTCGTATCTTTGATGGTTCAGGTCGTGCCATTGACAAGGGCCCCAAGGTCCTGGCTGAGGAGTTCTTAGACATCAACGGCAGTCCTATCAACCCCTACTCGAGAGTAAGCTTCACTACATGCCCTACCAAATCCATGCGCTAATAGAGAACAGGTGTATCCCGAGGAAATGATCTCGACTGGCATCTCGGCCATTGATACCATGAACTCGATTGCCCGTGGCCAAAAGATTCCCATCTTCTCGGCCGCTGGTCTTCCCCACAACGAAATCGCCGCTCAGATTTGCAGACAAGCTGGCCTGGTTCAGCGCAAGGGTGTGACAAACAAGGGCGTACATGACGATCATGAGGAGAACTTCTCCATCGTCTTCGCTGCCATGGGTGTCAACTTGGAAACTGCTCGTTTCTTCACCCGCGATTTCGAAGAGAACGGCAGTTTGGAGCGCACCACCCTCTTCCTCAACCTTGCCAACGATCCTACGTAAGTAATGAACAACCAACGCTGGTTTTTGGGTCTGGTTATTAACAATAACGGCAGTATCGAACGTATCATTACACCTCGTCTCGCCCTTACTACCGCCGAGTACTATGCCTACCAACTCGAGAAGCACGTCCTCGTCATTCTCACCGATCTTTCGGCCTACTGTGATGCTCTTCGTGAGGTCTCTGCTGCTCGTGAAGAAGTCCCCGGTCGTCGCGGTTTCCCCGGTTACATGTATACCGATTTGTCGACCATCTACGAACGTGCTGGCCGTGTCGAAGGCCGCAACGGTTCGATTACTCAGATTCCCATTCTCACTATGCCCAACGACGACATTACCCATCCCATTCCTGATTTGACTGGATACATTACCGAGGGTCAGATCTTCGTCGACCGTGGTCTTTACAACCGCGGTATTTACCCTCCTATCAACGTGCTTCCGTCGCTGTCCCGTCTGATGAAGTCTGCCATTGGTGAGGGCATGACTCGCAAGGACCACGGTGATGTATCCAACCAGCTGTACGCCAAGTATGCCATCGGTCGTGACGCGGCCGCCATGAAGGCAGTCGTTGGTGAGGAGGCCTTGTCTCCCGAGGACAAGAAGTCTCTGGAATTCCTCGACAAGTTCGAGCGAACCTTTATCAACCAGGGCCCGTACGAGGGACGCACCATTTTCGAATCTCTTGACCTCGCGTGGAGCTTGCTTCGCATCTACCGCAAGGACATGCTCAACCGTATTCCTGCCGACATCATTGACGAGTTTTACTCGAGAACCCCATCAGACCGCAAGGGCAAGGACAAGGCCCCTACCAAAGACACCAGGGATACCGAGGTGCCCCAGGAGGAGAACCTTATTGATGCTTAAACGAGGGTGCAAGATAACCGATGCATAGAGCCTGGGGAGCGGAATGCTCCAGTGACCAGGTTCGGGAGAGTGTTCCTTTTATTAATGCGTTCAAGCCTCTGTTTCCTTCTAGGCTTCGTTCTGTATGGGTAGTGCAAGACTTGTATATGATAGTATCGGACTGTTTTGGCGGGTTGCAGATTGGAATTCGACAGTGTTTTATGGTTACGGAGTATAGCCAGTGATGCATTTTAAGCATGTTGTTTTGCCGACTGCCATTGCCATTGGCGCGCATGTATACCCTGGCTTGTGCTGCAACGGTGCCAAAAGTGCAAATCAAGAGAATGCTGAGATAGAGGCTTGCTTTTGAGTGAAGCATAATAGGTCTTTTTGTGAGGATGTCTGTCATTGTTTCCAGAGATACTGTCCAAGACCCCGACTGACAGCAGTATAACACTGAGAGACAGTGATAGGTAGTCTCTCCATTGGCTTGGCAGGAATTCAACTAAGCTCCAGCTTCCTATCGACAGGGGGAGAAGAATGCCGAGATAAGTATCCCCGCGTTCCTTCGTTTCCATCGACAGAGCTCCAACGGCGAAGGCAGAGCCGCTCCAATGATTGCTTGTTAAGACGTCATCCCATTCGCGTAGCTGCTTGCAATTATTGCGCGAATGTTTAGCAAGCAAGTGAGTTGATGTTATTTTGAACTGGGGAATTCGGTGTTTTTGTTGCTGGGAGTTTGGTGGTTGTAAGTGACGCATCCCATTGAGCTGATGATTGTTTTTGGTCGTGACCAAATAAAGTATCATTTTTGCTTTCATTGGTGTCAATGAAGAGCATCATTGGAGGCTTCAATATCCCATGGCTGCAACGGTTGTGGAGAATCAAGGAAGGTAGCTAACGGTCTTTGCAGTCACACAGCATTCGGAATCGTATATCGAGAGTTGGATGTGTATGTATATGCCGGCCCGCGGCCACTCGTTGCGACCGCCGACCGACCTGGACAGCGGGATAACTGGGATCTTCCCCTGTGTGACGCTCACTTCACCTCGTGGTCACACCCTCGTTTACCTCCTCGCCTGGAACGAAAAAGAGTGGCTGGTTGGCTGGCTGGCGTCAAGGTTTCTTCATCCCAAATAACCGGATGCAGGTTCGCTCTTTCCCGCCTTCACCACCTACCGGTCTGGAGATCTCCCCTCTCTTTGCGCGTGTGTGTGTGTGTACCTGGTGACTTGCCTGCCTTGGTTGGAGGGTTGCTCTGCTCGTAAAGGTTCCATACTGATGGGATGAGATTGGGGGTTGGTAGCTGTGGGTTATATTAAGGCACCGTTCTCGCCTCTCTCTCTTTCTCTCTGTTGACTCTTTCCCCTCAACTCATGACCTGAGTGAGTCCTACCTTCCACTCTCTCACAGGTTGGTGTCGGCATCAAAACCAACATCCCACCATGCGTCTCTCTCTCCTCCCCCTGGGAGCTTTCCTCCTTGCCACCCCTACCTTATCCGCCCCCTCTTTCACAGGGGAACCAGACTCCTCAGGTAAATACTGGCTCTTCGGTCCAGGTATAACAGCCTCCTTCATCCCCTACGGCGCCTCCATCTCCAACCTCTTCATCACCGACAAGAACGGCATAGACCGTGACATCGTCCTCGGCTTCGACAACGCAACCTATTACTCTGTCGATCCAGTTCACCCTCACTTTGGCGGCGTGCCCGGCCGGTACGCCAACCGCATCAAGAACTCGACCTTCACCCTTGACGACGATGGGGAAGACTACCACATCCGTCCCAATGAAAACCCCACCGCAGCCCACCCAGCAGGTGTGAACACCCTCCACGGCGGCCCCGACGGCTGGGATCACAGAAACTTCACCGTCGTCTCCTACACCAAGTCATCCATCACGTTCAGCCTTGTCGACCCCGACGGGAAAGAGGGGTTTCCAGGGGAAGTAATCAGTTACATCACCTACACTTTGTCAAACCGAACCTGGGACGCAAAAATGGTTGCTATTCCTACAACAAAGAAAACTCCAATCATGCTGTCTAGTCACACCTACTGGAACCTAGACGGGTTCGCAAACACAGAAGCTCCTACCGCGTTGAACCATACATTTTACCTCCCCTTTTCAGGGCAGACGGTGGCTGTGGATAGCATCCTCATTCCCACGGGGGAAATCTCCCCTGCCCCCAAGGGGTCCGTCAACGACTTCTGGTCTGCACCCAGACAAATAGGCGAGGGGTTTTCCCTTGAGGGGATCGAGGGAAACTGCGGGGGGGGTTGCACGGGTTACGACAACTGCTGGCTCGTCAACAGGAACTACCCCTACGATTGGAGGTCGGAGGACAAAATGGTGGCTAGTCTGGCGAGTGAGTGGTCGGGAATAAAACTGGAGATTTGGTCGGATCAGGAGGCGTTTCAGATGTATAGCTGTAATGGGATGAACGGGAGCATGCCGATCAAGGCGACGCAGGGGAGGGATGACGGGACCGGGTCGAGAGGGGTGGAAAAGTACGGGTGTGTTGTTCTGGAGGTGCAGGATTGGATCGATGGGATTAATCACCCTGAGTGGGGGAGGGGACCAAAGCAGATCTTTGAGCCGGGGGGGGATCCGTATGTTTTGCAGGTGAGGCATCGCTTTAGCGTTGATGCTTGAGACGGAAATGGTTGAGAAAGGGGTCGGTAGGAAGCAGCCAGTATTGGAGAGTTACATTGATAATGAAGACGAGATATATCCAACTTCTCATGAGCCTTTTTCACACCTAAAACACATAAGCGTGCTTACATCTGCGGAAGACCCTTGATCCGCTCTCAACTTTACAATTGTCGGACCCAGTCAAGTAGTTGGCATCATCAAATCATTCTCTTGGTCTATAGGACAGGTATCATCTTTTTAAAGAACTGAAAATAAACGCAAATTCCAATACCCAGAAACCAGCCACCCATGCTTTTCCCATTTTCTATTTCCATAGCTCAAACATCATTCTCATAATTCTCAGTCTTCATGTCCAACAACCCCAACTCCTCCTCTTCCTCCTCTGTCCGCTCATACTCCTCGACGGTCATCTGCTCATCAGGCTCATCCGGGTTATCAGCCAAGCTCTGAACATAACTGGCCGCCAATGGGTCAGTCAACACAATGGTAAACTCCCTCTCACCCTTAATGGCAGAATTGAGCCCATCAAAGAAGTCGTTCCACCTCGACGCCTCGGTGCTGTCCAGAGAGTCGTTCTTGCGCTTAGTCTTCTCCACGTCGGCATCGGCTTCGAAGATTTGTTTGTGGAGGTCATCGCGGACCTGGGTGAGGAGACCCTCGACGGTGGTAAATCTTCCACCGAGGGTGCCTGGGTTGACGGAAAGGCTGAGCTCGGGGCACTCGAGCTGGCAGCTCTCGCTCTTGAGGATATCGCGGGCAAGATCCACAGGGGTCTTGATCTTGATGGTGACCTTCTTGCCCTTCTCAGGGACCTCACCACCCGTCTTGACGTCGTTAGACTTGTAACCGCAGTCATCACAGCTCGTGTTCATGATGACGACTTGTCTAAAGTGGGGGATGTCGACCATCTTCATGTTGGTCGTGCAGGGGTGCATGCAGCCCGGGCAAGAGGCTGGGAATTGGTAGACTTGATCGGGGATGATGTCGCCATTGTCGTCAAGGCCTTCAGTGTTGGTGTCGGCGAGACCGAGAGCCTCGTTCTGCTCAGGTGTACGGAGGTACTCGCGCTTCTCCCACTTGCCAACGCCGTCGCGAGGGTCAGGGGCGATAAAGCTGTTGCCAGCCGGGTCGTCGACAGACACACGGAAGGGGAACGCCTCTCCGGCGAGCATTTGTCTGCCCTTGGCAATGACTTCAGCAACTTTGGCGGCCGCCTCAGGGGTTTCCTTCATACGCTTCTCTTGGTCGAAGACGAGATCATCCACAATGGTAGTTAGGAGGCCCTCCACGTTCGTGAGCTGACCCTTGCCAGCGGGGACCTCGACATCGAGCTCGATAAACTTGACGGTGGCAGTGTCGGACTTGACAACCTGGCGCTGGAAGTCCTCCATATCTCTTAACCGGAGCTCGTAGTGGACACCCTTGAGCTGGAAGGTACCAGCAGGCTGGATCTCGTTGTTGTTGAAGCCGCAGTGGTCGCAGTTGAAGGACATGATGATAATCTCGCGGAAATAGGGAATCTTGGTGAGGAGGAGGCGTGTCATGCCCTATGACCATGATTAGCATCGGCGCATTCGTTAATGTGCAACCATCCAAAGTTTGCGGCTCACATTCTCGTGGCAGTTCATGCAGAGGGACTCGATTTCATCGATGGGCTTGAAGTCATCCTCGGCCTCGTCATTGGCCTGGACGGCCTGCTCGACCTTCTCGCCGATAGGGTTGAAAAGCTCTGTCATTTTTGCTATTTTGGTGCTTTGTTTCGGTGGTGTTGATGGTATGGCGAGAACCTGGGAATAAAATTTTGGAGGGGTAACTAACTTTGTGATAAAATCGTTCTTTGGCGGGGTAGTTGACCTGCCAAAACGGTTGTGCCCCACTATAGGTTCAGGAAGTCATGGAGATTATGTCATAACACTAGGCACAACCTGACGCTGCCCCAAGGTTCCGGAATGTTCTTATTTTGATAGCTGAGCCTTGGGACTCATTTCGACATGAAGTCGGCAAGGCTCAACCCAGGCGAAGGTCTTGAATTTTTGGATTGCTCCAACAGAGCTTGGAGACCCGCTTTTCGAGACCTGGCCCTCTTCTTGCTGTTCGCATTGGACGCTGGCTTCTGAGAGGATGTCGTCTCGTGTGAACCTGAAGTCTCGGGCAAAGATGGGGCCGCTCCCGGTGCCGTGGTCTTGGACACGTTGTGGGCCGGTTTGACAGTACGGCGAATGATGGGAGCTGGAGCCGGAAGCTTGATCTCGGCTTTCGAAGAGCAATGACCACACTCGATGTGCTTGGTTGGGCCAGATGACCGAGGTTCTTGCCTTTTCGCTTTTTCGACCTTGGGTGCCGGAGGTGTTTGCTGTTTCTTTTTGATCACTGCCTTTTTTTTCTTTTTGAAGACCAGGTCACTGCCCTCCCCGAAAGCCAAAATATGACCACAGGCCGTGCAAATATGCTGTCGTTGGACCTCAGGAAGAGGAATCTCATGCTCGAACATCAAGTCATTTCGCTGCCTGAGGATATATGCCGACGTCTCGGGAGCCGTAAAGGCTAAGAGATGACCTGCATCTGTCAAAAACTTCAGAGTCGGACTCGGATCAGTGGCCGCCATCTTCTCGGAATATTTTGTCGTCGACGACGAGGGCGAAGGTCGAATGAATATGGGTTGTGTTGTTGAAGTTTTAGTCGTGATTGATGCAAGACCCTTGATTGTAAATGTGGGTCCAGCGCCACAAGCCACAAGTTGAAATTTACGGTACTGTTGCAGGGTTGGTGAAGAATGGATATCGAAAGAATGCATTTTTGCCTCAGCCCTATCACGCTTTCATGCCGTGAAGGAGAAAATGGAGTTTAGGAATGTTAAAAAGCTTCAATAATTAATCTATCCGGGTTCATCCTCACCTATGAGTTTCTCTTATCACTCAACCCTCCACAGGCTATATGGTTAGCTTTGCATTGCCTGCAAGGTCGCGGATCAAGCATCCAGCGGCAACTTCTACAGGATCTTTCTTTAACTCACTCAGAAGTGTTTGCTATTTCTTGTATGTAGCACGTTCCTGCCGAGCCTTGTTCAACCAACGAGCCGTCTATTTTTTGCAGCATTCGAGGTGCTGCTCACCCACCGACCCCCCCGCACTGGAGCCTTCCAGGATTACCCTAGAGTTATGCCATGCTAATTCAGGGGCGCTTTGTTCTGGACCCTTGGTCCGTTCTCAGTGGGCAAAAAAAGATCACGAGATGCGCCTTCGACGACAGAAAGGGTCCAGCGGCTTGAACTCCCTTGGACTAGCCGCTGCACAGGGTATTGAGTCACGAGACCTCCTTCCCTCCACGGAAAATTCTTCTGGATTTTGCCTGGTGCGACCTGCAAGAAAGCAAACTGTGCATGTGCAAGCTGCAGTCGAGAGCTGACCCTACATGGAGCACCTTCTGTGTAAGTGGAGAAGTTGGAAGTTGGAGGGGAGCGGTGAGACGACCAACAAAAGGGTCAAGACGTTGTGAAGAGTCGAGATATTATATGCAGACATGAAGGATCGATCTTCAAGCTTGTGAAGAATAGAACCCTTCATAGCCGTATTTTAGTATAATCTATGGAGAGAACACCAACACCCTATAAAAACCTGGCTGTGATTGCTCGTGGTGGAACCCAGCGGCTGGGTTCTGAGGCGGGAGGCGACAGGGGTCTATCGGATGGTGGGGTGGCGATTGGCCAATCAGAGAGGGAGCTGGCGCCACTGATAGCTGCTGGACGATGTCACTGGTTCCGGCCTTCAACTGCCATGTATGTCTCGAGCAGCTTTCTTGCCATGTGCATTTGCCCACAGCATGAGCTCATGGATCGTCGCTTGTCGATGGGACTCTTATATCTTCCCCCGTGGAAAACGTGTGTGACGTGCGTGGCAGCTTGACCATCGAGGTTCCCACTCTTGTACCCATCAACGGCCATCACGGGATCGAGACTTCCCCTCTCCACTACATTTTTCATGCCGTGACTTCCTCCCTTCTCCTTGCTGTTTCCATGACCTCTTTGTCTTCTCACACAAGGTCTGCTTGTTGAAATAGCCACGATAACGATACTTCCGACCGTTTGATTTTGTACGTTTCACCTACTACCTCTGACAACGCAACTCGGAAACATCAGCGGATATATATAGCATTTTCTTTCCCAACACTCAGCCGCTGGTATCCCGCTCATAATCAGCGCGGGATACGACCTGTCGATCGTTTGGCATTTGATACCCCGTTTTATTTTTAGCTGGCTTCTAATCGTCCAAGACGTACTTAGCAGCTACCACGCAATATGAAGTTTGGGAAAAAGTATGTATCTGCCTGCATTCGTGATTGCCCCTTACTTACACTTGTGCTTTCCTAGTCTTCCAAGAAACCAAGTCCCCGAGTGGGCAGGCTCTTATATCGACTACAAGCGCCTTAAGAAACTCATAAAAACAGCAGCCGACACAGCTGCCCACAATGGGGATCAAGTCGACTTGGCTGGTGGGTTCACTGATCCGCAACGCCCTTTCGTTGACCTCGTGATCTGACCCTTGGACCAACAGAGTTTCTGTTTGCCCTCGACCGCGAAGTAGAGTGCGTTGACCAGTTCTACACAAGGAAGCTCCACGAGAACCAGCGACGACTGCAAGCCATCACAGACAGATACGGACCAACACCTCGCGATGCCGCTAACATCGACGAGGAGGAGCTCGAGGATCTGATAGGAGCTTTACTCGAAATCAGAAACCAACTGAGGAATCTACAGTGGTTCGGAGAGATCAACCGTCGAGGCTTTGTTAAAATCACAAAGAAGCTGGACAAGAAGGTTCACACGTCGGATATCCAGGAGAGGTACATCTCTACCAGGGTCGACGTTCTACCGTTTGCCACAAATCTTGACACCAGCCAGGAGCTTCAGACAGTCAACACGTGGCTTTCGGTGCTCAATGAATCCAAGAACACCAATGACGCCAAATCCGACCGCTCAACACGGTCTTACGGGCGACCCACGAAACTGGACGTCGATACGTCAGTGCTCAACGCACTAGACCAAGCCGTCCGGCAAGATAATCTAGATGCATTGACGACCGGGTTAGCTGCTGCAAATCTCGCAAAACAAGATCAAACCGACGCTTTCCAAAACCTCCTGCGCAGCCTCCTGCAGCGCGCCATCTCGGCCCGGTCGAAAAAGGTCATTCCTGTGCTTCTGGAAAGGATTTCGGACCTTGATGATCCCGACGACATCAATGGGCGGAATTGTATCCACAGGCTGGTCACTCATATTGGCCGGACCAAGACCGTTTCTTCCAGAAGCGTGGAGGAGGTGAAGCCGGATCCTCACTTGAACGCATACCCTTTTCCGCCGGGGGTTCAATACGCCCAAAATTATCTTACCCCAGCGACGTCTCCTCTCGCCACACCACGGGTGTCTGCTCTCAAGGAGACGGCCGGTCTCTTGGGCAAGGATGACGAGGCTGTGCAGATGCTCATGTACCTTTTGGACAATCTCAAGCCAGCACAAAGGGTGGCTTTGAAGGTGAAGGATAACTTTGGACGCATTCCACTGCATTACGCCGCTCAGTTTGGCTTTGTGGTGGTGTGTCAGATTTTGATGAAGAAGATGCAGGAGTGGGGCATGTTTGATGTCGAAAACGGAATCGACGCCCCTGAATGGCAGGACAAGAACGGAGAAGCACCTCTGCATCTCAGCGTCCTTGGTGGTCACGCTCTTACGACCAAGGCACTGCTTCAAGGGGAGAATTGGCAAGGTGTCAGTGATAACAAGGCGGAGATGAGACGGGCCATCTCAAAGTCGAGTGCTGTGTTGGCTATTGCCACCAAGGCGAACTTTGAGCATATTGTCGAGATGTTGGTGCATGCGGGGGTTGACATCAACTGGCAGGATAAGACGGGGGAGACGGCGTTGCATATTGCCGCGAGGTTTGGGCATGATGAGTGTGCGAAGGTGTTGTTAGAGGGGACAGCGGATCAAAAGGCGGATTTTGAGTTGACGGAGAAGGCTTTTGCTTGGACGCCGCTGCATATTGCGGCGGTGGATGGGCATTTGTCTGTGGTTAAGCTGTTGGTGGAAGCCGGGGCTGAGGTGGACAAGCCGGATTCCTCGGGTTGGACGGCGAGGGAACATGCTGCTTTGAGAGGACATATGCCTATTGCTCACTTTCTTGCTGCTCAGAGCAAGGAGGGAGAGGACACGGCTAGCAATACTTCTGATGACGAGAAGTCGGTGACGGATAATGCGGCTGTGCCTGACAAGGCGTCGTTCCAGGAGAGACGATCGAAGGGCTCTGCGCGCAAGGCGGAGCCGGTCAAGTCATTTGGTCATCGGTATCTCAAGGATGAGAGTCTGGTGCTGGTTAGCTTGGGCTCGATGGACATGCGGAAGAATCTTGAGGCGGTAAAGCTGGACAATATTCCGCTTTCGAAAGCACACACGACGGAGTTGGACACCACGTTGTCGATTGTAGTGTCGGCGCAAGGGGCTCAGGGCGAGCCAACTATGTTTGACTTGCCTGTTCACGACAACATCTCTACCGAGCCTGTCGTTTTTACTACGGTTGACGCCAGCAAGGTCAAGCTGTTTTTCGATATTGTTCCTACCTACTCTGGGAACAACGAGAATAAGGTCGGCCGTGGTGTTGCCCTGCTCTCGAGCGTTCGACCTACTATTGGGACCAAGAGGATGAATCTTCAGGGTGATGTCTGTGTGCCCATCATGGGTGCCAATTTTGAGGTCATTGGCAGCGTCAACTTTAACTTTTTGGTCATCACGCCATTCTCACACCCTAGCATGGAGGTCACTTCTGAGCACACCTACTGGAAGAAGTTGGCCTCGACCATGGTCATTGGCCACCGCGGCCTGGGCAAGAATATGACGTCCAGCCGCTCCCTCCAGCTGGGCGAGAACACCGTCTCCTCCTTTATTGCAGCGGCCAACCTCGGCGCTAACTATGTCGAGTTTGACGTCCAGCTCACCAAGGACCACGTCCCGGTTATCTACCACGACTTTTTGGTCAGCGAGACCGGGTTTGACGCGCCGGTTCACACTTTGACTCTGGAGCAATTCTTGCACATCAACCCGGACAAGTCGAGGACTATTCAGGGGAATAATGGGACGTCGCCTTTTTCGTATGCCGTTCCGGAGAACAAGCTGCTCGAGAAGACGAGGCGGAGCAACTCGCCCGGTCCGAGGCAGAGGTCCATGTCGATGGACTGGCCGGATCATAACAGGCAACATCGCCTGTCCAAGCAGGAGATGGAAGAGAGGATGAAACACACAAGGGATTTCAAAGAGAAGGGCTTCAAGGCCAACTCGCGCGGGAACTTCATCCAGGCGCCGTTTGCGACGCTGGAGGACCTGTTTGTGAAGCTGCCGCAGAGCGTGGGGTTCAACATCGAGATGAAGTACCCGATGCTTCACGAGAGCGAGGAGCACGAGATGGACACGTACGCGGTCGAGCTGAACTCGTTTTGCGACACGGTGCTGCAAAAGGTGTACGACATGACTGCCAACCCGCACCAGAGGAGGAATATCATTTTTTCGAGCTTCAACCCGGATATTTGTCTCTGTTTGAGTTTTAAGCAGCCGAATATACCGATTTTGTTTTTGACGGATGCGGGGACGTGTCCGGTGGGGGATATCAGGGCGAGTAGTCTGCAGGAGGCGATTAGGTTTGCGAGCAGGTGGAATTTGCTGGGGATTGTGAGCAATGCGGAGCCGTTTGTGAATAGTCCGAGGTTGGTGAGGGTGGTGAAGGGGGCGGGGTTGGTTTGTGTTAGTTATGGGAGGGAGAATAACGAGCCGGGGTTGGTGAGGAGGCAGGTTAGGGAGGGGGTGGATGCTGTTATTGTTGATAGTGTGCTGGCTATTAGACGGGGATTACTGACGCAGGATGGGGGGGGTGAGGGCAAGGGGAAGAAGAATGGGGTTGAGGATAGGGTTGAGGAGGTGAGGGAGAGGGTTGGGAAGCAGGTGTTGAACGGGAATGGGAATGGGAATGGGTTTGGAGGAGGGGATATTGGGTATAGTTCTTGAGAGGTAGTTGTTTGGAATAGATATCGATGGGAATGTGTTTAGAAGGTTTTAGAGAGAGCATTGCGAAGATTTGAAGATGAGGTTCAACACCGATGGGAGGAGTCGTTTTAGCAGGAGTTTTGGGGTTGGAGTATTGAGCAGAGCACATGAGCCTGGAGAGATGCGGCGGACTAGAAGTACCTAGATGGATGATTTATCATTACTAGGTACCTTTGACGGAGCACGATTGGCACTCAACAACATTCGAACGAGCATTGTTTCGCTAGATTGCTACTGGTCTGTGATACATGCAAGTGTCTATGTGAGGTTCTGGCGTGTTCACAATTTGATTCGAGTGCTCTCTTTTACAGATTTTACTTGACATTTAGTTGCTTTTGCATTTGACTCGGGTAATCTTTTCTAGGTTCCATGGGGTGAGTTAAGAATAGAAACAACCTAATAGTTCATTCTCGACAGGTAGTTTAGGTAAGTCAGATGCAGAAGCGTGCAGCAAATTGTGGCGTCAATATTGAAACGGTAGAGGGTTGCTTTGAGATATTAAAAGGGAGAGTCGATTGATGTTTTATGGACAGAATTGTGATTTAAGTTCGAAGGAAGGTAGATGCAATGTGTGGGGAAGTAAAGTGAGGATTGGTGTTGGCTGCCTCCCGGAGTTTTGTGCCCTTGTTGAGGGGACGCGCCATTCGTTGTGGCTGAGGTGGTTCGGGGGATTTGGTGGTGAGCTGGAGATTTCATTGTGAAAAATGAAAAGGGAAATTGGAGGATGACGGTAGTGGAGGAAGAGGCCATGCTTTGGAATTTGTGGTTGTTGAGAGGTAGGTGATCACTCAGTGGTGAGGTGGGTAGTAGTGAGCGTGAGTGCTGGAAGTTATCAGCTTTCGATGGCTTTCTCCAGAAGCTGACGTCGTCTGGATTTTATCGGTGGCATTGCCAAAAAGACATCCTGTTGTTTGGGTCACCTCTGCGGTTGTTGTTGAAGATGACGGAATTCGCAAGGCCTTCTCATTGAGCTGAGAAGAGGCTAGCTACGGTACACTGATAATGCCCGGTGGTGGAAACGGCTGGCTCCCTCTGCACACTACTTTCTTCCGCCCCTTCTCTGGGATTTTTATATATGTATGTATGGTGGTGATGATCGCCCCCTTCTCGGCCGTCGTCACAGTCGTCAGCAACAAAAACCAAGACGTTGTTTGGTCGAAGACAAGGTTGCGATTTGCCCCGCCCCCTCCCCCTCCATTAAACGCCCTGCGCAAGCGCAAGCTAGATAGAGCGAGCGGTCATATCTGCCCCGCTGCGCATCTCCCACTCAGCATTCTCACTCAGCTCAGCTTGCTTGCTTGGTTCTTTTTCCCTCCTCCAAAATCCGTTCGACCACTTGCGCCCTTGGTTGTCAGGCAACACACACCTCGAGGGTTGATTTCCTCACGAGTTTTGGCTTTTACTTTCTCATACCCACACACTTCCCTGCGAAATCTTGCTCTCAACGACCGAGCACCTAAGCTTCCACCCTCAACCAACCCCTCCATTATTTGCGCGCGATTGACGAGGCAAACGCCAAAGCACGACACCAGAACCCAATTCTCGTAGCTCCAGCAGATCGAAGAGTTTCTTTCTCGCGCCCCTTCCAGACATGGCAGGCCCCGGATCCCCCGGCAGCGACGGGCCAACCTATGCGCCGCCTCCTCTCCCCTCGGGCTGGATTGCCCAGTGGGATGCTGCCAGCAAGAAGTACTACTATGTGCAGCTCTCGACTGGAGTCTCGCAATGGGATCTCCCGACCGAGCCCGTTCCCTTTGGCAACACTCCCGCTGCCCGCTCCGATCACCCCTACGGCGTACCTCACCCTAGCGCCGAAATCGTGACGCACCCCGACGGCTCCCAGACAGCTAGATACCCCGA
This sequence comes from Podospora pseudopauciseta, assembly GCF_035222475.1. NCBI lineage: Eukaryota > Fungi > Ascomycota > Sordariomycetes > Sordariales > Podosporaceae > Podospora > Podospora pseudopauciseta. The sequence goes on along the minus strand of NC_085893.1, from coordinate 2,648,205 downwards.
CGGACGTCTCGAGCCGGTGAACCCGAGAGAGGATGGCACACGAGGTGTCGGCGGTGGAGGACAGAGTGACAGGGGCCTTGGTGTAAGTTTAGCGGGCAGAGGATCTTTTGTGGAAGGGCCAAAAACGACTTGCTAATGTTTGCTTTCGTTGGTGGATAGTCTTTCCTCTTGAACACGATCAGCGGCGGAAAGCAGGGCGGTGGCAGCAGTGGAGGAGGTGGGCTTGCTGGTGCTGTTCTCAGTGGACTGGCGGGTGGCAGCTCCGGAGGCGGCGGCGGCAGCGGCGGGCTCGGTGGCAAGGTCGCGTCCCAGCTCGTGTCTGGCATATTCTCCTCTGGAAGCAAGCCTTCGTCTTCGCCCTCGAACACCTTCAGCGGTCAGTCGTCGTCCGGACACGGTGCTGGAGGTCTTGGAGGGGTGATCGGAGGTGTTGCTGGTCTCTTTGGCAACAAGCAGAGCTCGGTATGTTGGTCTGGATGTTGAGATGTCTCGAGCGGCAGCTAATTGACTCACAGGGCAACAACTTTGGATACTCCAACTCGGGTGCCACGACCTACAGCGGTTCGGCCCCTCCCACATCATACCAACCTCCCTCGCAGCCAGGATCCTCAACCTCGGTCCACGGCGGTGGCTCATCTTCATCCTACCAGTCAAGCTCTCAAACACACCATCAAGGCTCAAGTCAGTCTTACGGGCAGTCTAGCCAATCCCACACCGCACCATACGGACAGCAGTCTTCTGGCGGCGGCTACCAGTCGTCTTCTTATGGCGCCGGACCCGGCCATGGTCAAGCGCACAGTCAAAGCTATGGCGGCCAACACTCTTACGGTTCGCCCAGCGGCCAGCCCAGCTATGCACCCCCACCAAGTCAGCCATCCTACGGCCAGCCACACTATGGAGCGGGGGCTGCGAGCTCATATGGTCAGCCGTCGTATGGCGCACCACCACCACAGGGAGGAGGCTACGGCCAGCAGCCACCGTATGGAGGACACCAGTATTCTCAGGGTGGTGGCTATCCTGGACAGTATTAGGGCGGAGACGTGTGTCGAAACGCAGAGTCGTGCTGGTAAGCCGTGATAAGAATCTTTTCTTTTTCTTGGTGAGCTCAGGGGCTGACACGGTAGAAGGGGCGGCCCTTTGGTAACTGGAAAAGGAGACGAAGAGTGATGAGGATTCTAATGAGGAGGTGGGAAAAGCAAGAAACCGAGACTCTTTACATGACTCTTTGCTTTTGTTTATATCAAAGAACTCTTAGATTTTTGAATGTTATCATAGCGTAATGTTTTGCCTTTTGTTTCGTTTGCCAATTTTTTTTCCATGTCGGTGTGGTTGGCTTTGGTTGTATGATCTGTTTTGTAGATGATTGATTTGGGGTATATATATTTTGGCAAAGTTATTTGGGAGGTATGTGGGGTATTTGTGTATGGCTTTTTGATGGTAGATGATAGGTGCTTCAGTCGAGTTGAGGTGTCTGTGTTGAGTGAGTCCGTCAAGACCGGATACGAAGTTCAAAGATGTACGATGACGAGATGTCATGGGCTTTTTTTTTTGTGGTGGTAGAAATTGAATTAACATTAGGGTGGGTTAACTATGTGTCTTGTTTTTACGTGTAGACAGTACTGGACACAAACAATCACTGTGTCTTTTTTTCGTCCTTGGTGAATTGACGGTCGTTGCTGTCGATGATGAGCGACGAAAGAGCCCTGCTCACGCCTCGTGCTAGGAACCAGCTTGTTATGGCTACCAGGATGATGTACCCTGCTGTTGGGGCTAGCGAGCGGGGGAGGAGGTTGAGGAGGAAGGGGTCGAGGATGAGGTCTGCTGCTACGGGGGGTGGGTTGGACATGAGGGTTTGGTTGGTGGTGTAGAAGTCTGCTTTGGCGAGGAGGCGGAGGAGAAGGAGGGAGGACCGAGTAGGGGGGTTGTTTAAGTCCTTGGGGGGTGATGATGATGGGGATAGGGGATTAAGGTAGGAGGTTAAGGAGGGGAGAGAGGGGATCTCGGTGATGGGGAAGGTTTGAAGGTCGAAGGAGGTTGGTTGCTGGGGGCTTTGTTAGTGAGTGAGGGGGGATGTAAGGGGGGATAAGGGGTGGGGGGATTACAGTCGCTGCCCAACAGATTCGCACTTCGTAGCGTTGGGCGGGGGTGAGGTCGTGGAGGAGGTACCATGATTCTGTCCCGGTTGGGTGGGAGGTTGTGGGGAAGGATACCGGGATGAGGGTGCGGAGGGTGGATTGGTTGGTGGGGAGGGGGGTGAGGCGGTTGAGAGAAGTGAGGATGGTGGTGATGGTTTGGTCGCTGATCGGGAGGTCGACAGCTGGAGGAGCAATGAATATCGTCTTCTCTGTGTTTGCCGAGATGGGAGAGACAAAAAGAGAGAAGGTGGTGAGAAGGAGTGTGAACGGCTTCATTTTTGGACAAGTCTCATGGTGGTGTAAGTGCTTGATGAGACGACTGCCGGGTCAGGGTTGCCGGAGAGCACGTGTTTCTTGGGAGTTGGGGTTAAACGAGGGCGGGTCCAATTTTTTTACCCCAGCTTCTTCTTCCCCGGGTTCTGAGCCAAACCAAGAAGTGTGGGGGTTCAAACAGCCAATCATAAAGACGGAATAGAGAATCACATGCCGGTTCTTCAGCGACCACTCGCCAGCATAACCCGGACTGCCTGCCCGTTCCAGCAAGTGGGTGACGCAAGGACCGAGGAAAATGGACCCGCGCCAGCACGAGGATAGCGCCAGACCAAGAACCACAAGCAAAAGCCCGTGAACATCAGAGAGTTTCGTCTCTCGGGTTTGACCACCATTGCTAAATAATCACAAGAGTCTGTTCGAAAATACCCGACACGGTTTGAGGATTACCTACGAGGCCTACGAGTCGAGTCCGTTCCTGAGACACACTCGCGTCTTTTGTTCTCCTTCAACCAAGGCCCCCCTCCCAACGGCTGGCTTATAGAACACCCCCCCCTTTGATCCCCAATGACCGCCACAGCGCACTCGTGATTGTTATTCCCGACCTCCTCACTCCTGCCTTCCCACCACCGTCGCCGTCGCTTGAAATGGCGCCGACAATGTCGAAGCCGAGCGCCAATAGCGCGGCCGCCCGAGACCGAACAATTCGTGGCATCGTTAGCCAGTTGACGTCCATGTACCTCCAAAACCGCACCCGTATATCTCGCGCCGTCTACATCACACTCTTTGTCGCCCTGATAAACAGGGTGCGACATGCTATCCAGGAGCAAAAGGCTGCCTCGGTACGAGAGGCGACAAAGCGCGCCGAGAAGTCTGGTACAACATCGACTGCAGATGGAGAGGTGACAAAGAAGAAGGTGGAATTGAACCGGGAGTTCTTCCGCTCGTTGCTAAGGTTGTTGAAGATTGTGGTGCCAGGATGGAGGAGCAAGGAGACGAGGCTGTTGATCAGCCACAGTTTCTTCTTGGTGATGCGGACGCTCATCAGCTTGAAGGTGGCGGCGATGGATGGTGCGATCGTCAAGGCTCTGGTGAAGGGCAACGGAAGGGAGTTCTTGATGCGCATTGTGTGGTGGATGTTGATTGCTGTACCGGCGACGTTTACCAACTCGATGTTGTCGTACCATCAAGCTGAGCTTTCGCTGCGGTACAGGACACGCTTGACGCAGTTCATCCATGACAAGTACCTCTCGCAGCTGACCTTTTATGGTATTTCTGCGCTTGATGACCGGATCAAGAACCCAGATCAACTTATTGCTGTCGATGTGGCCAAGTTCTCGAATAGTTTGGCCGAGCTGTACAGCAACTTGGCCAAGCCCCTTCTCGACATGGTATGCCCCCTATTTGCCTGCATACAAAGTAAACATGACTGACACGACCAGACAATCTACACATTCTCCCTCTCGAAATCTGTCGGCGGAGAAGGCGTCGTCTTCATGTCTCTTCTCGTCCAGCTCTCAGCGCACGTCATGCGTGCGTTAACACCCCCATTCGGGAAATACGTGGCCGACGAAGCCAGACTTGAAGGCGAGTTCCGCTTCCAGCACTCGAGATTAATAGACCACAGCGAGGAAGTCGCCCTGTACGCCGGTCACGAAGCGGAAAAGGACACCCTCGACAAGGGCTACTTCACCCTCATCAAGCACGTCAACTACATTCTCCGCCGCCGGTTCTACCACGGCTTCATGGAGGACTTTGTCATCAAGTACTTTTGGGGCGCGCTCGGGTTGCTGCTGTGCAGTGTTCCTGTCTTTGTGAAGCTCCCTGGCCAGGTGACGATGAACATGGGTGACAGGACTGAGACCTTTGTGACCAACCGTCGCATGTTGCTGTCGGCGTCGGATGCCTTTGGGCGCATCATGTTCTCCTACAGGGAAATCATGGAGTTGGCGGGTTACACCTCCCGTGTGTCGTCGCTGTTGGAAGTCATGGATGATATTCAGGCGGGGCACTTTGAGAAGAAGCTTGTGTCTAGCTCGGGCACCGAAAACAACGAGGCTGTCCTCAAGGGAAGAGGCAAGGTTGTTGAGAGCAACAACATTGAGTTTATCGATGTGTAAGTCCCCACCTCCTTTTCTTTTCGTCCCCCCCTCTAACCTTTTCAGACCCATCATCTCCCCCAACGGCGACGTCCTCGTCCCAGCCCTAACCTTCAAACTCACCCCGGGCGACCACCTGTTGGTCGTCGGCCCCAACGGCTGCGGCAAATCCTCCCTCTTCCGCATCCTCGGCGGGTTATGGCCCGTATACGGCGGGACAGTCCACAAACCCCCCTTCACAGACATCTTTTACATCCCCCAACGCCCTTACCTCTCCCGCGGCTCCCTCCGCCAACAAATCATCTACCCCGACGGCCTCCGCACCATGCGCTCCAAAGGCGTGACCGACTCCGATCTCTTGTCCATCCTGAAAATTCTATCTCTGGAACACCTGATCGACCTCTACCCCGAAGGCTGGGACGCGGAAGCCGAGTGGCGCGACGTCTTGTCTGGCGGGCTACAGCAGAGGGTGGCAATGGCCAGGCTGTTTTACCACCGCCCTAAATATGCCATTTTGGATGAGTGTACCAGCTCAGTGACGCTCGACACGGAAAAGGTCATGTACGACAACGCCAAGGCGCTGGGGATCACGCTCATGACGGTGAGTCATCGGAGGAGCTTGTGGAAGTACCACACGCACATTTTGCAGTTTGACGGGCAGGGGCACTTTGTCTTTACGAGGCTGGATGCGGACAGAAGAATGAAGCTGGAGGATGAGAAGGAGGATTTGGAGGTGCTGCTGAGGCAGGTGCCCGAGTTGGAGAGGAGGGTGAGGGAGTTGAGTGAGCTTTAGTGGGACGGTGGTAATGATTTTTTTTTGGAAAAAAATAAAAAATTGGAAAGCAAAGGTGTGTATTATCATGAGATGGAAATGCAAACAGAGCATAGGTAGACATGGTTGTGGCAGGGTGTGTCGTTATTTCGGCTTATTCTTTTTCTCGATAATCTCAAAAGATGGAAGGGGCATACCTGGTCTAAATAAGAAAGGGGACCAATATGTGTTCTTTATGTATCTGTTGTACTAGTATGAGCCGTGGTTGTTTGTTGGCTTGCAGGTATCTAACGATGGCGAGTTATGTAGGGAGTACTGAATGAATGTCATCACGGAGTATCACTTGCACAATCCAAAATTGAAAGAGCTTGGATATCCTTTTATTTTAAAGCCTCCTGTCTACAAGACTCTCTGGACATGACCGCCCTTGCAATGACAGTCTAGCTACCGTATCCCATCCATCGCCATGATTTATCTATGCTATGCCTTTCCAACGGGAATGCAAAATAGGTACCCTCTTCCATCTCGGCAACAGCTTCTTGCGTTTATGCAAACGAAAACTCCCCAGTCAGTCATACCTCATCCTCCTCGCACCCTGCGCCACCCCATGAGCTTTACTCAGCCGGGACATCGTACATGTTGGTTGTTGGTCTGTCGCCGCCATCGCCGACAAGGCAAATGAGTCGGTATTGTGCGCGAAATAGAAGGAAATTCCCGACAGGTCCTTCTTGACAGCCATGACCCCAATCGCTCCAGCCGAGGGCTGGTTCCGCACTCCAGGATGCCCCATAAAGTCGTTGACAATGAAGGACTCCATCAGGGCAGACTCATCCAGCTCTTCGATATCTTGGCCACTAGGTCCGCGCCGGGTACAGTGAAACAGACGCTCAGCACACTTGGCAGAGGCAATACACGTGGCCATGTGTTCGCCTGTCCCGCTGGTGACAGCAGCTACCGAGGTCGCCATTTCGTCTTCGGGGTCCTCCGGCACAACAGCGGTACCAATGCCGACGAGGGCAGCAGGCCCAATTCGGCCGCGATGCTTCATTCCAATACCCCCAGAAGAAGATCCTGCTGCAATGTGACCCCTGTTATCAATGGCGATGGCGCCGACCGTGTCTGTTACGAAATCCTCATGGCCGCTACCGAATTCACGGCTACGTTTGGTGCCAGCAAGAGTTGGCAGAGGCTGTTTCTCCTCTTCTTTTTTCTCTCCGTCGTCAGAGATATCGCCTCTATCGCTCTCCGCAGTGCTTACCGAACCGTCGTGTGCCGAAGCGGCCGGGGATGGTGCTTTGTTCGTCCCTGTGAGCGGCGTGAGGAAGGCGGCGGCATCATCACTCACGCTTTTCCGTACTTTGGGCCGCTTTTGAGATGGCCTCGAGCGCCCTTGAAAGGCGGCACTGACGTAGCTCAAAGGATTTGGGGTTCGCAGGGTGTACGATGAGGACCTGGACGAGCTGCTGGGAGTCGACCGCGCAGTGGTAACCGCAGTGCCTGCCGGTGATCCATTCTCTCCCAAGGGCGTGCCAGGGATATGAGGGGAGTCAGGTTGACCTTCATTCCAAGTTCCCGTCAAGATTGCATTGGTGTGATCTCGCCCCGACGACTGCCCAGCAGGGTCGGCGGCCTGTTCGTAGTCTCCAGCGCTGGACTTTTCAGCAGTCCTGCCAGAAAAATGATTCGAGGGGTGCAGTTTGGCTTCTGCCCGTTTTAAGTCCTCGTTCCAGCGGAGATATCTGTCCTTGGCATTCTTCGAAACCAGTTGCTCGTTGGAGACTTGGGGCATGCCATGTTCTATCCCGAACTCTCTGGCACCCTCTCCAACAAGGATGTTTGGTGGAACTCGGCGGAGTGACAGAGGACGACTGCTTGCGTCTAGAATCAGCTTGGCTAGGGATATAGGATTTCGCACTCCTATCGTCGAGTTAGTTCAAGTCTCCCGTGGTAGCTATGTGAGCACATCATACCAGGAACGGCACCGCAGGCACCGCTTCTTCCCAAGTGGTCTACCACAGTCGCATCACACTCGACAATGCCGTCCATGGTCAAGTTGCTGCCGAAGCCAGCATTGGTGATTTCCCTGTCCTCGAGGTATTTGATAGCAGCTTCCACGGCTTGGGTAGCAGAAGCACCAGCTCTCAGAAAGCTCATGCCCAGCTTGGCCGCTCTATGCTCGACAATCAGTATACCTGCTATGTGAGAGCATAGACCGAGGACGAACAGGGCTTACTCGCTACATGCACTGAGATGCACATGTTCATTGGCAACGCTGTGGTAACCGGCACCAGCATGGATAAAGATCGCAGCAACCGGCTGGGGCTGTTTCCTCCTCCAGACCCGGTCGGCAGCCCCATCTCCAGAGGATATTGGTGAGAGTTCGGGGCTACTTGAGCTGCGTTGCATCGTCGCGAGACGTAAAGGCCCCCCCCCCCCTTATACCACGGGTTCTGCGAGATAGGGCGACCCGATAGGGCGTGTTGATGGTCGGAGGATTTAGGACCGGCGTGCGAGCAGAGGCGAGGTGGAAAGTCAAAACGGGGGGGATTGTAGTCCGGGGTAAAGAGGGCGTGTGGCGACGCTAAAGTCCTGTCATGGATACATGTGAGGGTGAGCAAGAGGCAGGACGGTGATCGTGAGCGGGCCAGGGGCGCGACGATGGATGGAGACGGGAAGGTTAGGTCTTTGGTGGGACGACAGGCAATTTACACAAACGATGCTGTATAAGGGTGCTGTGATAAATAAATTTGGTTTGGTTTGCCGGTGGTTTGAGACAAACTCAGGACAGCGGAAAGGAGGTGTTTTGAGGTGGACGGTTGATGGACGAAGAAGATGCAGTAGTTGGTGATTTCCAAGAGTTTGACCAAACCACGGATTCCCGGGCGTCTTCGGATCTACGTCAGGGTGTGCAAATGGCGGGAGGAAGGTGGTTTCCTGGGGTGGTGGTTGCTTCTTGGGTTATGTGGACGGTGAGAGCTTCATGGCGCTTGCCAAATGTTTACTGCGGAGCTTTTTGGATTTGGAGCCGACCTGGCGGATGTTGGGGACTGCAACCACAACGAATCATGATTGATTGACATTGAGACGAGAATGCTCTAAGATGACCTCTGAAAGCCATGCCATGAAAACAAGGCTCAGGAACTTGGACCTGCCATCTTCTAACAATATCTTGAAGCTCTTGGCTAGACATTCGAGACCATTACCCAGAAGGTGAGAGTGACACTGGAGTTAAATGTTGAGGGGAAAGAGAGCCAGAGAGGTTTTGTCACAAGAGCTTCTGTTGACCGCCATAGTCTGGCGGGGCTCTCTCTTGGCGCACAGCCGCAGAGCCACCGCAACATGGATGGAGCTCGCTGCTGGCGAGACGTAATCTTGGACCTCCAACCTCCACTGGGCGCCGACTGCCTGCCACCTTCGACGTCCGGCTCACGATCCCCCAATTTCCATTCCCGTTCCGCAAAGCAACACTTGATTCTTCAACACACGAGCTGCATTCGGCCGCAACCCCATCGTCAACATGGCAAACCAAACGCCGGCCGTTGTCATGGACAAGTACGTCGCAGCCCCTTAAATCAAGCCCCGCTCTTCCCAGTCCAGGTAGCAGCCAGCTCCCAGCTTGAAGGTCATCGTCACTAACATCATGCGCGCAGCGGCACTGGCTTCTCCAAGTTAGGTTCGTAGCTTCGGGTATCGACCGGTAACATCCTTTTCGTAAACAACATCTGACCGGCTCTGCCCAGGTTTTGCCGGCAATGATTCCCCGTCCTTCGTTTTCCCGACCGCCATCGCGACCAAGGCCGCTGCCGGTAGCGCCGGGTCTGGCTCTGGCCGTCCGGCCGTAGCGAACAAGCCCTCTTTCCTCACTGGCGGTGCTGGTCCGACCGGCCATCTCTCGGCCAAGCGCGGCACTGAGGACCTCGATTACTTTATTGGCGACGAAGCCATCGCCGCCTCTTCTGGCCCCGGTTACGGGCTGCACTACCCAATCCGACACGGTCAAATAGAGAACTGGGTGGGTCTAGTCGCATCGGGTTGGAAGAGGAAGCACAATGCTAATACGAGGATACCCAGGATCACATGGAGAGATTCTGGTCCAACTCCATCTTTAAATATTTGAGGGTCGAGCCTGAGGATCATCACTTCCTCCTCACCGAACCACCCCTGAACCCCCCCGAAAACCGTGAAAACACGGCCGAGATTTTCTTCGAGTCTTTCAACTGCGCCGGTCTATATATTGCCGTTCAGGCCGTGTTGGCTCTTGCTGCCTCCTGGACCTCATCCAAGGTCACCGACCGATCCCTGACCGGTACTGTTATTGACTCGGGTGACGGTGTCACCCACGTCATCCCCGTGGCCGAGGGCTATGTTATTGGATCATCGATCAAGTCTATTCCCATTGCTGGACGCGACATCACCTACTTTGTCCAGTCACTCCTGAGAGACCGCGGCGAGCCCGACTCGTCGCTCAAGACGGCGCAGGAGATCAAGGAGCAGTACTGCTATGTGTGCCCCGACATTGTCAAGGAGTTTGACCGCTTCGATCGTGACCGCAGTCGCTTCATGAAGCACGTTGTTGCGCACCCCGGCGGTCGCCAAGCGACTGTCGATGTTGGTTACGAGCGCTTCCTTGCTCCTGAAATCTTCTTCAACCCCGAAATCTACTCGTCCGACTTTTTGACTCCCCTTCCCGTGGTGGTGGATGGCGTCATCCAGTCATCCCCTATCGATGTGCGCCGCGGTCTCTACAAGAACATTGTCCTCTCTGGTGGTAGCACACTCTACAAGGACTTTGGTCGCAGATTACAGCGTGATATCAAGCAGTTGGTGGATGCCAGAATTCGGGCCAGCGAGGCTCGCAGCGGTGGAGCCAAGAGCGGTGGTCTTGATGTCCAAGTCATCACGCACAAGCGACAAAGGCACGGCCCCTGGTTTGGTGGCAGTTTGCTTGGTCAAACACCCGAGTTCCGGTCCTACTGCCACACCAAGGCGGAGGTATGTGTCCCTCATACTGACCATATATGTCGAGCAATGATGGCTAACTGTCTTATAGTACCAAGAATATGGCCCAAGTATTGTTCGGAGATTTGCGCTGTTGGGTGGCCCTGCAGGCTCTTAGAGTATGGTGTTTTTTTTGTAGTAAAAGCAAGCGATGTTTTTGGAGAGGGCGGTTGCGTTTCTGCCGGACGGCGGCGCCCAAAAGAGATAGGAAAGACATGTTTTTTATTCATTTGTTGATTTTTAGACCAAGTGACCTTGAAGTGGTGGAACCCGGCTTTCGGGATGGCTGCCCAGCCGGCGTCTCCGCCCCCCGAGCGCAACCCCCAGGCCGTTTGATATGGACCGGGCAGTCTCAGCTGCTTTCCAGACTACCGAGTTCCCGGCTCGGCAATCTTTTGACGATCTGGGGGCTGTTTAGCTTCGGCTCAACCCCGCGTTTTGTCATGATCCTTTATGCGGGGAAGTGTCTTTTTGGGGTCTGTTGGGACGTCACGATGTTAGACATACATAACCTCGGATATAAGTGCATTTTGTGATGCTTCCTTCGCTCAAGCGGAAGCTGGGGAAGGGATTTTAGATGGTGGTGGTGATGCGGGGAAGTTTTGAAAAGTGACGGATTCTTATGTATCATGTGTTTGGTCGATGTGATACTTTATTATGGGAAGGTTTAATCCGGCCAGTCAGGAATTCTTGGAGGATCCGATATATCCGGCCTTGTCCGGGGCGGTCCGGCTCCGACTTTCATATCATAAGGTAGGCTCCCTCTCCGTTGATTCGATTGATCGGTGGAGTCTATCAAGAACATGAGATGATTGCTGTCTTGACTGCCTGATGGACACTGAAATCCGGTACTGGACTGAATGATAACGTGATGATGGTCGTGATAAGTTAAAAATTTGATCCGAACTATGGAGCGATGATGATGTGGTTTGTTTTGGAACGGGCCGTTTACAGTGGTGGCGTCGACTTTACACGAGCAGCGGCTGTAGTTCTAGCGCCCTATCGCTTGGTTCCGGGGCAGCGGAAGGCCTTTCTTCCATGCATGACACTGCATTGTGTGGAACGTCACAACGGCCTAGACTTGCTGCGAGGGGAAGGGGGGGGGGTTATCATCAAGATGGACAGAACATCAGACCACCTTCTGCGTCCGTGGACTTGGATATTGACTGCCGCGATTGGCGGTTCAGTTTTTGAGGGGAAAGGTTTCAATTCGACAAAATAACGGCTTTTAAGGACAAGTTGATCAACAGTTTTGGGTAGCAGAGGATTTAAACACATAAAAATTGTGGTTCCATGACGTTTGGTGCAGGCGTGATCTTCCGGGGATAAACACCAGTCAGTTTTGCTTCCTCGTAAAAACAACAACAACAACAACAACAGAGCTTCCAGGCGGAGATCACTCGGTCTTTTTTTCTACGACATAATGTTAAGAGGAGGGTAACAGTGCATTACAGCCTCACAGAAACAAGCCTTCCACTATGTCTGATTCTGGAAAGGGCCTTCCACCTCCCTGTAGTTAGCCCCGGTTTGGTAACAAAGGATAAGATCATACGTTTTTCCCTGACAGCACTTTCCCGCCCCCCCTTCGCAGGCAGGAAAAAATCTTCGATGATGCAGCAGATCTCGTGTCTGGACCGCAAGTGGTCTCCTCATTTCGTGAGGGGGTGACTGAGACACAAGTGTATATAAAGGTCACACGGTTACCTCATTTTGTACATCACAGTTCAACTTTGATTTCATCAGAACCAACCTATCTCATACTCAAACGCCAACCACTATTTTCAGAGAAGAAAGAGAAAGAGTCTGTTCAAGATGACAACCTACGACATCCCAACCGAGCAATGGGCCCAAGTAGTCGAAGCCCCCGGCGGCCGTATGTTTCCCACCCCCATCCCCACCTATATCTTGACAACCACAACTAACATCTCGCGCCCCCAGCCGCCGTCTACAAGAAAATCCCCGTCCCCTCCCCCGGCCCAGATGAGGTCCTCATCAACGTAAAGTACTCCGGCGTCTGCCACACCGACCTCCACGCCATGAAGGGTGACTGGTATGTTCCCCCCCAACCTTCACTCTCCCCATTCCCCAAAACAAAGCTAACAAACCCCCCTTCCAGGCCAATCCCCACTAAAATCCCCCTCGTCGGCGGCCATGAAGGCGCCGGCATCGTCGTGAAAAAAGGCTCCCTAGTCGCCGACGACATCAAGCTAGGCGACGCAGCAGGCATCAAATGGCTCAACGGCTCGTGCCTCTCCTGCTCCTTTTGCCAACAATCCGACGAGCCCCTCTGCCAGTCTGCCCTCTTGTCGGGGTACACGGTCGACGGGTCGTTCCAGCAGTATGCCATCGCCAAGGCTGCGCACATCGCGCGGATTCCTGAGGGTGTTGATCTTGAGGAGGTGGCTCCTGTGCTCTGCGCCGGGATTACGGTATACAAGGGATTAAAGGAATCAGGAGTGAGACCAGGCCAGTGGGTTGCTGTTGTTGGAGCGGGTGGCGGGTTGGGGAGTATGGCGGTGCAATACGCCAAGGCTATGGGAGTGCATGTTATTGGGATTGATGGCGGGAGTGAAAAGGGGGAGAGTGTCAAGAAACTGGGGGGGAGTGCCTACGTTGATTTTATGGCGTCCAAGGATTTGGTTGAGGAGGTCAAGGCTGCGACGCCGGATGGGTTGGGGCCGCATGCTGTGTTGCTGTTGGCTGTGTCGGAGAAGCCGTTCCAGCAGGCGACCGAGTATGTCAGGAGTAGGGGGGCAGTTGTTTGCATTGGGTTGCCTGCGGGGGCGTATCTCAAGGCGCCCGTGTTTGATACCGTGCTTAGGATGATTACTATCAAGGGGAGCTACGTGGGCAACAGGCAGGATACGGCTGAGGCGTTGGACTTCTTCCAGAGGGGTTTGATCAAGGTGCCGTATAAGACTGTTGGATTGAGCCAGCTGGGCGAGGTGTACCAGATGATGGAGGAGGGCAAGATTGTGGGGAGGTATGTGGTTGATACTAGCAAGTAGACAGGGCAATGGGGAAGGGCTGGCTGTGGGTAATGATTGTATGTGAGCGTTATTATGTATCCTGAAAATAAGAGAGTTAAAGAGTCAAACCACCCGAGTTCAACTGCCTCGTCTCCCCAACCGCCTCAAAAGTCCCGTTATACAACCTCAGCAACCCTTGCGCTGAGCTCTGTCCCGGAGCCATCCAAGAAACATTATGCTGCTTGCTCCCCAACCCAACAAAAACACTCTCGTCATACCCCGTCTCAACATTCAAAACATTAGGCATGAGCTGGTGGTGTAACCTCGGGGTTTTGATGGCCTCGTACATCTCCCCAACGGCACTACGTCCCTGATCAATGGCGGACATGATCCCAAAGGCAACTTGCATCGTAGAAGAGATAATCCTCGATCCGCCGGCTGCTCCTGTGGCAAAGAAAAGGGAGCCGTTGCTGGCGTGTTCGACAATAAGGGGGGTGATGGAGGACAGGGGGCGCTTGTAAGGGGCGATGAAGTTGTTGGGCGAGGGCTCGAAGCCGAAGGAGTTGGGGCGGCCGGGTTGGGAAAAGTCGTCCATTTCGTTGTTGCTGGAAGGGGGGGGTTGTTAGCTTTGTTTGAGAGAGCGGAAGCGGGGGCTTACAGGATGATGCCAGTGTCGGTCATGATTTTTGCCCCAAAAAGCAGGTTGATTGTCGTGGTGGAGGTAACTGTCATGCCTGTCTCGTCAGACGCAACAAGGTGAGAGGTTCCCGAGCTTTCAGCAGCGTACACCGATTGTGGGTTGTACACGTCCAGAGCCTGGGTCTGGTTATCCATGATCATCTTGCGGATTTGTTGGGCCTTCTCCTCGCTCAACATGGTCTTTTGGAACGCTGTCAACCCTCTGATGAAATCAGGGTCACCAAGTTCTTGACGTGCTCCATAAGCAAACTTCATCGCCTCGGTAAGCCTGTGGGCAGTCAAGCTCTTGTCTGCCAAGTCCTCAGGGGGGAACTGCTCCATGACCTTGAGGATGTTGAGCGTGACTGCGCCGCTGCTGGGTGCAACCGTCGTGTAAAGCTTGAAGCCGCGGTAATCAATGCTGAGGGGCTGCTTCATGCGGATGGTATACTCTCTCAAATCGTCATGCGTCATCGTCCCGTTATTCTCCTGAACAGTCTTGATAATCGAGTTGGCGATTTCTCCTTCGTAGAACGCCTCAGGTCCTTCATTGGCAATTTTCTCAAGCGTACTCGCCAACCTCTTCCTCGTAATCCTATCCCCCAATCCCAACAACGTCCCATTCGGCGCAAAATCCTGCGCCCAAACCGGATCGCTCACCAAAAAGTCATCATTGGCACTCGCAGCCTTCATGTACTTGACCAAATCCTCGCCAACCGTAAACCCCTCCCTCGCAACCTCGACAGCAGGCATCACCACCTCCTTCCACCCCAACCTCCCATACTTTTCCTGCAGATACCCCAGCCCTCTAATCTCCCCCGGCACCCCCACCGCCAACCCCCCAATCACTGAGGCGTTTCGATCATGTTTGTACATGTCTTTGTGCGCAGAAGAAGGGGCAGTCTCCCGGTAGTCGATGACCTCATGGCGGCCAAGCTCGTCGCGGACGAGCATGAAGCCGCCGCCGCCGATGCCCGAGTGGTACATTCCTATTACCCCCACGCAGAGGGTTGCTGCTACGAGGGCGTCGGCTGCCGTCCCGCCTTTGGAGATCATGTCGATGCCGATTTGGGAGCAGAGTTTGGATTCGGAGGCGACGGCCCCGCGGGTGCCATTTGGCGCGGTTGAAGGGTCAAGGTTGAGGACGCATTGTTCTTGTTCTGGGGAGTAGCGAAATGGGGCCGGAAGGCCGGATGTGAGGGTGAAGGTGCTGGCTAGGCTGAGGGCCAGGGGGAGGATGGAGATGTCTAGGTGGTGTTAGTTTTGGGGCTGAATAAGTTTGGGAAATAAAGAAAGCGGACTTACACATGGCGACGATATGGTTTGTTACCCTTATATACAACTATGCATATGTTCAAAAGGCTCGTCGTTGTTTCGTCGCAACCAGCCTCTTACCAACCACGACACAAAATGTACAACGGAGCAAGACACGAGTGCAAGATAAAGAACAGAAGCAAAATCCCACTTTTCCCAACCAGAAATAGTGTATTCACGAAAAAACCGGGAAAAAAACCCTATCCGTTTCCGTTTCTCACCCTTCCCATCCTCAAACTTACTCCCCACTTCAAGAAAGAGGGAAGGCAGGCACTTTAAGCAAGAGCAAGATAGATAAGCCTTGGTGGTGATCCCCTGTCCCACGCCGCTTACCCCAAAAGCAAAGCGGAGTTGGTTATCCATTCCACCATACTCAACCCCAACCCTGCGCTGTTATCTCCTTTCCATCAACCAATTAGCGGAACAGTGATTGCCCATTGTGATCGTCAACGTCATCTGACAGTTTATCTCCTTCCTTTTTCTCAGACCGACATGTGATTATTCAACGGGTTCATTCATTTGCACTTTCAGGCATTTTTTTTTTGTCTGGGTATATACTCAAGTTGGTTTTAGCCACTAAAAAGATGTTATTTGTTTGTCTATTCATCGGTTCATCTTCTAATCCATCCCCAAGCCTCAACCAAGTCGTCGTCGTTCGTCCAAAAAAAAAAAAAAAACAAGTGAATGAATGTACACAAAAAGGCTCAAAATTGCCTGGGCTCTCTCTTTCCCGTCTAGGGCTCAGAGAGAAAAGAAAACATTTCCACAACATCAAAATCTCCAAAATCCATCTATGATACCCAAAGTGGCTGACTGATCTTACACGCTCCCCCCTTCCCCGGAAGATAGAATGGCGATACTTTTACGCCCTCGCGGGCGTAGCCACTCTTTTGTCCCTTTTAAGCTCTAACAACAACCGTCGGTTATTTAAAAAAGCTTAACCGGCACCGCAGCCCCAGTAGCGGAAGCGACACCGCTTACGACCGTCCCGTTAGCAGCAGTAGGGAAAGGAGTGGCGCTGGCCTCGGCGGTGACAGTCACAATCTCATCAGGGGGGCAGGCCTCCTCGTCACCCTCCTCGACGACCTCCTCAACGGGGGTGGTCACAGCAGCGAGTTCGTCAGCGGTGGTGGTGGCGGCGAACTCGGTGGTGGCGGTAGTAGTGGTCTTGTTCTTGTTCTTGTTCTTCTTGGTC
Source organism: Podospora pseudopauciseta (assembly GCF_035222475.1). Taxonomy (NCBI): domain Eukaryota; kingdom Fungi; phylum Ascomycota; class Sordariomycetes; order Sordariales; family Podosporaceae; genus Podospora; species Podospora pseudopauciseta. The sequence goes on along the minus strand of NC_085893.1, from coordinate 2,631,775 downwards.
TTGACGGCCTTGTTCTTGCCACCGCCGACGGTGACAAAGACGGTGGAGACAGCGGCCGCCTCGGTGACGGTGACAGTGACGGCACCGGCAGCAACACCGGCCTCGGTGACGGTCACGGTGGCGGTGGCGGCGGTCTCAGTGACGGTGACGGCGCCCTCACAGACTTCGCAGACGGGGCAGGCTTCCTCGGGGGCGTTGCCGTTGCCGTTGCCGTTACCATTGCCGGCACCAGCGCCGGGGGTGACGACGGCGGTGACGGTGGTCTGCTGGTTGGGCTTCTTGACAGTGACGGTTCGGGTGCCGGTGGAGGTGAGAGTGGCAGTGGTGGTGGTGTCGACATCGGCAGCAGGGGTGGTCTCAGCGGAGCCGGGGACGGCAGCGGAGGTCTCCTCGACGGGGGTCTCACCGGCAGCCGGAGTGGTGGCCGCGGCGGTCTCGCCGGCGGGGTGGCTGACGGTGACGGTCACAACGTTGACCTTGGTCTCGGTGGACTTAACCTTGGTCTTGACCTTGGTGGTGACGACACGGGGGGTCTCAGCAACACCGCCGCCACCGAGGGTGACGGTGACGACGCGCTCGCTGGTGACGGTGTGAACAATGCTCTCGGTCTCGGTGGAAACGACAGTCTCAACAACGTGAGTGCTGGCAGGGGCTGTCTCGACAGCAGTTTCAGCGGGAGCAGCAGTTTCGGCGGGGGCGGTACCGGTGTTGGTGATGGCAATGCCAGTTCCGGTGATCACAGGGGCGTCAGAGGGGGTGAGAGTGGAACCAGTGATGAGACCGGAAGAAGCCTCTTCAAGAACGCTGGACTCGATGGCAGGGACCTCGGTGACGGGACAGACGATCTCGGTGAGGACGACGGTGTTGGTGACGATAACGGTCTCCAGGGCCTCGGTGGGGAGCTCAAGGAGATCCTCAGTCTTGGTAGGGCAGTCGATGACCTCGGCAGCGCAAGAGGTGATGGTGAGCACCTCAGTGGTGGAAACGGTCAAGGTGGTGATACCGGCCTGGGCGGCAGTGGTGGTGGCGGTGCCATTGACGAAAGGAGCGCTGGTGATGGCAGTGTCGACGGCAGACTCAACACCAGTGGAGAGAGGAATAGCGGAGGAGAGATCAGCAACGCCGGTTCCGAGAGAGGTAGCGGCAGCCGTCTCGGCAGCCGAGCTGCTGGAGATGAGGTTTGTGGTGTTTTGTCGCCTCCAGTGCATGTTGTATCTGGGGTGAGAGTAGGCGGTGGTAAGGGCGGCGAAAAGGCCGACGGCAAGAGGAGCAGACTTCATCTTGAAGGTTGATCTGGTGTATATCTCTGGGTAAGTTCGAAGTTGATGTGGTGATGAAAATGTTCAAAGTGCGCCTGGCAAAATATTCGTTTGTTTGAGTCTTTTGGAAAGCAGCGAGAGATCGACTTCGCAGTAAAAATGAGCAAACACAGTTGCTTAGAGAGTGTAGATACAAGAGAAGAAAAAGAATTGAATGTCCAGACAAGCAAAAGGAATGGTGCTTGACCAAGAGAATGAAGGTTTATTTTTTTTTTTGGAAGAACGTGAAGAAAACAAGAGGAGAAAATAGGGAACACAAAGAAAACAACACCTGGGTGGTGAGGTTCTTATGAGGGGGCCACCATCAGGCAATCCACACCAAGGTTCCATCGCCCAAGAGATGTTTTCCGAGATTCCCATGGGTGGGGCTTGGGGGGGGAGGGGAGGAGGATGAACCCATGTCTGTTTCCCAAGCATCATCAACCGCCTGGTTCCTCTTCTCAAACCCCACCGTTAGGTGATTGCTCTCTTCGATTCGACTGCCGCGAGAATGGTGGTTGACTGGCACACTGGGCGGTTTGCCGGAAATCCAGGAGGCTCTGTCGTGACACCGACAGGGGTGCCGTAGCCAAGATCAGGGGGCAGATGCAGGAACCGCAAACCTGAGACAGGCTGGGAGCCAATCATTTTGCCTGACTAGGGCACCGTTATGGAAAAGGGGGGGCTTTTTCGATTCTGCTGTCTCCATACTTCTGAAGCAGTGACATCAGGTATGAACCCTCAGGCGTTCATCGCCCGTCGGTTTGTCCGTTCAAGATCCGAAAGGGTGGACAGCCGTGACGGCTTCAAGTTGTCAAGCATCATCCTTTTTTGCTTTCCCATCCATCCGTCCGTCATCCGAGAGATAAAAGTTTGCACGGTTGATCTTCAACCCGACCGATTGGTGAAGATGGGGGCGGGGCAAAAAGATCACTGAGGCACACAAGGTTGAAAATCATTCTTTAATGATCAGAGGTCAAAACCAGGAAGGTGGGCAAAGGTGTCTGAGACAAGTGATCGCCAGCGAGAAGTCTGGTACAGTGCTACGGAGAGGTACTATAACAGACGATAATAGCCCGATGGGTGCAGCTTAACTGACAGCGGTTGTTGGTGAAATGCGAGACTTGTTTCGCTCACTTCTTGAACTCGCCTATTTTTCTGGATTTTATTTAGAAAGAAAAGAAGCGTTACAACAATCGAAGTGCAACCTTCTCTCGTCAAACAGTAGAGGGGGTCCAACCGCAAAGAAGTCTCAATATGCCTCGGCCAGTGCCTTCTCACCCAGCAATCCTCCCGACCACTCACCTCACCTTTAACAAGCTTATTTCCGTCATCCACCCTCTCCGGATCCCAAGTTTGTGCAACAATATCATTTCGTTGGCATCCTTCCTTACCATCATCACCACCGCCATCAACATCCTCTGCCCTGCCCAGCCCTGCCCAGACCTTATCCCCTCATCAGGGGTCCAGTTTCGAGACTCCCTTCTCCCCAGTCCCCAACTCAAATCCATTAAGGAGACCACCAGTTTCATCCTCCCCGGTTCTCCACCACAGCTACAACACCCCCCAATTTCCATCGCGACGTTTGAACCAAGACTCGCTCCCATTGGCCAGCGCTTCAAGAAACTCTTCTCCTTCTTCATGCGATTTTCCAGGCGCGTCAATCATCGTCAACATGTTGCGTGCTTTCGCATAAACCAGCGTCAACACACGGACAATGATCCTCAACCAGCCTCACCCAGAGACTATTTCTGTCCTTCCTCCCCCCTCCCTTCTGCGCACGTGTGACGGTTGTTTTGGAGATCGGATCAAGCATGATAGCGGGAGCGGGCAGCGCGGTAGCGGTGACGGACATTTTATCCATTGACCAAGCCCCTATCACGGTCCATACCAAGTCCCAGAGATTCCAGAACATTGGTTACCTAGGAAAGAAAGGCAGGAATGATTTCCACACTGCCTGCTCCCCTTCTTATTTTGCTCTCCTGTGGCTTGCTGTTGGGTGATCACCGTCATCTGAACTCGTGATCTGTGTGATTTTCAAGTTTGCTTCTGCTGACTTGTTGATCTGTCGTCGGCATTTGCGTGGCGTAAGCGGGTGAGTCCCGTCCCCGGGTAGGTCGCGAGGTTGGGTCTGGTACGGTCCGGTCAGGCCGGGAGATGGGCTGTCGATGATGTAGGTAGAGAGAAAGAGTGCAAACTTGGGATGATGAGAACATGTCAGCATGGGGGCTATTGCAAATATCGCCACTTGTTGGAGCATGCTGATATCCCCGACGGCAAAAATTGTGAGCATCACTGTCTAGACATCGGCACATGTAAACTGTTTCTGTTCTGTTGAGTCGAAAGTGGCCAATGCCCTGCTGCGCCCACCACGCAAAATGCCAACATCAAAGTAACAACACAGAGATGATCAATTGGCCCGGGTCAAAGAACTCTGTGGCCGAGTGGTGTTGTTGAGCGAGTACAAGTCAGACTCGTTTCCCCAAAGAAAGGAATGCTGTCAAGCGACGTCGGTAAAAAGCACCAAGAATACAGTCATCACTCGCGGAAACCTCGTCTAGGTCATGCTCTTTAATATGACATAGAATGGGATCCCGCCGGGTGATGATTGTATACTTGCAGTCCTCTCTTCGCCATTCAGTAGACAAGCATCCCATTCTTCCAGGATACAAGTCAGTCCCAGTTGTACTAGCTTAACACTACTGTCTGGCCTAGAACCCCCTTCCCCAGCCTTCTCATTCCTTTGGTACAGTATCCTAATCCACAACCATGCAAATGTATATATACACAGCCATCCATCTAGATGCACCCCCATTCCATGTTCATGCCGTATACCCCAACAACAGCGAGACCTGCCTACTCAGCTGCGTCCCAAAGCCCAACTCAAACGCCTTCCTCGCCCTCTCCTCCTCCGCGGCCATCCCATCCTGGAAATCGTACAGATACCTCGAGAAAGTATACGCCAGATTCTTCCAGTGCATATCCCCGGACTCGGTCAACCTCGGCTTCAGCTCCTCAATATACCTCCGCGGCAGCGCCCTGGCAAGGGTTATCTTCATCTCCTGCTCTAGCTCCTGCGCTTCCCTAAAAATCCCCGCAACTTCATACTCTGGCGTCCCTGGCGTCCCAAACCGAATGGCCTGGCGGAATCGTTTGGTGAATGGTATCGCTGGGTTGAGGTAGCTTTCTGCCCTCCTCAGAGCTCCAAACCTGAATTTCCTGGCCAGCCACTCGCAAATGCCATGCTCGATTTGCTCCCGCCATTGCCTGGTGAGTTCGCATTCGCGGTGCATGGCATTGACAGTTTCCCGAATCTCTAGGTGTTTGAGAAATTCAGCCTCCGACCTGTGCCTCTTGGCAATGTTATCGACGACAGAGCTCACAAGGTCGATACGATCAGCTGTAAGGGGCCGTGCCGAGCGAAGAATGCTCTCCAATCTCCGCGTCGTATACCTCTCAAAATGAAGGTTAGACTGAACCCCCAGGAGCCAGAGCGCTGTCTCCAGGTGTCGTAACCTTTCTGCGCCAGCTTGGAGCCAGGCCGTGTTTTGATCATGAATCCACAACGTCTTCGTCATGGCCAAGACTCTCCTAAACTGTCTAGCAGCCGAAAAGTTCAGCAAGCCTGGACGTTTCCCGTCTCCTGAGCCCAACAGCAAAAATGTGGTTTGGTTGAGTTTTGCGAGGCGACCTTGGATGAGCGCCTTCGCGCTTACCCAATCGCCATGTGTTACGATGATTTCGCATAATCGCCTGAAAAGATCGGCATTGGGGGCCCAACTCTCGTTCAGACAAGCCTGGGTCAGCTGAACAGCATCTAAGGTGCGTTCAAAATCCAGCAGGCCTTCAATGATAGCCTCCATGATCGGCTGGCTTAGCGGGACGCGCTGGACGTAGTAGCCCCGTATCCTAGCTACGTCTCCCTCGACAGCCCACCAAAGGCGGTTGATTCCTTGATGGCGATCTCGTTTGAAGTGGGTGATAGCCACCCTCCTACGTAATCTCATGCCCCGGGAATCGTGACCGAAAAACCTCCGAAGAATGGTATGGAAGCCCAGAATATCGCGGCTTGCCCGGTAGTGATAGAGTAGACACAGCAGTGTCGCCTGCGTTGGCCGGAAGCGACTGACATTGAGGAATGAATCCACCACGGCTTGGGCGAGGTCGTGCTCCCCAAGATTCGTGAACCCCCATATAAGAGTGTTGTAGTTTTGGATCGAAGGAGACACCTCGCAGGTGAGAATATTGAAGCAAATCTTGGCCACAAATCTTTCCCTCCTCCATGGGTTAAACTCGGAGATAACCTTCATATTGGCTTCGTTTAAGCGAGCCCTCTGTCTAGCGGCATCTTCTGCGTCCAAGAAAGCGTCCTTGTAGCGCGGGTTCCCATCTGACCGGAGCATCTTGACCATAGTCTGCGCAGAGTCGGGGCTGTTTAGCGCTGGATGCGTTCCTGGTGCCTCTTTCTCGGTCCTCCAATAAGCCACTTTGATGAGCCGGTCGACCAGACTATTGACCATGGCGACTGTTTTCATCCTGGCTATTTCGGTCACCGGCTCCGGGGTCAACGGCTTCATCATGGCTTCCTCCTCAGCCAAGGCGTTACTCAAGACACTCAACGTTGCAGAGCCTGTAGCTGGTCTTGACAGCTTGTGTGATTTCTCATACGGAGTGACCATCCTAGTCTTGCATATATGATTCAAGACGTATCGTAACGTCGTTGGTGGTGGTGGAGCTAGCTTCTCCTGCTCGGGCCGGGGCCGAGGTATTGGTCGTCGTCTCCGCCCAGCTTGCCGTGGTGGTTGGGGCGTTGGCTCGACTGTGCTCTCAGCGGTCGAGGATGACGAGAGTTGTTGAGTGGCTTCCTCAATGAGGTCTTCAGATGGCTCCGGAGCCCCAGTCGCTTGATCAATCTCCAAGCTGTGCCCGTTTGCCTCGGCAAGCGCAGCTAACCTCTGCTTTGTCTCTTCAATCTTCTCGTCGAGCTCTCGTCTCCGACGATCCTTCTGCCCAGCATCAAACACGGCGGCCGTGGCCATGATAGCCGTGTAGCAGGCGGTAAAGACATCGCTGGCCAGAACCTTTCGTCGTCCGTGGGCTTGGGCACTGGTCGTCAATGGCGTCACCCTTGTCGGCGGCGACCGTCGGGCTATGGTGTGTGTGGTTCGATGGCACGCCCGACAGTGGCAGCCCTGCAGCCGGGCTGCCATTGACCAAAGGCTTGTCATCCTCGGGGCATGCCGGCCAATCTTGTGTTGGGACCGACTGGGTGTTTTGGTGTTGTGTTGTGGGCAGTCTAGTGGGCTGAGCTCAAAGTGTTGACTGGCCCTGAGCTTTTTGTGACCTCAACTGAGTTGAGCAGTCACGAAGGCGGGGTGGCCCGAGCTCCCGCGCCAAGTTGTGTAATGATGGTGTAATACCCAGTAATTACACGAGCTGTATTGGGGGCCCGCAGTCTCAACACCAGCGGGGCAGGAGTGCCCCTCCATCGCGTCCATCACGAGAAGCTCATCCTTGCGTCGGCTGTCCAAGCTCTTTCATACACATACACATCTTCACTCATCCGTTGGCACTAGAGCCAGGACCAATCTCACAACATGTTCGCCCTCACACTCACAGCCGAGCTCTCCGGGTATGTTTACGTATCTCGGCTCTTCCATATCATGAGCTCATAGCTTACATCCATCCCACACAGAGTAACAAACCTCCGCCCAACCGACACAAAAGAACACCCCTTCTGGTACACCTTCAAAGTCCAATGCACCTCCTGCAGAGAAGTCCACCCCAAACCCGTAGGCGTCAGCAGATTTGTATGATCCCCCCCCCCCCAACCGACACCACACTCACTCATTTCACCACTCACACCCGCCCACAGGAAGAAAACGAAATGTCCGGCTCCCGCGGCGAAGCCAACTTTGTCTGGAAGTGCAAGAACTGCAAGCGCGAATCCTCCGCCTCCATCCAAACCGCCCCAACCCCCTACCAACAAGGCGAGCCACCCAAGTCCCAAAAGATCATCACGTTCGACTGCCGCGGCCTCGAATTCGTAGAATTCATCCCCGAGGGCGAGTTCGAGGTCGACGGCCTAGAGTCCAACACTAAGTTCACCGGCGTGGAGCTCAACGAAGGGGAGTGGTTCGAGTATGACGAAAAGGCTGGTGATGAGGTCAGTATCAAGGAGTTGAAGTGGGATATTGTAAGGGCTTAGAGAGTTGAGTTATAAGTCGCATTGAAACCTTATGGTATTTCCAGGGGGACAAAACGCCCCATCGAGTCTTATTTTGCGCTGTGATACCAGAAGGTAATACTTCTCCCTAACGCCCCCGGTCCAGTCCAGAACCCTATGCTTTTGCTTGAAAATCATAAAACGTCTGTATCTCGCTCTTTCTGCATTCAACACCCTGAAAGCCGCCCCTAATAAACTCTAGGATTATTCCCCATTGGCCTCCAACTTCCTCTTTCTCTTAGCACTCGGAGAAGGCGCCAATCTTGCATTAGCCGGCTCCACGTTCAACCCATCCGGTGTCTTGATCATCCCATAATCCCCCACCGCCAATTTATTCCCACAGGTCAAACACTCGTCCCCAGGCGGTGGCTCACAAAAGATGCTCAAGCAGATACTGCACACAAACCCCGTGTCCACTACGTTCCTGTGGCAGAAACACGCGGCCCTGAAATCTACCGAGTCCGCCGCCGGCGTAAACAGGCATTCTCCCACCGGCTTCCTCAGCTCATCTCCCTCTCTTTGTTTGCCTGTTTTTGGTTTGCCCATCAGTGGCCCGGAGCCGTCATTCTGTGCTGCTGAAAGCCCGGAAGATGCGCTACCCACTCCAAAACCGAACATGAGGTACTGTAGGATGCCTTGAGGGTCGGCGGCTTGAATAAATGTGCCTTGAGTTATGAACGAGGCTTGCTCGAGGAAGGTGGCACTGCCTCGGAGGGCAAGGGTATCGATGGCGATTCGGGACATGGAGGCTGCGAAGACAGCGTTCATGGTGGGGATGTATTGGGAGGCGGCGGAGTCGGAGACGGAGATGACGAGGATACGGCCGTGAAAACCGACCAAACCGGTGCTTGCGGTTGTGCCTGGGGCAGTGGTTCCTGCAGTAGAGTTGGAGAGTGCCTGGCTCGCACTATAGGCAAGCGCCGTCTTGTTCATATGGGCTAGGGCGAGTGTTAAGGCGCCTGACATTTGAGTTGTGGTCTCGTTGAGGTCCGGTGGTATCGTGCTCCCGATGAGCTCACGGAGGGAGGTTACGAGGGCGTGTTCGATTTGGGCGTATTGTGGGAATTTATTCGCTGTGTTTAAGAAGGTATCCGTCTTGCCGGCATCTCGCATCTCAACATCCTCTGATGGTGGTTTTGGGGGCGTTGGATACAGCCATACAGCTCGGTTCGTGTGTGCGGCTAAAATGGCGATCTGGTTTGTGTTGCTTAACGCTAGGTGGGCATTGATGAATATCTGGATATTGGCAATGGCCTTTGAGAGTGGAAGAACGTCCCCCAGTGCTGCCCAAGCGCGTGGGTTTGTATCAATGATGATGGTGGTCAACGAGGGCACATCTTCGAGCTTGGAGACCTCGTAGTGCTCGGAGGCGTCCACCGCATCTTGGGCGCTCATTCTTTTCGAGCCGTTCCCGCTGCGTGGCGAGGTGTTTTGGATTGAGTTCTTCGTCAGAGCAGTGGCACTTGAAATCGATGAGGGGTTGGATCAAATATGTTCTGTTCGGTAAACCGCAATTCGTAGATAGATAAGGTAGTCGTCAAGACGTCACGTCACGTATGGTTGAAGTGGCGCGCAAGGCTTTACTCAGCTGGAGTCGATTTTCAGTGGGCCGTCTTTGCTCGTATACATTGAACTTGGCAGGGAAGGTCCGTCGCGTATTCTGGCTCAATTGCGATGGAACGCGTCCCGAAGATAAAAAGTCAAGAAGAAACCCTGGTCGATCCTGGCTGGCATCGCGCTTCCACGTGAGGCTAAGACCGCTTCGGGGTACCCCCTCCACGTTGTGGACAAGAAAATAGGGACCTTCAAAGATAGTGAATAGGCCGTCAATATAGTCAAAGGACCTCGAATCGTTAATAAAGGTCTTGAAAGAAGTTGAAAGGCATTAAAAATTAGTTAAGAGGCCTTGAAAGAGAGTTGAAAGGTCTGCTGATCATCATCTGAGATCTGTTCATTGACTTTCGAGGCATGTTGGAGTCCTATTATTTTGTTCACGCACCCCTCCAATAGAGATGGCACTAAGCTGGCTTGGGCCGCTATTCGTGGGGGTGGGGGCGCAATCAGATGCTAAAGGAGAGAGAGCTCCATCAGCCAGCATCGAGGGGCAACTGCCATCCCCAGAGGGCGGCTCTTTCTCGTGTCACGACAGATTCGAGGTTAACTTTCCAGATTGGCGGCTCTGGACACTTTGTCACGTTACTCCGGGTCTGGTCGATCCTCTGCCCTTTTATTCGTCACTTTTCCATATCCTCGACGCCTGCGATTGATAAGCACCTGAATCCTACGTTTGATTTCGATTCATCTTATCTCACCTATCTATACGCCTACATCTTGTCTGACACCTGCCATCCCTTTGACAAAAACCTACCCGCCACCGGCCTAACCAGACCCTACCAAACCTTATCCTCCAAAGATTAACATTTGCACTACTGCAGCCACAAAATCACCAACCTTCAACACACATCAACATCAGTCACAAACAAATTACATGGCTACCATAGCCGAAGCGGCCGCGGCGGCGCCTGAGCCTCTGGGAAGGCTGGATCAGACACTGCTCATCTTCGCAGGTCTTATGGAAGGTGGAAAGGAGGACGAAGAGACTGTCAGAGAACTCGGCGAACTAACACGACTTCTTAACGATGACGTCGAGGTTACCAAGAAGGGCGAGACATCTGTCACGACTGTGATTGATAGCGACTGTGTCGATACCATACTATGTTACCTCGACATGAGACAGCCCGACGTCGTACGCGCCCACGCCGCACTATGTACCTCTGCCTACCTCAAAGCTGCCGGCGAGGATGGCGGCAAGAAATTGGCCGAGTTTTTTCATGACCGAGTCCGACGGGGGACCTACGATGACTACATTGTTGCCTTCTGCGTCGCTGCCACCATCTTCCCTATTGTACCCGATCTCACATCCGAGCTGTTCCTGAGTGAAGGTTTTCTTGCCAGTCTAGGCCCGCTTATGAGGCGGAAATGGAAAAGCAGAAAGGTCGAGACGGCGTGCTTGGAGATGCTGAATGCCGCCTGCATGAACTCGGCTTGCCGAGAGGCTGTCCGAAAGTACTGCACAGAGTGGCTTGAGGAGATCGTCGAGCAGGATCCCGACGACGCCGTCAAGTCCATGCATACGGTCGATCCTGACATGCACCTCCAGGAGGGATCTATTTCTATGAGACGACACTCTCTGCAAGTCCAGAACCTCGCAGCAGTGGTACTGGCGAAACTGAGGGTCAGCCAACACATCCTTACCCCCCCTTATTGACGTATTTTGTGCTGCCTTTTCATGGTGATGATGTCTGGCTGACATCACGCTTGAAGGCAGTTCCATCTACCGCAGCCACCGCCGGCCCGGAAGCCAGGATACAACCGGCGACGACTAGCATCGAGGACTTATCTAAGCGGTTCACCAGGATGCTGCTAGACGAAGATGAAATCGAGCATGTCCAGCCGTCGATCGAGGGCTTAGCCTACGCGTCTCTCCAACCCAAGGTGAAGGAAAGTTTGTCCAAAGACTCCAAGACACTGAAACGTCTTGTCAAGGCTCTCGATGAAGCCCCTCCCAGGTCCCCGATGATTTACGGCGCGCTCAGCATTTTTGCCAATCTGACCAGATACCGACCCATCGAAACAGACGAAGAGAAAAGGATACGGCAGCTCAAGGCGTATGCCAACGCTGCTGGAAAACTACAGCAGGTTGACCCGCTAAACGAAGACGAGCACGTCACAGAAAGATGCAAACGCGTTTTCGAGGCTGGGCTTACACCAGTCCTTATCAAGCAAAGCAAGAGTGGTTCTGCGGCCTCCTTGGCGTTAATCATATCCATCATCCACGCCCTTTCCACCCCTCCCCCTCTCCGCGGTCAACTCGCACAGCAGGGGGCTGTCCGTCTCCTCATCGCCGCATGGACGGCCCTCCCAGAAACGGAAAACGGACCTAAACGTGCGGCTGCCCAGGCTCTAGCGAGGATTTTGATCTCTACCAACCCGGCGCTTGTGTTTGGGGGCACGAGACCGATCCCGCAGAGCGCGGCTATCAGACCGTTGGCGTCTATCCTCACCCCAGACCCCACCGCGGACAGGAGGGACCTCTTGCCTACGTTTGAGTCGCTTATGGCGCTCACCAACCTCGCCTCTACGGACGATGACACGAGAAAGTCTATTATTCGGACGGCGTGGGATGATGTAGAAGAACAACTGTTTAATCCCAACTCGAGGGTCTGCACGGCAGCGGTGGAGTTGGTGTGCAATTTGGTTCAGGACCCGGAGCAAACCCTTGCGTTGTTTGGGGATGGGAGTCCGAAGGCGAAGAATAGGGTCAAGGTTATTGTTGCTTTGGCTGATGCGGAGGACCCCAAGACGAGGAGCGCGGCGGGGGGCGCGCTGGCTAGTTTGACGGGGTTTGACGAGGTGGTGAGGGCGGTTGTGGGGCTGGAGAGGGGGGTGGAGGTTGTGTTGGGGCTTTGTAGGGATGAGAGGGAGGATTTGAGGCATCGGGGGGCGGTGGTCGTGAGGAATATGGTTTTTTCTGAGGGGGAGGTGGGGAGGCTGGCGAGGGGGAAGTTGGTGGAGGGGGGGGCGGTGGAGGCGTTGATGGAGTGTGCTAAAGGGAGTAAGAGGAGGGAGGTGGTGGAGGTCGTGGTGCAGGCTGCTGAGGGGTTGATGGGGGAGGGGGGAAAGTAAGCTGAGGGAGCGGGTTGTTTTAAACACTGTTTGTTGGCATCGGGGGCAGGAGTACATTGGAGCGGAAGATTGAGGCTGGCAAAGGAGCATGATTTGACATGTGAGATTAGCTTGACATGATGGTATTATAAGATTATTGTAATGTTGGTAATCTAAGAAATATCCTAACTCTGTGGTGGTGGTATCCCATTGTGTTTTTCAAGATCCTCCAAACTCACACACATATATATAATACTACACACGCTCGCCTTCACATCCCCTCCGCCCCCCCCCCCATCAAATATCACTACTCCCCCCATCCCTCCCCAGCAATATCTTATGCACCCGCCTACTAATAGCCTGCCCAACCGCCCGATCACTAAACCCCCCATCCCTATTCGTCCCCTTCCTCACCGACTCCCGTATCAACGGCCCCTCCTCCTCCATCGCCCTCTTCAACCGACTCACGCTCTCATACTCCTGCGCAATCCCCACCGCGATCGGCTTCGTGACCCGCCCAACCTCCTGCAGCATCCTCACATAAATATCCTTCGTCTCGGTCCCAGTCCTGACCTGCCCAGAGTCCATGCAGAACCCCGCCTGGGTGTCATTCGTCTGATCCCTCAACCGCCGGTACGGCGCAGTGGAGATGTGCTGAGTAAAAACGGCGATTTGCTGCGAGGTTTCAATCGGGGCGTTGGTGTGGTGGATGAGAGCTGAGTGAACAAGCTGTAGCTGGAGGAGGGATTGCTCGACGAGGTCTTCGTTGATTATTTTTTGGTTGTTGTTGGCCGGCCGGTTGGGCTGGGTGCTAGAAGGGGGATCGAGTCCGTCACGGACGGCGGAGACAAACTGCCTGTTTCGAGCGGACTTTTTCTTGCGGAGGAAGGGGTTTAGGCCTTCGATTAGGTAGATCAAGGTAAATCCGGGAAAACTGGACTTCATTGAGGAGACATGCGAGTCCAGGTTTGGGGTGGATGGGGAGAGGCATAACTCCACAAACCGAGCGGCGGGCATGATAGCCATGGCGTACTTCTCCGTGTCGGTTCGATGGGGAACAGGTTCTCAGATGGAAAGGGAAGGGTTGTATTCCGCGTCTACCTTTCGCTTCCAGCGGACGATGTTGTCAACCGGGGAGCGGGAGGATTGGACTTGGACGGAGAGGTCTTTGAGAAGTTCCTCGGCCTGGATTTTGATGGTTGGGTTGAGGCCGATGGGGAGGTCGACAATCATTTCGGGGGTAGAGACCTTTTTGTCGGTGCGAAGTTTGTTCACTTCTGCGAGGGCGGCTGCTTTTTTCTTTTCAAAGGCTTTGGTTTCTTTGGCAGCTTCTTTCTCGAGACGCTTGCGCTCTCTTTCGGCGGCGAGGGCGGCGGCTTTGGTTGCTTTCTCTGCTGCTTTTTCGGCGGGGGTTTTCGTTTGTTGCGTTTTTCTCTCCTCATCTGGGAGGTCAACAGCATTGGCTGATGAGACACCTGTGGTGAACCTCTTGTTCCTTGATTTGGTAACTGTCGGCGGCCGCTTAGAGGTTGACCCAGAGGTGGTTTTTCGCTTGGAACTGGCAAGGTCCATAATATCAGGGAGATCGTCTCCATCGGAGTCCACATCATCCATGGCGTCGTCAGAATCGTCAAGCCAAATGACCTCTGACCAAGTCTTGCGGAAGGGACGAGATGGCTCCGGCGGGTGGCCAATATCAGAGGCTGGAATGGGCGCCGAGCTCGAGATAGGAACCCAGTCAGCAGTCTTGCTGAGTGTGCTCTTTGCTCGCTGCGTCAGCGCCGGCGAGTTTGAGATGATATCCTCCGCCATAAGATTCCGCTTCGGTACAGCTGGCATCGGCTGTTTCCCCTTATCTTGGGGTGTCTCGCTCACAAAAAGCTCGTCGTCAGACAGAAAGTCCACTTCTGGCTGGTCAAGACCTCTCCGCGTTGGTGCAGTCTCCTTGCCCCTGGGTGGCGAACATCTGAAAGAGTCACTGTCCGGTTCATCGTCAGACAAAAGGTCTATTTCTGGCTGGTCGAATCCATTTTGCGTAGATGCAACCTCTTTCCCTTTAGGTGACGGGCTTCGAAAATGATCATCATCCATTTCACCTTCCGAATCATCAAGCCCGGGTCGGTAGAACTTTCCTCCAATGTTCTTTACTCCTTTAGGGACAGAGCTACTCCGTTGCTGATCCCTGGGCTGCGCAGAAGGTGGAGGAATCGAAGCTTCCAATGACGGAGAGTTCCTTTTTGGACTTGATACGATTGAGTCTGCTGCGCTTATGCGGCGCTTCTTGGTCGCTGGTCCTTCTGCGCTAAGCCCTTTCCATGACCACCCAGTTCCAACCACTGGGTTAGCTGCCAACTCATCGTCCGAGACGAAGAGGGCATCTTCGATAATTGGTGATTTCTCCCTAGGTGGGCGCCGTTTGGAGCCTGCAGCCGGGAGAGATGGTTGGCGAGCTGTGGGTGGCCGAGGCGGAGAGCTCGCGAGAAGATCGACAATCTCGGTCATCGTATATGAGGCAGAGGCGCAACCAAGAGATCCTTGTAACGTGATGTGTTGGTTTTGGGGTAGTGTAGTTTCTGGGGACCCTCAAGTGCCGGCCATTGTTTAAATGACGTCGGGGGGCAACAACACAACGCCGATGTTCTGGAGTCGAGACAGTTTCTCGTTAGCTAAAGAGACGCGCCATGAAGCGCGCGAACCTAGCGCCATATCACGTGAGAAGCTTAACTGTCTGCCACCCCTGTCGGCTCCCCAGGAATAAGCCCCGCTTTCAACGGTCGTCAATGTCAAGTTTAGAAGTTTCACCTGTCAAACCCCATTTCAATGCCAGTAATTTCCTCATCATCTCCATTCTTCTAGCTGCAGATATTCCGAGTGTCTACCTTCCTCATCTGTCTCTAAGGCAAGCCGTGTACGGCCGTACGGAGGTCTCCAGGGCGGAGAATAGGAAGAGCTAAGATAAAACAACCATTCGGGGAATAATCGCACGTGGTCGATCTACGCCATGATTGGTGATGACTTACCACAGTATTCATTGCTCGGACCTCCTTCTCCTCTCACTATCAGAAGAAGGATGAACTTCTCGCCGCTCTCCGCCTTGGAAAAGGCAATTTCTAAAGTTGGTCCTGATGTCGTGATGGATTCGGGTCTCGACCTCTTGCAGATACCGTCCGTGCGCACGGCCGTTTTCTTCCCCACACCAAAGAACCGAGCGCACATGTCTCAAGGGTTGAATTGAAGGGGGAGAGGGATTTCCAAAACATTTCTGCTTTGGGAAAGAAACGCTTCCTTTGCTATCGGACCGGGTTCCGGGGAGCGGGAATACGGCACCGCTCCGCTCCGATGGGAACGCCGGTGAGGAGGGGGGAGACTAGTAAGTCTCCGGTGGCCTCTCCCCATGGGGTATCACAGGCGTGTCTGTTGGGTGTGAAAGACGAGTTCGAGACCGAGGAGGATGACAGTGGGATCATGAAGGGATCAGTTTGTATGGCAGTATATATTGAAAGAAAGAAACATATGTCATGGTTTCAGGATCCATGAAGCTATATGCCGTGTCTCTTTAGAAACTCATCAAGCTTGGTTGTAAGTGGAGTTCTATGCATGGGCTCTACACTCTGTAGACTTTGCATGAAGGAAAAGGGGTCAAGGCGTTGCATGTCGGCGGCATTGCTGAGCGATGTGCTGCCAAGCCAGAGATTCTGAAACTGTGGTCCCGCCTATCAGCTGTCCTATTTGAGTGCGGACACTTTGAACATGGAGTTGATCACACTGACGGGTGACAGCTGGACATTTTAACCATCAAGAGGAATTCTCCGCTGCGGTTATCTGCTGAGGCACATGTACATCACCGATTTCTCCGGACCGGACTATTGGTGGGTGAGGATGGACCAACAGCTCCGGACCTAGGGTCTGGCTTGTGTGGTCTTGGGGACGGGAGGAGGACCTAGGTAAGCAAGGTAAGCCGTCCCGTACCGCACCGGCCAGCCGGGACGGATATCTTTGGGCCCGGCAGCCGGAGCTATCAAGCGTCTGACTGGTGGCCAAAAGAGGGGCTGGGGCACCTGATTGAGCAAATCTTTGCTGCGTCTGGTGATCTTTTCTTGTTGGAATGCGAATGGTGTGGTGCAACTTTGCTTCTTCAAGTTGGGGGATGCTAGGTGGGGGTTGACACTGACGATAACAGGCCGATTATGTTTGCTGTCTGTAACCTGTTCCGTCTTGTGGCCCCTTCTGAAGATACCGATGAGATTATCGAGGTCTGGAGGAAGAGGCGTAGAAGGTAGAAACTAGTCCATGATTGGATGGTGCTGCCGAATAGTGGTGTTGTGCCTGCAGATAGTGTTCCCCCAAACAGTGAGTGGATGAAAACTGGTGCCTTGTTCTGCAGCTAAATTCGTCTAATCCAGAAGTTGCAACCCTGTGCTGCACCTCTGGGCGAGAAGTTCAGATGCAGCTCATCCCAGACTCCACTGTGAACATGGAAGCACACAAACAAGATCTGGAAAGGCAGATCGTCATGTCCAAAGTTGCTGGGAACAGACGGAATGTCCGATATATGGGTGTTGTCTCGTCCTTCACCACCTTAGACCTCGGCGGCCGAGTCCACCGGTAACTTTGAAATATCCGTAGAGTGGGAGTCAGGTCTACCATAGGAAGCCCAGCTGTCACCTGGTGGCCAGAGCGTTCGGCCTTTACAGGGGAAGCACCGCGTCCCCAGAACGGAGGGAAGCCGCCGTCTGATGTGCGCACTGGGAGCTAGTCCCCTTTTGGCATCTGGTTGCTTGGTTCTACTCGAGCTAACGCTGCAAGGCCGTCCCGCCTCGGGCACCCCCAACACGGCCTGTGTGGTGACACTGATGGACTGGAAGAGAACTGACAAATTCCACAGGGCAGCTGTTTGTGGGGGAAGTTTGCTGCTGAGGGAAACGGTGAGTGAAAGAGCTGTCATTGTTATTCTGCTGCTGCAATATCTATTTGTGTGTTCATCAACTGCTTGCCACTGCTTGCCACTGCTTGCTTGTTCTGGCTTCTGAGTGGGCTGCTCGGTACCTCTCTTGCCAACAAACTGAGCTCACAGCTGAAGGGAAAATCTTTCAGAGTTTTCTCCTGAGCCGCCGTCTCACCGCATCGAGCCACCAGAAAAACACATACAGCGACTAACAAGCCATTGACTGGCAGAGCGAAAGACAGAAAAAAAGAAGAACGAAACACCCAAAAAAACAAAAATAAAAAATAAAAATAAAACATCACCAGCCTGGAAGCGAGAGGCTCTCGGCGTTGCGTTTTGTGCGATCGTGTCGTTCCGGTTCGCATACGGAGTCGATAACTTTATAGCGAAGCGACTCCAGGGACCCCAATCGACCCCAATCGACCCCCCCGGCGCAGCTTCAGGGGACGCGTTTGTAATTTGCGCCACCCTTGTCGGCGCAATCAAATAAACAAGGGGACCTTCCAAGCGCCCCTGGCATCAGACAGCAACTCCCCCAGAATACCCGCCGACGACACACAGGAGAATTCACGAATTTCCAACGACAAAACATATGACGCCTGCCAGACGACCGAGTGCAGAAGCATAAGCCCTTTTGCGGGGTCGTGGCTATTCGACAGACAGACGAATATTCTGCCTCTGCCTCTTCTGCCTCTTCCCTTTTAACCACCGAGAGACGGTTCGTCCCGTCACACGTTCCACGATTGGGCCTAGCTGTACCTACCTGTACGAGCTCAAGGACGACTGCGGCAAAAATCGAGTGGCCCGTCCCACCGCGCCGGTTCAAGTCGATTGATTAGATCGAGACCTCCTACTTATTAGAGCTCCACGCCCCCAGTCCCGCTTCGCTGCTATGGCAAGCTCACCACCAGCGTCGCCGGGCACACTGCCTGCACGGCCAATGAGCGCCATGGTCCGCCCGGCTCCGAGAAGTAGCAGCCGCATGAGCATGCAGGGCAAGTCGGCCGGAGGAAGCAGAGCCTCGGACGAGGAATCAAAGACCGCCGTCAAAGTTGGTGAGTACACAGCATACCTCGGATCCCGCTTGGTGAACCCCCGGCACGCCGTCCACCGACTGTGTGTCTCGCGTGCCACCGCTGCCACGGACACCTGCATTTCTGACATGTTGAGCAGTGGTTCGCGTGCGCCCACCTCTAAGGCCCGAAGACCCGGGCTTCGAGCTTATACCTCAGCGGTTTCAGCGATCCATGGTCCAGGTGCATTCGCCAACGAGCCTGTCGATCGAGTCACCGCAGGGCCGCAAGCTTTTTGTCTTTGATAGAGTGTTCGGCCCCGAAGTTGGCCAGGCCGGAATATGGGAGTATCTAGACGAGGGAGTCAACGCCTTTACCCAGGGGTACAATGTATCCCTTCTCGCGTACGGCCAGTCCGGCGCGGGCAAATCTTACACGATGGGCACAGCGGGTGACCAGGAAAGTCTGGAGCAAATGGGTGAGTATACTCCCCAACCCGCGCCAACTGCTAGACGGTGCTGACTGTGATATTCAGGTGTGATCCCACGCGCCGCCACTGCGCTGTTTGAACGGTTGGAAGGTTCAAAGATCAACCCTAACCGCAGTTCCATGTCACAGCTCCGAACACCGGCTCGGTTCTCGAACCCGCCTGTCAGTTTCACGAAAGGGGCGGAAAAGAACTGGACCTTGCGCGCGTCATATGTCGAGATCTACAACGAGCAGTTGAGAGACCTGTTGGTCGACGATACCATCCCATTTCATGAACGGGGAGCCGTCACGATTCGCGAAGACGCCAAGGGCAACATTCTTTTGACCGGTTTGCGACAGGTGGAAGTCAACTCGGTGGACGACCTGATGCATGTGCTGGAGCAAGGATCGATAGTTCGACAGACGGATGCGACAGCGATCAACGCCCGATCGTCGCGCTCCCATGCCGTATTCAGCTTGAACCTGGTGCAAAAGAAGAGCAAGCCGATGACGGGAGCAGAGAGGCGCATGTCGATGCCGGTGGAAGGCTTGTCTGGGAGCGAATCTCTGGTAACGACCGACAGCAAAATGCATTTCGTGGATTTAGCCGGCAGCGAGCGTCTCAAGAACACGGGTGCCCAGGGAGAGCGGGCAAAGGAGGGTATTTCGATCAATGCTGGTCTGGCAGCACTCGGCAAGGTCATCTCGCAGCTGTCTTCGCGACAGGCCGGGGCGCATGTGTCGTACCGGGACTCGAAGCTAACACGACTGCTCCAAGACTCACTGGGCGGGAATGCCATCACGTACATGATTGCCTGTGTCACGCCGGCCGAGTTCCACCTGAGCGAGACGTTGAATACGGTTCAATATGCGCAGAGGGCCCGAGCGATCCAGAGCAAGCCGCGGATCCAGCAGGTTGAGGAGGGGGACAAGCAGGCCATAATCGATCGTCTCAAGGCCGAAGTAGCATTTCTGCGGGAGCAAATCCGGAGTGCAGAACGCGGCGGGGGAGAGCGACGCACCCTGGCCCCAGGCGAGAGGCCCGAGCGGCAGAGTGAGCGGGAGGTGGAACTCCAGAACCAGCTACTGGATGCCCAGGAAAACTATACGGCTCTGAGCCAGCGGCACGCGAAGCTCATTGCCGAGCTGGCGCGGGCTCGCGATGAAGAGCAGTTGGAGAACCAGCTCGAGAAGAACCTGGGTGACAGTGCCACAGAGCGGTTAAATCGCTCCAATAGCTTCGCACAGGCGGTGGAACAGGTTGTGCTCGAGTACGAAAAGACGATCCAGTCTCTAGAACAGTCGCTAGCGAGTACCAGGGCAACCCTGTCCAGCACTGAGGGATCTCTGCTGGAAAAAGAGTCCAACTGCGCCTACGCCGAAACGATCAACAATCAGCTCCAGGCCCGGCTGCAGAAGCTCATGGACCGCGAGGCCAACACCGAAAGCTACCTGCACGACCTGGAGACCAAGTTGGACGGCCACACGTCAGGCGAGGAAAAGAACACAGCCATCGTCATGGAGTTACGCAAAGAAATTGCCCGGGTCCGCGAAAACGAGGCTGCGTGTGAGAACTACATCTCGACCCTGGAGGAGCGCCTTGCCGAGGCTGACCAGGATGCTGAGCTGATGCAGCGTGAGATTGACAGGCTGGAGCAGGTGGTGGAGCGGCAACGCAGCCTTGGAAAGCTGGACTCTTTGTTATACGAGTTGGATCAAATCCAGCCTACAACTCCGGCTCCCGAGGCCGAAGTCGGAGCCGCCAACGGCACTGCCACCAACGGAGCCGGCCACCGGCGCACGGCCAGCCGGAGCATCGCCGACCATTCGCGCAGCCACAGCCATGTCAGCCGCCATAGTCAACTGGAAGAGACCATCCCCGAGATTGGAGAGGAGGATATCCCGGAGGAGGGAGAGGAGCCAGTTGATGGGCAAAAGAGGCCACGGAAATTGTCGCCGTTGGCCAACGACGGCGAGGTGCTTGAGTATCCCGCGAGCCCGGCTCAGTCCAAGTTTGTGGCCGACAAACTCGAGACTATGAATCAAGAGCTTCTCGGTCTTAGGGTTGAGCACGAGGCAACACTCAACGAGTATGATCTCCTCCATGCCAAGTATGAGGAGGCTCTCCGGGCTTTGGGCCAGCTGCAGGATATGGTGGACGAGGCTAAGCACCCTAGTCGCCAGCGAGATTCGATTCTCTCGGTGACATCGCCAATGCTGACAAGACCTACCTCATTCCTGTCTGACGCTAGAACTAATGAGACCAAGGATACCACGCATCTTTCTATGCGGTCACTCTCATCAGAGCTTTCGTCGGCTCTAGAATCTCCGTCTACGACATTGGATGTCTCGGATGCTGGCACCGCTGTGCCCAAATCTGGTTCTGCTCCCGAGTCGCCAACGGAGCCCACAAATGGTGCCGATGCCACGACCGAGGTTCACCGGTTGAAGGCTATCGCCGCGGAGAAGGAGGCCGCAGAGAAGGAACTGGCCGAGCGGTACGCTCAGCTGGAGGAACGGCATCAACACGCCCTCGACATGGTGGAAGAGCTCAAGACCCAGGTCGCCAGGGCTCAGGCCGCCAACGAGGATTCCGGCAAGGCCGGCCATGTCATCCGCCGCAAGTCTAGTCAAACACTCATGATCATCGATCGGGCTCACAGGTCATTTGCCTCGCTCCGAAACATCGCCGCCGAGCACTTTGAGGATCAGCCAGATGTGATGCAGAACTTTGAGCTCAACCTCAACGCCGCCATGCACGAGCTCCACGCTCGCTCCGAGAGGATACAGGAGCTCGAGACCAACATCGCGACGGCCAAGAAGGAGATGGAGACCAAGATGACCATCATCTCTGGACTGACCCGTGAACGGTCGAGTTTGAAGGCTGCCTCGCCTATGGACATGGCAGTTGTGTCGAATCTCCGGAATCAGCTGGAGCAGAGCGAGATGCGCATCAAGGAGCTGCAGCAGGCGAATGAAGTTCGGGAGAAGGAGCTGGAGGCTCAGTTTGCGGAACTGCAGGAGCTGATCAAGCAGACGGCCGTGAGCGCCAATGCTACCGCCGCCACGAACGAGACTTCCGAGGAGGCGGCTGCTCAGTTGGCAGCTCGTGAGGAAAAGATTGCTGAGCTGGAGAAGGAGCTGTCCACCTGGGAGGAAAGGCATAGGTCTGCTGTGCAGGCTCTTCAGGATAATGAGGAGCAGCTGAAGAAGACTATCAGCGAGCTCGAGGCTCAGGTTGCTTATTTTACTGCTAAGCTTTCGGAGGTCAAGGTTGAGGAGAAGCCTGAGGGTGGTAATGAGAGGGCAGTTGGTGAGACTCCAAAGCAAAGCGGGGGTGAAGACACGAAGCTTGTCGACTTTCTCCGTACCGAAATCGAGGAGTACAAGGCTCTCATTAACACCAGCCAGACAAAGGTGGCCGAGGCTGAGAAGCAGCACCAGGAGACGAAGGAGGCTTTCGAGCAGGCTATCAAGGAGCGTGATGAGGCGGTCAGCGAAGCAGCTGAACAGAAGGACCTGGTTGCGAAACTCGAGGCGACAATCTCTGACCATGAGCAATCTATCAAGGCTCATCAGGAGAGCGTTCACGAGTTACAGTCAGCCCACCAGAAGGATGTTAACGAGATCATGCTGGCCGGCAGACGTGATCTGGAGTCTCAGCTGGCTGCTCTCAAGACAGAGCATGCCAACCGGACTAAGCGGCTTGAGAGTGATCTGACTGAAGCTCGCGAAGAGCTCATGAAGGTTGCCACCCAGGTAGCCTATGCTCTCGGACTGGATGTCAGTGTCGAGAAGATCAGCGACCGCATCAGTGATCTTGCCGGTGCCCAAAAGGCGCTGTCAGAGGAGCAAGGCAGGCGACTGGAGCTTGAGCAGGACATTGTTGAGCTGTCCAACATCAACGACACCATCATGCGCGACCTCGAGGCTGTTAGAGCCAGCTTGGCCGAGGTGCTCGCTGCCGAGTCGGAGAAGCAGAGGGGCCCCACCGGGCAGGGCTTCCCTGTCAAGGAGCAGGTGGCGTTGGTGAAGAAGAAGGTGGTCGATCTCGAGGTCAAGAACAAGAAGAACTCGCGGCTTGTGGAGGAGCTTGAGGACCAGCTTAATAAGAATTTCGACCAGGTCCAGGCTGCTAGCAACAGGCTGTCGCTGCTTCAGACGGAGAGGAACCAGCAGCTGGAGGAGGCGAATGCTGCCAAGGTGAGATTGCAGGGCGAATTGGATGCCATCAAGGAGGAGTATTCTGCTCTTCAGGTACGTTTTTTTCTGTCCTCTACTTATTTGCTATCGGAGACTAACAATCAGCCAGGCCAAATACGACAGCATCCTCCCCAACGACTCAACCGACACCCCCCAACGATCCAACTCGCAAACCCAGCAAAACGGCCACGGCGTCCGCAAATCATCCTCGGTCGCCTCTTTACCCTCCCCCCCACCAGCAATCCCCCTCCCGCCCCTCCCATCCAACAACTCAGGCACCACATCCCCCACCCCCCGCCCCCCCTCCAAGGACGTAGGCGGTATCTCCCAGATCCAAGAAGACCAGGAAGCACGCATCCGCCTCATCGAAAAGCACCTCAAGGCAGAGAAGCAGCTTACCACCACCCTCGAAGAGGCCTTGACTGACCTGGAGAGGCAGCAGCTGGCGATGAGGGCGGATTGTGACGCCTGGAGGAGAAGGGCGCAGGAGCTGGAGCAGGAGATTAAGGACCTGAAGGAGAAGCCGCAGCAGGATAACAGGTGGAGTCTGCAGCAGGTGGAGGAGGAGAGGAGGAAGAGGAGGGATGCCGAGATTGCGAGGGCGCATTTGGAGGAGAGGATGAACACGATTAGCAAGAAGAAGAAGAAGGGGAGCCTGAATTGCTTTTAGAGGGGGCAAGGACGGCAGGGGACTGGCGGTGGTGGTGGTGTTTGGAATGTGATGAAGAGGGTTTCGGTTGCGGGGTTGGTGGTGGTGTGGTTGGTGGTTATTGGGTTGCTGGCTTTGGTTGTGAAGGGGTTGTGGAGGGTGGTAGGGGAAAGAGAGGAAGAATGAGTTGTGTGGGAGTGTGTGTGGTTGTGTCAGTCATGGCCTTCTAATCTTATGATGTGGATGTCCGTTTTTATGTCCCTTTTTTTTTTTTTTTTTTTTTTTTTTTTTGGCTTTTATTTCTCCACCGCCTTTTTTTCTTCTTTTTTTTTTCTTTTGCACAGCTTTATTTTTTAACTTTGTCTTCTCTGATTCCCCCTTTTATTTTACTTTACTGTTCTTATTTTTATTTTTATTCTTTCTTCTTTTCTTGTCTATTTTTGAACAGGGACACATCACTTTGGTTGTTGGTTTGGTTTGGTTTTGTTTGGATGAATAACTTGTTCCTTGTGCTTGCGGGAGGGAATTGGAATGGGAATGGGTGGGTCATTGTTGTGGTTGTGGTTTTCCAGTTACGTTTGTTTATATAACACATCATTCCCTGTTCTCATGAACGAAGAGACTTCTTTATACCCCCCCTCTATCTGCAGACAAACACATATCAGTTAAGAAAGAAAGAAAGAAAGAAAGAAAGAAAGAAAGAGAAAAACGGAAGTGAAATGGAGAGTAGGTTCATGTTAATGAGATGGGAGTAAAAAAATATTTGAATGAGAACTTTTGTTGTATGTGTTTGTGACATGGTAGTTTCTGATATGGACTTGGTTTGGTTGCAAAGTGTCTTGAGTGTTTTGTTGTCAGGTGTGGTTGAAGGGTTTTCTACGATTATCTTGTGTTATTTTACGTACCTATCTTGAAACGTTGATGTTAAAAAGAGAAAGATGGAGGCTGGGCTAGATTATGTATGAACCCGAGGGTTTAAACACCTTGCTTTGGGGCAGGATGTTTTAAACAGGATTATACTCGGTTACTTTGCTCCAGGCACGGTGGGATCAGCCAATGGGCAATCCAAACTACAGTTGTAAATATTATCTATTTAAAGTATATTTCCCTCATATTCTAGTTTACAAGATATACCAATCATCATCCTATGGAGCTCCTTTCCTGGGTAAGGTAGTGATCTCGTTTTTCTACAGTGGCTATACACCACCAAGCCATGTCAAGTGCCGATTTTGATGGCCTGGCAAGTACCTAGGTAACTTAGTCTATTGTGTTCCCTCTACCTTTTCATTTTACATAAAAGCAATAGGTAACTAGAACTCTCATAAACTTGTCAAGATCTGAAAATAGTCTCTGTTTCCCAGCTTCCCTGCTCTCAGTCTGGCTCTCTTTGTGTGACAATCTCCTTGCTACGTTACTGAGAGTCAGTCAAAGATGACGATATCACTTACACACCCTCTACCTACCAGGTAGGATTGTGAAAATGTTTATGTCATGACATCGTAGGAGCAGGCAGACAAAGACTAGTTAGTGGGACGGGAGGTCCATGTGGAACTGGGAATAGTCTCAAGAATGACGAAACGCATACATACATCGGACAACTCAAGAGAACTACAATCCTGCAGTTGACGGGTGGCCGGTCTTATATAGGGGCTTTCCCTCGGCTTCCTTCAATCTACCCACATCCTTGATACTATGCCGTATGCTTAATCTTAATTAAAGTGACTCTTTCTATCACATGTGCCCAGCTCAGGACCACCACCGCGTGTTGTTGTTCCCCTTTTCCCCTCCTCCCATACGTCCGGAAGGCCCCGGTTGTAGGGGTTGAGGTATGACGTTGTTCCTGGTGGCGGGCTGGCTGTCTACAGGTGGGGTCGTCTCTTGGTCTGGTCTTTGTACACCACAGTTCTGGGGTTCGAGGATACGGAAGGAATGAGGGGCACACACGAGGGAAAACACAAGAGTGCCATGACTCTCGTCCCCAGTGACGATCCGGACTGGGCGCTCTGAATAGGTTTAGATTTGTTGTTAGTTGGTTAGTTCGAGGGTACTTCCGCTGCTCCGGAACTGGTGGATGGGAACAAAAAAAAACATGGGGAAATATTTCGCCCAGTCCAGTCCAGTCCGAGCATTTGAGTTTTATGGTGGATTAAAAGGAACAATCAAGTTCGAGGCCTCCCTTCCATTGGAGAATGTGGGGAGTGGTAATGCCCCGCGATTCTGGGGAAAAGGGGGCACAAGACACACACAACACACACACACACACATAAGAGGACACGAGGGAAGGGGGGGCAAATGGATAAGGACAAGGAAAGTCACTGATGGTTATCCCTGGTTCGTTGGATGCACATGCTCATACCCGAGGTGTATGTGAGAATATGGCTTCCCGAGCTTCCCTTCATCCCCAGGAAGTCGGGTTAGCCTTGGCCCACCGGCACTTGGGAATGTCCCGGCAGCCGGCCAGCCGCAACTGTCCAACGTCGTTGCACACACACACACACAGACACACACCCGTCTTATCACGATAGCGGTGGTCCACTGCAGGAACAAGGTGGTACCCCGGCCCATGTTCGTTCGTTCGTTCGTCTCGGTCTTCGGTATTTGCTGTGAGGGAGAAAATGGACAATAAAAAGCGAGGAGCGGGCCGGGATAGCCGTTCGAGAAGAAGACGGTGCGTCATGTCCTCGACTTTCCGAGGTGGCCATCCCGTGATGTTGGGAGTGACGGACGATGACGCCAGCCCATCTGGGGATTCCATAAAGACAGGTCGTGACAGCAACGGGGGCAGCCAACGGTGATGGTCGCCAAGAGGCGCTGTGCTTTGAATGCGGTTGGGATCAGTGCGGGGAAGGCCCGTCTTATGGCGATGCGGCGTTGCGAAGGCATCATGTCTTTCCCTGTCCAAGGCGCCTCCTCCGTCACCGAGGACCCCACCGCGTCTCGATCCGGTAGCGGCTCAATGCCAAGAACGAGATCGCTGTAAAAGGAGGGGCCCGGCAGAGTGTGGGGTAAAGAAGCAGCAGAAGGTGAGGGCAAAGGAGGAGGACCAGTGAGGTACCGGTACACGGCCTTGGAGAGTTAAGGTTATTTCCTCTTATGTTTTAGCTGATTACTTATTAGTCAAGTGTTTTGTTGGTACATTGAAGATTATTGAAGACGGCATATTCAAGTGTGGTGTAAGGTATCATCAGTATGAGGGTGACTGCATTCCCACGACGGCGGGGTGGTCCCTGCAGCAGCAGCATAGACAACGACGGGAGCAGTAGTATTGACGCTGAAGAAGTGCGGCTTGTTTGGGAAGCTGCTTGGTCGTGTAGGTAGGGCATCGCATCGCATTGCGACAACAGCCAACCGGCTGGGCTCCGATAGTAGCAGACACACCACGAAGGGGTTGAATCGATCAGGCATACGGCGGCCCGCAGACGTTCGTTCGTTCGTTCGGTTACATGCCGCTGAAGAGGTTTGTCGAGATGATGGCATCCACAATCCCCATCAGATAAGGACAAACCCCCACTGTCTGAAGTGAGGCGCGCGCCATTTTATTAGGAGCGCTAGGCTTTGACGGCTGAGAGAATTCCAAATTCCAACTCAAGTCGTCACTTTGCAGTCTCGGGCCGCTTCCAAATAGAAGGTTGTGTGTGATAGATGCAACTCTCTCACAATCCAAACACGGCAACCGTCTGTCTGCTGGGCACCACTGACACCGTTCCGGTGACCTCGAGGCAACCCTGCCATGCATCTGTGTTCCCGGTGCAGCACACACTCCACAGACTGGGAGCAGCCTGCCGCGTCCGGAGGAGACACTTGTGCCATCTCGACTCATCATCCACAGGCGAGGCAAGGAGCCCTGGCTATTCGCCGCACCGGACTGCCGCATGCCCGCGTCCACCGCACGGCTGGCACCGGCCCTTCGTCTCAAGGTGTGTCGTTTCAGGGGAAACAACTTTTCTTGAGCCTCTAGGTCTCTCTTTCTCTCTTGAGTAGGCGTGCAAATAGGGCTGGTGGTCTTCTTCCCCTTTGCGGTAACAAGGACCCGTCAATGGCAACATTGCATGTCTGGTGTGCAGCGAATAGTCAGTGGTCGGGCGGAAGGAAATCCACAACGGTGGTCTTGGGGCTTGGTGTCTGGGGATGGGCTCGTGGCCGTCTCTCTGCGTCGTTGTATCGGTACAAGCTCCGGTCCGGCAGAGAGCTGGGAAGTGAGAAAAGAAAAATGCCCACACCCACACCCCTCCCCCTGAATGCCTCCCCTCGCGCTCCCCCATCCCAGCTTCCACCCTTCACCCATGCACCGTGTCCATCCAGGCGGGTATCCTTCGTCTCGTCTTCTGCCATAATACAAAAACGCCCGCTCCTCCCCAACATTGTCCGTCAGTCCAGCTCACCCAATCTCCCACTCATCTGTCCCACCTCCTTTCCACCCTCTACCACCACTACTTGTTCCTACCGGCTGCTCCTGTCTGGCTTGGCTGGGCCATTACTACCACCGCTGTGACGAACATTCTCCCGCTTTGCTAAAGCACCAAAAAGTTTCTACCCCGCCATCACCAACACCAACACCACCATCATGGGCGAGCAGTCTCCCAAGGCGCCAGTAGTGGCCGAGGCCCACGCTGTTGACACTTTCCGTGAGTTCTTGTCCCGTCCTGGAGTATAGACAGTGAAACTGACAGAGCGGCTTTTCTGCCTGCTCCCAACAGACCCTCCCCAGAAGATGCTTGACAGTAAGTTTGGGTCCATGTCGTGCGCCAAGGTGTTGTGGCCCTGTCGCGGGGCGCACACACACAGCACCTGGACGAACGGAAGCATTGGAGCTAACCACGTTTGTGACAGAGCACCCGAGCAAACCTCACTTGAGCAGTAAGACATGACCCCACCCCCCGCTGAATACCCCGCGGCCGTCCTCCTTGTCCCGAGCCTGGGCGCGCCTGGGCGGCTGGTCTCTACGTCACATCGCGCGCTGACACCGGTACCGCAGGTCTCGAGGAATATCAGAAACTCTACAAGGAATCCATCACAGAACCCAAGAAGTTCTGGGGGAGGCTGGCGCGTGAGCTCCTGACCTGGTCCAAGGATTTCCAGACTGTCCACAGCGGCTCCCTCGCCGGGGGTGACAATGCCTGGTTCCTGGAGGGTGAGCTCAATGCGTCATACAACTGTGTCGATCGCCATGCCTTCAAGGACCCCAACAAGGTCGCCATCATCTACGAAGCCGACGAGCCCTCGGACGGCCGGAACGTCACCTACGGCGAGCTCCTGCGCGATGTCTCCAAGCTCGCCCACGTGCTCACCCAGATGGGCGTGCGCAAGGGCGACACCGTGGCCATCTACCTGCCCATGATCCCGGAGGCTATCGTTGCCCTTCTTGCTTGCAGCAGAATCGGCGCCGTTCACTCGGTTGTCTTTGCCGGTTTCTCGGCCGACTCGCTTCGCGACCGTGTCATCGATGGCGGTTCCAAGGTGGTCATCACCACCGACGAGGGCAAGCGTGGTGGAAAGTTGATTGGGACAAAGAAGATTGTCGATGAGGCTCTCAAGCAGTGCCCTGATGTCGGCCACGTGCTTGTGTACAAGCGCACCGGCGCCGACATCCCCATGACCGAGGGTCGCGATTTCTGGTGGCACGAGGAGGTTGAGAAGTGGCCCTCATACTACCCCCCCGTGGCCGTCAACTCGGAGGACCCTCTCTTCCTCCTCTACACCTCCGGCTCTACCGGCAAGCCCAAGGGTGTCATGCACACCACCGGCGGTTATCTCCTGGGCGCCGCCACCACCGGAAAGTATGTGTTCGACATTCACGATGGCGACAGGTACTTCTGCGGCGGTGATGTCGGCTGGATTACCGGTCACACCTATGTCGTCTACGCCCCACTCCTCCTGGGTGTGTCCACCGTCGTTTTCGAGGGTACACCCGCCTACCCCAACTTTTCCAGATACTGGGATATCATTGAGCAGCACAAGGTCACACAGTTCTATGTTGCTCCCACTGCCCTGCGTCTCCTGAAGCGCGCCGGCAACCAGCATGTGCGTAACGAGATGAAGCACCTCAGAGTTCTTGGCTCCGTCGGTGAGCCAATCGCCGCCGAGATCTGGAAGTGGTACTTTGAGGTTGTTGGCAAGGAGGAGGCTCACATTGTGGACGTAAGTCGCTCACCTTCGGCCCTGCAAGAGACCACCTCTCACTGACGACTAATCACAGACGTACTGGCAAACCGAGACCGGCTCCAACGTCATCACCCCTCTTGCTGGTGTTACTCCCACCAAGCCCGGCTCTGCCTCTCTTCCGTTCTTCGGCATCGAGCCTGCGATCGTCGACCCTGTCTCTGGCGAGGAGATCCATGGCAACGATGTCGAGGGTGTCCTTGCCTTCAAGCAGCCCTGGCCAAGCATGGCTCGCACCGTCTGGGGCGCCCACAAGCGCTACATGGACACTTACCTGAACGTGTACAAGGGTTACTACGTGAGTATCCGCTGCCTCTGCTGTTGCAAGGCTTTCAGACTAACAAGTGATGTAGTTCACGGGCGATGGTGCCGGTCGCGATCACGAGGGCTTCTACTGGATCCGTGGCCGTGTTGATGACGTTGTCAACGTCAGCGGTCACCGTCTCAGCACGGCTGAGATCGAGGCCGCCCTCATTGAGCACGCCTCCATTGCCGAGGCGGCCGTCGTTGGGGTTGCCGACGAGCTCACCGGTCAGGCTGTCAACGCCTTTGTGTCCATCAAGAACGGCGCCGAAGTCGATGATGCCCTCCGCAAGGACTTCATCCTCCAGGTCCGCAGGAGTATTGGCCCCTTCGCGGCGCCCAAGGCCGTGTTTGTTGTCCCAGATCTTCCCAAGACCCGCAGCGGCAAGATCATGAGACGTATTCTCAGAAAGATTCTTGCCGGTGAGGAGGACCAGCTTGGCGACATCAGCACTCTCTCGGACCCATCTGTTGTTGAGAAGATCATCAACATTGTGCACGAGGGCAAGAAGAAATAAGCGTTTGTGAGCATGTTGTGTGCGGGTAGGGAAGAGGGATGATCGGAATGGGAGATTATATATACCACTATACGACCGACTTGGGCTGGGTTTGAAGGAACGGCGTCCCCTGGATGGATCAAACGAGGCATGGCAGAAAATAACTTGGGCATGCCAAGTTAATTTTTGGTTTTGGGAGTCGGGCATTTACTTGCTTTGAAAGTCATTTTTTGTTTTTGTTTCTGGTCTGGGAGAAAGCGTGGAACGCGTTGCGAGTTCTGTTTTGTTGTAAATGGATCTTTGGACGTTGGTTTCCTTTTTTTTTTTTGGATTATCATCGATGTCTTAAAAGATGAGATATGGAGGGTGGATGTTCCTACTGGGAGACTGGGATTTTCCGTCTCTGTCTATTGATTTGCTATGGTAGCAAGAAACACAAAAACAGTTAAAGTATTGGAGGTTGCTCGGTTGCGTTTGGTGTTGTAAATTTTTATTGATCACTGTTGGCAGCAGCCCGCCATCGCATAGCACTTGACTCTACATCACAACAAAGGGATCCGGAGTTTTACTTTTTCTCATCAACATACAACCATCATCACCACTTCGGGCCTTAAGCACGGCTGTCCCTTAGCCTATTTATTCCAGCTAAACGAGAGATGTAATTTGTGCTGAACCAAGGCCTACCTACACACACACTCAGTATTTCATGAACTCAACAGTTGTTATCGTGAATCGAAGACGAGCTGAGATCGGGGAAGACTGTTGCGAGTCAAGGTGATAGATCGCTGGGCCATGTTGGGGGGAAGCAGGTGTTGGTGGAAAGCCTTGTAATAGATGCATGTTTCATGTTATTGATTCATCTCGATTCGACTAATTCGGCACACTACAAATGTGTTTATATAGTCTTTCGGTCTGATATTGAGCTGATGCATCGACCTTCTTGGACTGTAAGAATTTTAAGTGGGGGCGCTGAGGTCAGAGAGATTTGTGAGACGTCGTTCGGGGGTGACAGAGCATAAGCATATATACGTGAGGTGCTTGTCTGTCTGTGTATTCCACCCTCACGGTCTATCTGTCTCTCGCCTTGACTCGATAATGGTTGAGAAGCCCGGGAGAACAGCACCCTGCCCACAAGATATTTGACACACACAAATATGACAGCCCGTGTTATATTGCGAACTACACCTTGCAGGATAGCCACTAGGCTTTCAAATATGGTCAATAGGCCTCTGAAGATAATTAAAAGGCCTATTGATTTACTTTCGAGGGCATGGTTTACAGCATTGTATGGGCCAACTTACTTTTGCTGTGTCAACTATTCTGTGGGCAGGGTGCCTGTCACCAAGAGTGCAAGAAACCTCGATCCCTAAGGGCTTGAGATGTAGGCCTTACTAAGATCATCATGTGCTTCTGCCATAAGGATACAACGTATATGTGCTCAAGAGGCGTGGTGCTGTATGTGCATCATCCAGCATTTGAAGATGAGAGGGGAATATCACTTGCAGATCTGGAAGATTATACGCATGTGGAATCTTGGAGGGAGTATATCTGACTTCCTGGAGGCAGAAAAGGCGAGCCTTGCACAACCTGTCTAATATCCGCCACTGTCTGCCATATTTTCGTCTGACAACAGTAGCGACTTTGGAATCAAACAAGCCGGATAACCCGGCCCACAGGCCACTTCTGAGGCCTCCTGGCCATGGAGACCCGAAGACAGTATCAAAAAATCGTCATCCTGTAGTGGATATGGTCGTCTTGATAGGTCAAGATGTATAAGCAATGCGGGGAGACACCTTACCCCGAGGTAACAGAGGCGCAGATGACAGGTTGGACCGGGCGGGCCAAAACCGGAAGCTCGCAGATATTGGGCCTGCATATGCATCAGACGGGACGATATTTTCATCTGTTGTTGTCAAACCTGGTTGCTGGTGCTCTCTTTGCTGCCATCGTGGACAAACGGCATTTTTATACTAGCTGGATGTTTGGATCTTGTGTCGAACGGTTATCTGGATCTTTCTTTCATTGGTGGCACTTGGCATTTCTGCCAAAGTCCGATCTCTGAAATCTTGATGGCCATGTTGGAGATCAGGTCGCAAAGAGGCTTAAATCCGATGTTGCCGTGTGAAAGCAGCTATGGACGCGTATGCAATGACATGGTCCAAGCCCGCTGTCTCCCTTGGCATTTGACAGTTCCGGGTATCTCGGAGTTCTGCAAAAAGGGAATCAAAAACTGACTTTGTGAAGGTTGAAAAAGATATCTTCAAGTGGTGTGTTGTGTATCGCGCGACTGAAAAATTGCCGGGGGTTTCCAGGAAAATATCCAGCACCGACACCCGTTGACCGCCGCCTAATTTGTATATTCCGCTCTCAAGTGATCTATATTCCACAGGCTGGTTGCGGTGGTGACCTTCGGGTGGCGCCGTAAACAACTTTCAGAGCTGCGCAGCACAGTGCGAGAGATTTGCAGAGGATTGCTCAGCAGGAAGCGGGGAGTTGAGCGGCGGGGCTGGTGCTCACTGTTGTCCGTACGCAGAACTGATCCGAGGTCAACACCGAGCAAGGCTGGTGGGCATCTTGATGGTTGTCTGCACAGATCGAAGGTTGTCACCCCGCAACCCGCAAAGCAGCTTCGTCCGACATGTTGCAAAAACAGATCGATATCAAAAGGCTAATTCCCAAACGAGATGGGCAGAAGCTGGCGACTCCACCAATTTAAAGCTGACGCTACTCTAGGGTGGATGGCACCTGCTCGCCTTTGGTCGAGGCTGAGGGGGTGGCCAGGGGCAGAGGCCATCCTGGGGTCTGTTTGAGTGCGCTTCTGAAACCGACACAAGGGATCATTCGCAACGGCCGCTTGGGTTACGTAGTGTAGCCAAGGGACCTTGGCGTAGCTATATTGCTTTCTTGGAGGTTGGGCACAGTGTTGAGCTATGCAGAAGAAAGTAGACATCGTGATAGAAGAGAGAAAACCAGTGAGGTCGGCAACACTGTCGGGGCTGGGTGGGCTGGAATAAGGCTTGCGCATATCCGTCTGAGGGGGTTTGAGGAGGATGCCGTTCCACGCTGCTGACAGACAGCCCCAGGCGCCTGCCTCACTGGCATGGCGGACCCCCCTGGAGAGAGCTGTCATGTTCGCACGGTGCAGCGAAGCGCTGGGGAGTTGTCCAAGGCTTGTCGTTTGCTGGGCGGGAGTTCTTGTTGTCCGCTGTCTCCTGGCCACTCACCAAGCCGCTCGCTACACCCATCTGACAAAATACGGTGCACTGCCACTGGTTCCCATCATTCTCTCTCTCTTTTCAACCAACAAAAGACTTCCCGTTCGCCTGCTTTGTTCCTTCCTCTCCCTCCTTGCTTGCGAGTCCATCGATTCGCCTCCACTCTTGAATGCGGCAGAGGACTTATAGAAGGACCTCCGCAACATTCTCTACGGCCGACAGCTAGACACTCTGGTCTATCCTTTCACTCCTAATACCACTCTTTCGTTTATGGGCAGGCGGCATACATAGGGAACGCAAATACGACTAATTGAATTATGCTTCTTACCAAGGCCTTCGCGGCCGCCCTCACAGCTGCAGGTCTACTGTTCCAAAATGCGATAGGTATGCTCGATTGCTACAAACCAAAAGGTGCCATTAGCTGACACAACACCCAAGCGCACTCTGTACAACGAAGATCGCTGTCCTATGTAACGCGCATTGAGGACATCAACATCCAAACACCATCGCATCGGGTGCACGCCCATACCTCATTCGACGTCACATTCCACCTTCACAGCAAGCATCAAATTGTCCGTCTCTCATTGGACCCAAACACAGATCTCTTCAGTGATGACGCAGCGATCCAACATGTCGGTGCCGATGGTACAATCACCAAGGTCGAACCGCTCGACAGGCGAGCGATCCGTGTGTTCAAGGGAGAGAGTTGGGTCAAGGAAGACGGCTCGACCGAGTGGAAGCATGTGGGCTGGGCTCGAATCAGCTTGATCCGCGATGGGAAAAATCCCATCTTCACGGGCGTATTCACCATTTCAGGAAACCACCATCACGTCAAGACTGCCAGTTCGTATCGTGCGCTCGCGATCGAGGGCGACCCCGAAGTCGACGAGGAGGATGACGACTACATGGTTGTTTGGCGCGACACTGATCTCAGCCCTGAGCCTGGCCATGTCGATCTCAAGCGTGATCTGGGCAGCATGGAAACCTGCGCCTCTGATGACCTTCTTTCCAACCAGGGTTCCAACAGCCTTGTGTATCGGGCCTTTAACGAGCCTCTGACAGAAGGCGCATCTATCAGCCCTCGGGCTCTGTTTGGGCGGCAGGATCAGATCGGTGGAAACGGTGCTGGTGTCAACTTGGCCGGGTCGATTGGTTCGACGCAGGGATGTCCGACCACAAAAAGGGTTGCCTTGATCGGTATCGCCACCGACTGCGGTTACACTTCCAAGTTTAGGAACAAGGAGGAAGTGCGAGCCAACATCATCGATATCGTGAACTCGGCCTCGGAGTTGTACGAGAGAACATTCAACATCTCGCTGGGTATTCAGAACTTGA
Organism: Podospora pseudopauciseta; assembly: GCF_035222475.1. NCBI lineage: Eukaryota > Fungi > Ascomycota > Sordariomycetes > Sordariales > Podosporaceae > Podospora > Podospora pseudopauciseta. The sequence continues at coordinate 2,596,799 of NC_085893.1, read as the reverse complement.
CCATCAGCGATGCTCAGTGCCCAGGCACACCCCCCCAAACCGCGCCCTGGAACACGCCCTGCAGTGACAGCATTACTATTACTCAACGTCTGAGCCAGTTCTCAGAGTGGCGCGGCCGATGGGAAGGGGACGGCAATGCTTACTGGACGCTGTTGACGAGCTGCGGGACTGATAATGCCGTTGGCCTGGCTTGGTTGGGGGCTGTCTGCCAGCGTGGAGCCACGCAACAGGGGAACGAGACCACGGCTGCTGCCAATGTCGTTGTACGGACATCCACCGAATGGCTTGTCTTTGCCCACGAGACTGGACACACCTTTGGAGCTGTTCATGACTGCGGACAGGGTTCATGTTCCCGCGGCGAAGACAAGCAGTCACAGTGCTGCCCACTGTCGAGCCAGTCTTGCGATGCACAGGCCAACTTTATCATGAACCCTTCGACAGGCAGCGGCATCACGCAGTTTTCACCCTGCAGTGTAGGCAACATCTGCAGCTTCCTCGGGCGTAGCTCCCAGCGAGCCAGCTGTCTCGTCAGCAACAGGAACCTCATCACCATCACTGGCCAGCAGTGTGGAAACGGCATTGTTGAAGCTGGCGAGGACTGCGACTGCGGCGGGGAGCAGTCCTGCGCGGGCAACCCATGCTGCGACCCCAGGACTTGCAAGTTCACCACGGGCAGCCAGTGTGATTTCTCCAATGATGAATGCTGTACTGGCCAATGTCGTTTCGCGGCCCAAGGGAGCGTCTGCCGTGCTAGCACCGGTCCTTGCGATCCTGAGGAGAGGTGTTCAGGGACAGCAGCTGCTTGCCCAGCTGATGAGAGCCGTCCAGACGGAGATAGCTGCGGTGAACCTGGCGCTGGCCTGCAGTGTGCTTCTGGCCGCTGCACATCCCGCGACCTTCAGTGCAAGACGATGATGGGCCGTTTGACCACAAACAACGATACCTACTCATGCTCGAGCAGCGGCTGCACCTTGTCTTGCCAGTCCCCCGAGTTTGGGCCCAACACTTGCTTTTCCATGCGACAGTATTTCCTCGACGGCACCCCCTGCGAAGGTGGTGGCAAGTGCTTCAACGGTAACTGCCAGGGTACACAACTCGGCAAGCAGGTTCTCGACTGGATCAACGACAACAAGCCAATCTTCATCCCGGTGGTTATCGTTGTCGGTCTTCTCTTCCTCATGGCCGTCTGCAGTTGCCTGTTCAGCTGCTGCCGGAAGTCGAGCAGAAGCCACCGCAAGATTCCCAAGCCGGTACCGCCACCATACCCCTACGGCAACGGAATGCCCGCCATGCGTGGACCAGCACCGGGGCAGCAAGGGTATCACCAACCACAGCAGCAAGGGTGGGAGCCAATGCGCTCGACGCCGTATCGTTATGCCTAATGATAAATATCTCGTTGGTTTTTTTGGGGGGGGGTTTTTTTGGTCGGAAACAGGAAAGGGGCAGGGGCATAGATCATTTTGGGAAGGAGATTTTTTCTTGTTTGGATTTTGCCTGCTGGACACACACAACCGAACCTCTTTTTGTTTTTTTGCATGCATTAGGATGGCGTTTAATCTTTTCTTGTCTCTCCTTTTGTTTTCTGGATCCTGTCTCAAAAGAGGTGGACAGGGCTTGTCGATATCTTACCCCTCTTCTCCCGGAGGATTGAGGAAGTCAAAATTATGAGGATATGATTTCTTGTCTGAAGTATAAGCTGGTTGTATATGGTCTTGGCATCTTTGTATAGCAAGTATAGGACTAAGGGTTGCACGATGTGTGTTGGCTTTTTGTAGGAGATGTCCTGGGTGATCGCGATATTTGTATGTAGTAAAGAGAAAGAGAAAGAGAGAGAGAGAGAGAGAGAGAGAGAGAGAGAGAGAGAGAGAGAGAGAGAGGTATCAAATGGGTGGCTGTTTTGTGTTTCTGCAGGAGGAAAGAATAGTTGGGGGCGGGAAATATGCAACAAGTTCAATCAATGACTTTGGAAACGCTCTTAGATCGTGCCGTGAATGATACATAGCACACACTCGCTGGGTGATAGGACTGCTTTGACCATTCAATACCCAATTCATGCACCGATAAATATATACAAGCCCCCCCCCCCGCCCATCTAAACAACCAACCCCTCCTCCAACGCCTCATCCCTCTCCAACCTCTCCAACCCATTACAAACAGCCCCATATACCCTCAACGGCACCGCCACCTCAAAGCTCTCACACGTCAAATTCTCCACCGCCACCATCACCAAACCCCCTCTATCATCCCTGCTAATCTCCTCGAGCAACGGATGCCCCTTACTCTTCACCACCTGCCCTCCATTCCCACCAGTATTCACCCCGCTCAACCCCAACCCCACCCCTTCCTCTCCTCTCCCTCTCAACCTATCCCCTTCCCCTTCCTCCTCCTCCTCCTCTTCCTCCTCTTCCACATCCCCTAACCCCCCCTTCTGCTGTTCCTGCTGCCGGTTGTTATTGTTGCTGCCAAGCTGCGGCTCCAAATCAACAGGCACCACAAACTCCAACCTAACCCTCCACCCCAGCCCAATCCCCGTCGTCTCAAACTCCGGCGTCGCACTCACCGGTATCGTCGGCTGAAACACCACCCTCCGTCCGTACATGGCCGCCTCGCTCTGGCTCACCCACACCTTTCTTGTCACTCTATAAACACTCGCCTCGCTCCTCAGCGCGAGCCCCGGATCGAGAATCTTCTCCGACGTCTCCAGCGCGGCGTGGACCGCGTAGCAGGGTATCTCCGCGTTACTAAAATCAATCACCAGCGTCACAATCTCTCCCAACCTGTAGGCCGGTCGGGCAAGCATGACCACCCCCACGCGGCGGCCGTTGCGCGCAATCTCGAACCGGTTGGTCGACTGTTGGCCCGGAGAGGTGGTCAGGTTGGAGCGGAGGATGGCAAGGTCGATGGCTTCTTTCGCTGTCGGTGGTGGTAGCCCGCCGAAACCGGCGTCCGACATCGAGTACGTCGATGGACGCCGCGAGGTGGGCATCGCTGTTGGGGATAACAGCCCGGCAGTGGGGTTGTCGTGGGATTTGGTGAGCAGCTCGTCCACGTAGGACAAAAACGAGGCCATGGTTGATGCTGGACCTGTTGTGGGGGGTGAGGGTTTTGGTTTGGAGACCATCAGCTGAGAAGAGGATGACGACTCCTTGCTGGCCGGTTTTACGACCGCCTGGTCTCGCAGGATGATATACGGAGACATGAGGTCGTGCCCCAGAATCTCGCCGTGGCTGTTCACACTCCCTAGGACGCGGAATGGGATGTCGACTGATTTGACTTGTTGCTCGTTCGCTCCTCCAGGCCGTTGGGTGCCAATCACCAGGCTGTAGAAGATTTTCATGGCTTTCCCTCGGTGGGTTGGTGGCAATCCCTTGGGAAGCTTGAACGTGTATTCATAAGCCATGCTCTCCCCGGGTCCGAGCTGTAAATCAACAAACAGGATTGACTGTGGTGTTGACAAAAGGGGCACCGCCTTGGAGCCCGCGAGCCCTCGCATTTCCTTAATCGTGCTGAGCTCGCCGCCGCCTAGCAGTTCTCCAATCGAGCTGGTGATACTCCCCCATCCAAAGCTCCTCAGCAGACCGCTGGCCCGCTTAGTGTTCGTTTCCAACCCAATAACACCACCCCCGTGCCCACCAACTACCGCCTTCCGCTTCACCGCTTCAAACGGCGCGAGATTCACGAGCGATCCATCCAGCGTAAATGACCCTTGCACCTGCGCATACCCCATCATCAGAGATTCCGGCGGCCTCACCGCAGTAGGCACCAGATTTGACGTCCTCCTGCTATGGGGCGGGCGCGGCTGCGTCCTAAGCGGCTGATGTAGCACATACTCGGAGGCCAACGTCTCGGATGAGTTGTTACTCATCGAATAAAACTCGCCACTGCTTCTGGGTGTTCCCGCTATACTCGTAGTCGACAAAACCCTTGCCGGCAGCGTGGCTCCGTGCTCGTTAATCGTCGGAACCTGGTCTCGCTGACGTATAGGCAGATTGTTCAGGAACCCAGCCGTCGCTCCACTCGAGCTAAGCAAGTCATCCTCTGAGCGTCCCGGGCCCGGCGTTGGCGGCATCCCAGGTGTTATCGGCGTAGCCGGTGAAGCTGCCGCAGGGAACCTAAACTCTGCCAGCGGATTCGGCGGCTCTGACGTGGGCGAAATCTTCGAACCTCCGACCCTCGGTGTCCCAGGCGCAGTTGAGCCACCCGAGCGCCGCCCATTCAGGCTTCGTTCGGGTGGGTATGACGCGTGAAATAAAGGCGAAGATTGCGAAGCTGTTAGTCTCGGCGTAGTTGCTACACATCCAATAATCAGTCCCCTACCCTTACCCTCTCCTCAAAATCACAAAAAACTCACCAGACCGCGGCCCATTAAACAAGCCAGCCCTCGGCAGAATCTGGAGACTCGAAGCTCTAGTATGACCTCTCCCCGACCGCTTAGAGCTCGCAGAGCCAGTAACACTCTGCCCATCATCCCCACCACCCCCAATCGTGCTCACCGACGACCCAATCGAAACAATCGACACAGACCGCTTATGCCCATGCCCATTCCTCTGCGTCCCCGATCCAGACGGCGATGACACGCCTCCACCATTACCACCACCAACACCACCCCTCGCTGAAAGCGCAGGTGAGTTCGGCGTCGCGGGCGTCCACGGAGTCGGACTCTGAATCGAACCCGCCCTCGCTCGGGAAGCCGCAGACGGGACGGAAAGCGAGAGACTCGACCTGTGATGGCCCCTGCCCCCGGCAGCAGCAGCCGACGGCGGCGCGAGACTGCTGCTAGAACTGTGCTTCGACCTCCCACCCGATGATGATGATGCGCCGGGGTGTAAAGGGGAAGGTTGGCGCAGCCGTTCCCGCTGCGAAAAGGGCTTCAAACTACTCAGCGGTGTTGAGACATGGTTCTTGCTGCTGCCGTTGCAGTTGTTGCTGCCTGGTGGACGGGCGACGTTTTTGAACGTGATGGTGCACTTGACCTCCTCGCCAGCGAAGACGACCTGCTCGTGCCAGCGCACAAAGACTCGGATATTACTGCTGCTGCTGTTGTTGCTACTGCTGTTGGGGCCGTCGGGCGACATTTCTTGTTCGTGTTTTACGGGGACGTTCGGGATATCGGAGGAGTTCGAGGGAGTGTACGGACCGTCTTGTCTTATCTATCAATTGTTCGTTCGGAAGTCGTCGGGGGTATCGTCTTGTCTTGCGTTGGAAGAGAGGGGAAGAGAGGCAGAGAGAGAGACACAGAGACTAGTATGCTTGCTGCTGACCAAGGAGAGGAGATTGTCTATTATGCTGGATCGTTAAAACCGCTCGATTCACCAGCATTGCTGATGGGCACCAGCATCTTGCGGCGCCAAGTGGGTGTCGAGGGTTCGAACGGTGGTTGTGTTCTCTTTCAATGGCCGAATCTGGGGACGAATAGCGCTGTGGACACGATCCGCGCGGCGCAAGATCCATGGTCCCCATGAGCTCACAAGCGAACCCCTGCCAACTGCTGGCACCCGGAACCTGCACGTTGAGGCCCTAACCCTGGGCTCCATCTCCCCTTAAAAACACAGCCATCTCTGAACATCAACTCCATCTCCAAAATATCCACTCTCCTCACAGGTCTCCAAAAATTCAGGATACCGCCGTTCAGAAACTTGACAAAAGACCTACATTTAGGCCTCGAAGGGAGAGGAGGCATAAAAAAGACATCAAATCCGGAGTGCGTGCCCCCTGAGTTAACAGGGGGGGTTCTCCATCATCTTTGAATTGACCCCGACCCGATTTGAACGGATAACCTTTCGATCTGGAGTCGAACGCGCTACCGTTGCGCCACGAGGCCTTCTTGATTTGTTGGAGAAAGAGCGCGGTTTCAAGGTATATGTTTGGAGCATACATCATAGGCATATCAGACTACAAATGAACAACTTCTTCGAGCCACTTACCGTGATCAAGACGGCATCATGAATTATCCCAACAACAATCTCGAAAAGAGATATGAGATCTTGCTAGAAAACATGGCAGCTAAATTCCACCGGGTATCGATGCTTACACTTCCCAAACAACGCCAGCCTTATGTATTCCGACATATGCACCATTTATATGCACATTTCTCCCGTCCTCTCTTAACATCATGACACTGTGTTTCCCAAAGAAATCATCAAAACAAAAGAAATTCAGTTGACTCTGAATGCAAAGAGATCTCACAAAAGCAATGACCTGTGGTCCCATAGGTTTTCGCCAACTCCCCATCCCATGAATGAACAAACGAAGAAATAGGGCAGATGTTGCTTCTCTACCTAGTGGCCATCATTCGCGAATCCGTTTGCCAAAACGTCATTGGGCCTTTCCAACCCTCTCTTGGTGCTGCTGCATGTCTAGTTAGCTTCTTTCTCTGGTGGCAACAACGATGGCGGTTAAGAGACAACAAATTGAAATCATTTCGTCGCGCTTATGTAACTGGCTCCTGAAAAGCGATGGTTGAGATACTTTGGTAGGCCAACGAGGCCGCTGTTGACTGTTACCAAAGAAAAAAGTTGCTTACCAGCGAAAAGGGGAGCCCGGCTCGATGCAACGGAAGGAGGTCCTCTAGAGCTCCTTGACCTGGAGAGCCGAGGGACTAGAAAGGTTTCCTGGCCCTGCAGGTCCTGAACAGAACCTGAGCTTCGTCCGCTTCCCCTGCTTCCAATGCTGTTCCGTGGGTGGTGACGTCCTGAGCCACCACTGGCTCGTCTATTACCAGTGGTGTCAAGCTTCAGGCTTGCCATGCCAAAGTCCCAGCCGTTGTCATACTGATGTACACAGTGCGGCTCCAAAATCCCGCAATGATCCGTTAAAATCTTGTACATTCTCGTCTGTAAGTCTTGGGCGTCAGGGCGGTCGGTAGGATGAGAGGAAAGCATGTGCTCAACAATATGAAGCATAGGGGCGATGCCTTTGAATATGTCGTCGTCCTTCTCCTTTTTCTGGGCTTCCTTGACCAGTAGGGTCATCCAGCTCTCGACCTGAGATAGGTTCCGATGAAACGACGAGTCAGGGACAGCACCGCCCCTGCTAGGGGTCTTGTGCTTTGCGGCCCGATGTGTTGCGAACGGTCTTCCGTGCTTCTTTACCAGGAAGCTGAGGAGGTCCAGAATTATGCAACCGAGGGAAAAGATGTCTGCCGCTTGGGGACTCAGGTGAGGCGTGGGTGCATGCATCATGGCCATCGGGTGCTGGCTGGAATCGGGGGTGGAACGGCTGGTGATATAGTTGGGGCTTTCAGGTGAAGCTGTCGTGGATGTCACGGTTCCTCGGCGGTGAAACGAAGTTGACGATGGTGAGCTCGGTTTAAACCACTGCTCCGGCGCCGCGTAGTCATATGACTCTTTATCGAACGAGTTTCTGTCCAGTCCAGTGTAACCAAGCAAGTCTGAAAGGAAGATATGGTTCTCGCTGGCAAACAAGACTGTGGAAGGCTTGATGTTGCCGTGAGATAGGCCTCTGTTGTGAAGGAAACACACCGTGTCAATGAGACAGTGGATCCATTCCATAACCTGTCGCCGTCGTGCCTTTTTCTCCATGTTCTTGAAGCATGCTGGCGTTGTGGTGAGGAGGCCCTTGAGAGTGTAGTCGGCCGCATTGGTGAAGAGGGCATAGCCATAGCCTTGTTGAACATAGGACGCCCAGTAAGAAGCGAGATGGTCGTTCTGGACGTTGCGAATGCCGTTCACGTCGAACAGAAAGTCTTCCGGGCTCGAGTAGCCGCCGCCAATCGGCATCTTCACACGACAGAACACGGTTCCTGGGTAGCCTGGAAGCATGACCTTGTCGAAGAAAGGGGTCTGGCCGGGGGCGTGCTTCTTTTCGACCACCTCCAGCGGAACCACCTCGCTATCTTGGTAGATGACATGCTCACCCTTGCGCAGAGGTCGAAGTAGATAGTAAAACTGCTTTTCGTAGAATTCCTGTTCCAGCCTGCTGTCTCTGGTAGGGGTCAGGGCGAGTCGCTCAACTTGGTCCCGAGCAATAGGCAGGTCCTCGTCGTCCCACGAGTCGTCAATCACGCCGAAGATCTGGTCAGGGACTTTGAGCTCAACAAGAATGAGGAAAATCCTCTTGGCCTTTTGCTCGATCCACTCCCAATAAGTCCCATCGGTCAAGCCATCGCCAAAGCCCAGGGTGCGGTCGAGTCGCTCGATTTCCTCAGGAATAAGATGGCTACACACAAACATGCGTGTGACTGTGCGTTCAATGGTGTCGTCGTCCCACCACATGGTGCTGTGACGTCGGTTTGGAGTCGTTGTCATGGCCCGGATATGGTGTTACTGTGCTGTTGATGCTGCCGGTGGTAGTTGTGTGATGAAGAAGCACAATACAAAAGTATTATTTACTGAAGAAATCGCTCCTTTCTGGGGACAGGTGTTCAAAGAAACCTAGAGGGGTACCCGAGTTCGCCGCCGGATTGTTGAGAAAAAAAGCACAGATGGAAGGAGCAACTGGACGGAGGGGCGGCCGCAGGTAGTGTGAGGTGAGGCGTCTTAACATCTCCGGTTCGTCGACCCGGCTCACCACACACTATAATTACAGCAAGGCAATGCTCGGCGTCATGAAATGTCTCAAGTTGTACTCCATGTACATCATATGTACTTAACGGCCACTACTCCCAGGTCTCTTCTTACTTGTGTGCTACGCAGGTGGGCATGTCTCCCCACAGTGATGCTGATATCAAGAAGGGAGTTGACTGGAGATGGTGGTTTGTTTCATTGGCTGACTGATGGCTAGAGATAAGGAATACAAGCCTCTGTTTGGCTGGCCCTGTTCTGGCATGGGTTCCATCGTCTGCACCTTGCTCAACGCGGGATGGGGGCGTGTATCTGCCAGGGTCCCTGCTGAGTACCGAAGATGAGGCACAGCCCTGATATAATTTCAGGACGATTCGGTTCTGACCTCTAGCCCTCCCGCCGAGCTCTCTCGTGCAACCCCTCCGACATTGTCATCGTCAGTTGACTTGGCGGGGTGGTTACGTACCGGTCAGATGATGTGCCTATTTATGATTTGGATCGGTGATGGAGACACCGTTTGGGAAGTCGCGAGGCTGTTGTTGAGGAAACAGCAGTCGGCTGAAGTCGGACAGGACACGGAAGGAAGAGCCCGGGGAGGAAGGGACGTGGGGGAGAACCCCACACTTTTCTCAGCCCCCCGTCACTCACATCACTCCGCCTTTTCCAGTGCAGCGGGACACCACGATATTGTATCTGTAGGTAGTAGTGAATATTCAGCATGAATTCGCCTACTAGCTCCCATGCATTCAATACTTGCTCTTCAGTTCAGTTCGACACAGCGGTGTTCCTGACGCGAGTGTTGCACTTCAACACTCGGCCGGGTAAGACGAGCAACCAGATAGATCGACGCCGTCTATCAAGTGTCACCCACATGCCATCCAGAAGTCAAATGACAGCTATCTAGAATGTCTCGTGTCAAGCCACTTCTTGACCGTCGATCAAAGGCCATGCGAGACCCTTGATTCTGCCCAAGAGCAGGTGTCTTTAGACGATATCAGTCTTGGCAGCTCCTGCAGCCACCCACACCATCATTGGTACGACAGATGGCTGTAGATGTTGGCTGCTTTGTTACACACAACAAGTTTCCGGGCACCAGCATCCATCGCCACACCGCCCGGTCGTCCTTGAGGCATTTCCTGTTGCCATGCTGGCGGAAGATAAATTCACGAACACGACTTTTGATCCGATACTATCCCATCGTACCTCGGCCAGATTGTAATTCTTGTACTCGATCCAAGTACTTCACCCAGGCTATGCTTATCTCCCCACGCCAGACTTGTGGCGTGACTTTTAATACCGGCCTGCAGGACGTCTGCCCGCAAAACTAATCTTTTTGGGAGCGATACCATATTGGCGGGTCTGTCTGCTCAGCGTGGCTGTCCCAGAACACGACCCTGTGGCGTTTGCCCTTTCTTTTCGTATGATACTGAGACAAAATCTTGGAGGGAAAAAGAACAGGAATTCGACTGGTGAGCTGCCGACTTACACCGTCCCTCGGAGAAACCCACAAGACGAAAAGCAACATGCTAGATTCGCATTTGCCGTCAGACAGACTCAAGAATCGAGAGCAAGACCGAATCGCGGGGGCCTGGCGCAGAAATTAAAGGATTTACCCCTCCCTCTCTCTCGAGCTCGAGACCCTTGGAATCGATCTTTTGCCCAAAGCAGGAATAAAGTTATCGCTATCGCTGGGGAATGATGCGCAACAAGGATTATCTACTCCTCCCCCACAACCCCTGAAATGAAGCAACCCCCACTTCTCTTGCTCAAGTCAACCCAGGCCCAGGTTCAGGGGTGACAACCCACACCAGGTTTCCCGTCTCCAGTCACCACTTTAGCATCATGCGTTTCTTGATCTTGTTCCCACCTGGTGATGCCCCGGCCCGGCCCACCGGCTAGTATTGGGGTAACGATATTCCTTAGATCTTGGTCTGAAGCACATTATGACACTTTACCACTAGGCCGAGTACTTTAATTCGCATCATTGGAGAGCTAACAAAGTCTAGTTTAACGCAAAAACCATTATTACATTATCTCGTTGATCATGCATCAGAGTCAACCAATATCTATGCACAACTGGGTATCGAGTTCGTTCCTCGCCAAAAAATGCACCAAAACCAAATGTCCAAAACGCCAATGCTCAAACGACATGATCCAGTTTCCTCTCCATCTTGTTTCTCAACCATTAGACTGCCCTCTGGGCAGCATCCATGTCCGTCCTGGGCACGCTGCCAGGCGCCTCCTTCTCTCCGTGCCCGAGCTCAGAATCATCCCCCGTCTCGCTCTCCGCCACTTCCGGCCCAGCACCAAAGGTCGGGGCATAAGCGCTCTTCGCCCTGATCCGATCACCAAACATGTAAAAGATGACCGGAATAGGCACAAGCGCCACACCGATGCAACCAAGAAGCGTGCTGGCCCACTGGGTGCCCATCCCTTCAAACATGTATCTCGCAAACAGCGGGAAGGCCGCTCCGGCCAACGACCGCAAGAAGGTGTTGCCCGCGATCGCCGAAGCGGCAAACATCAGATACGAATCGACGAGGTAGTTCAGCGCCTGTAAGAAGATGCTGGCTATCCCGAATCCCGTCATCAAACCAGAAAGTGTCGGCCAAATCCAGTGAATATCCTTGGTAAAACCCGTCCACCCGAACCAAAACAACCCAATCGCAAAAGCCACACCTCCAGCAATGACAGAGGGCAACCTCCACTCAGGAACCGGCACCCCATTGTTGGCAGCCAGCTTCCTCGCATACCAAGGCTGCTGCATCAACACGGTAACACCGGCGATGATCTGCCCGATAATCATGCCGAAAAACGTGAGCCCAGCCACACCGGCAGACATGCCGTGGACCCCCATGAAAACAAACGGATACGCCGTCAAAAAGAGATAGAGCAGCCCGTAAATAAACGCCATGTATACCGACAACAGCGTGACGATCGGCTCGCAGAAGAGAAGCCTCATCGGCCGGGAAAAGTTTTTTGTGATCAACTCCTTGACGTCGATTTCAATCTCTTCCTGCTTGGCGTGGATGCCCCAGTTGAGGGTCCTCCTCCTCAGCTCGGCGGCTTTGCTGACCAGAATAACGGGGGGATAGGTCTCCTCGAGGAAGATCAGATCGATAATAAAAGCGACAGCACCCATGATCGCAATGAGATAGGCCGTCCACCTCCACCCGATGCTCTCATCCTCAACCATGAACCCGCCGATAAACGGCGCCAGCATGGGACCGGTAAAGACAGTCATGCTGAACACGGTGATGGCCATGCCACGCGTGCGGTTGTCAAACATGTCTGAGAAGACAGCTGCAACGACAGCAAGGGGGCAAGCACCGAAAAAACCGGCAAAGAACCTCGTGATGAGGACGGTCTGGAGGTCTTTGGCGGTTCCGCAGGCGAGGTTGAAGATGGTGAAGCCGAACATGGAGGCTACCAGGGGTAAGCGACGGCCTTTGAGCTCGGATAGGGGAGCCCAGAAGGTTGGGCCGGTGGCGAAGCCGAGGACGTAGAGGGATACACCGAGGAGGGAGACGTCAGGGGATACGCCAAAGTCGTTTGCGACGGCGCGGGTGGCGGCGGAGAAGATGGAGGAGCCGAAGGAGGCGATCATTGTTGTGTAGCCTAGCATTGTTGCTGTGAGAAGTCTAGGGAGTGGTTAGCAGTGATGAAGGAATAAGTGGGAAAGATGGGGGGGAGAACGTACTTCTTAGCCATGGGCCAGTTTTGAGCGTGGAGGGGGTCATCAGGGCCGTCGAACTCGACGACGAAGTCCTCTTGATTGGGTAGGAGGGGTGGGTATGGCTTTCCGGCGCCGAAAGGGGGAAGGGGCTTGACGAGGGAGGCACGGCTTCGTCTGGAGCGGAGGGAACGGCCGACGGTTGCGCTGTGCTGGCTGCGGGCGGTCTGGATGCGGCCGAGCTCGGTTGGGGGGAGGTCTCGGGAGGTGGAGACTCGGGACATGCCCACGCCGACTATGCCGGTGCCGACGGTGGAGGGTCTGCGGGGCCGGGCCGAGTGAGAGGAGGAGGCGGAGGATACCGAGCTGGCGGAGATGACGCGCTCAATCTCGGCGCTTGTTCGGTGGGGGAGCTCATGGTGGGTTGCGGTTGGTGAGATTGGGGTGGCGGCGTCGTGTTCTGCCGCCTCGAGGGCGCGGTCGACGATGTTGGGTCCCATCGACACTATCGACACTGAGAAGAAGCTGCTTGATCTGGTGTTGAGGGTTGGTGGTGATATCAGGCGAGTGAACTGTGAGAAGAGCCAAAAAGACTAATACCAAAACGAACAACTTGAAACAGAAGTGTTCGTCAAATCGTGGTGTAAGTGATTGATTAAGATTTTGCCATCAGATCTTTCCAAGAGGGGGGAGCCCAGATCTTATAACAATGACGAGGACATCTGGGGGACCACCATCCAGTCCCCCCCCTGGATCTCTGTTGTTCTTCAGCTACCCGATTGAGTAATCCCTATCCGGATTTTCTTACCAAGGCAATAGAAGGGTCACAGTCATAGCATACATACTACGGGGGATACTCTCAGACCCAACGGGAGATCGATATAGCAAAGAAAAATGGAGCTTCTTTTGCCCAATTGTCACACCAATTCCTCGGTGAAAGTGCGTCTAGTCCACCCACCCCCTGGTTTGCTGGTGCCGTTCCCGAGGCCGGGTTGCCTTTCGAACGGCGCCACGCACGGAGGCGCAACAAAAAAACCAGATGACAAGGTTGATCGATGCGGCCTCGGCACTTCGCGTTCTTGGGAAGCCCACCTTGGCTTACTCACCACCATACATATGTACAAATGCTGTAGCATTCCGGCTTGATAACCGCATCGAACTGCATGTCAACTACAGAACTCTCTAGCAGCACCCCTATGACTCGAACGAGACATTTTTCTTGTAGAGCTGCCGTTGATTGATATCAACGTAGGTTGCTGAATCATGAACCAAAAAGGAAGATGCACATTGTCGGTAGCGGGGACACCGACCCTTTGCCCATTTCCAATCTGGTGCCCATTGAGAAGCTAAACAAGGACCACCCCTTTTCATTCCAGGCGATGCAGGCAAGATGGAGTCACGGAGCTCGAACCGGTGATCCCCGCTGGGCCCATTATCAACTTCCATTCCCCACCATGACAGCGTCCTTGGTGGGGTCCTGAAAGTTTTTAACATCAGATCAGAAGAGCCCAGAATCCCTCCGTTTTGTTTTCTCATTAGATCCCCTACACCGACACAAGCAAGATTTTGTGTTCAGCTCTGATCGCAATGAATTAATCCCGACCACCGAACGACGGGATGTTGACGATGATGAATGCTTTCGCATCCGCATCCGGTGTCATGATAGCAGCTGGAGCGGATATAAAACGGGAATCTGCTCCTCTTAAACACGAACCTCGGGAGGCGAGACGTAGCTCCAAACTCCGGACATTTGGTTTGTGGCTGCGGGATTACGTCAATGCTGTCTGGTCTCAGTGGCCTACCAACCCCCCCCCCCCATGCAATTCGCCAATCACAATCAACACCACCACACCGGACTAACGTTTTTTTTCCGTCCACGCTTCCCACGATACAACAGCTTCATTTGAATTGCCATGTGGATACGAGACATGGGGGAGCGCAGGTGAAAACTTTTTTCCCATTGACGGATGATTTCCCCTTTCCCACAATTTGACGATAGTTGATACGAACCGACTCATGGGCTGTCCCGCCTCCCATGTTTTCTTGCTGCCCAACAAGGCTGTTCAGACCATTTAATCCCGCCAATTGCCGATTCTAGCCGCCAGTAGCCTTGCAGTTCGAGGTGAGTTCACGATGTTACGGACTCTTCCGCGCAATCAGGAACCCTGCCCTTCGGGCCGTGAGGGGATCCATCTCGGATGGACGTCAAGCTTTTTTCTGCTGCTCACTTCCCGCTGGAGTGGCTTGCATGGGTGCGTCACGATGGTTCTAGATGGCGCCAGCCATTCGGTTCGTCTCCACTGTGAGGCTGTATCTCACCTCACCTCACCTCAAATCACCTCACACCCCAATTGTCATCCTCCAACAGCGAGGCAGCGTCTTCGAGAGACAAGCCGGCTGTCTCTGGGTAGAATCTCCAGATCAACACGTACCCTCCAATGCAGATCAAGGCGTATAGGGTAAACGTCAGCGGCGGGCCCAACAAGTCCATCAACATCAAGAAGGTCAGGCCAATGACAAAGTTGGCGCCCCAGTTTGTGGCCGTTGCTATGCCGCTTCCCAGCGACCGCACGTTGAGGGCAAACAACTCGCTCTGCATCCATGGGACGTTTCCGAGGCCAATCGCATAGCCTGCCACATAGATCATGATGCTGCTCAGGATGACGACTGGAGATCCGGGCGCATCGCTATCTGTGACTCCGCTCAGAAAGAAGCCAAAGGCAGCAAGGAGTAGCCCAAACACCATCCATGGAATAGACCAGAGAAGGATGCGTCTTCTTCCAATGCGGTCGATGATGAGAAGAGCCACCAAGGTAAACGCGAAGTTGGTGACTGCCACGACAAGGGAGGTAAGAGTCGGGATCGGGAAGCCGAGCATCTCGAAGATGGTCGCCGAGAAGTACATGAGCGAGTTCTGAGACGCCGTGTTAGCATTGAACATGCGCCATTGCTCATAATCGGAGAACTTACAAAACCACACAATTGCTGTAAGCCCTGCAATAAGCAAGCGATCGCCAACGCCCTCTTATTTCTCCTGATGTTGAACAGCTCGTCGAAACCTTCGGCCCAGCCGGCCTTGCTATCACCTCTCCTTCTTCGCAGCCGTCTTGCATCTTGTTCTTCCCTAACTTCGATCTCAATGCTTTTGACCGTAGCATCGACCTCGCGGGCAGCAACCTTTCCGCCAGCAACTTTCTCAACGACACCCCTAGCTTCCAATCCCCTCCCCACCATGACCAACCATCTCGGTGTTTCGGGCATAACCGTCATCATGAAAAGCTGCACCACTGCTGGCAATCCTCCCAAGCCAACCATCCATCTCCACGCGGTCTCTGGGTGCCCATATTCCCCAAATCCATATCCAACAATGTACGCAACGACCTGGCCCAATGTAATGAAGATGACGTTCATGGTCACCAACCTCCCTCTGTGTTCCGCCGGGGCCAGCTCAGCAATGTATAGCGGCACGACGAAGCTTGCTGCTCCCACCGCCATACCAACGATACTCCTCCCAACCACCATCACCCAGACTGTTGAGCATGCTGCTTGCACCCCTGCTCCCAGAACAAACAGCACATCTGCCACGAGTATTACTCTTTTCCTTCCGAGACTATCGGCAAGAACCGACGAGAACGGCGAGATCAAAAGCGCGAAGAGGGAGGTGGAAGCGGTGATGAGTGACTTGTCGAGGGAGTTAAGCGGTCGGTTGGAGAGGGACTCGCCGAGGGAGACGAGAGTAGATGATATGACGCCTGTGTCGTCTTTGGGATTGGATGTCAACACCACGCATTTCGTGAGTGAGATCAGGATGAGAAAGCACACATACAACCAAACAGCAACCCTGATATCCCCGCCGACAAGGTCAACAGCCAGATAAACCAACTCGGCGCTGCGGGGATCGCTTTCCCGGATTCGAGACCGCCGGCTTCATCGCCTTGTTGTTCATCATGATCCCCACCAGCATCTACCCGCTCCGAGGCCGAAATAAGAGGTTCCTGCGCGCTGCTCATCACTGCGGTTGTTGTTGTGCCTGTTGTTGTTGTTGTTGTTGTTGTTGTTGTTGTTGTTCTAGATCTCTTATTGGCAAATGCATATCGCGGTCTTATCGGGTACTATCCAGAAGTGTATGGAGTAGCAGCACGGGGTTGACAATGAGAACCCTGATGGTCACAGACGGTCGGTTTGATGTCCAGATGTTGGCAGCAGGCGGCGCACCGAGGGAACAAGTGACAAGTGCCAAGCACACAGTGGGAATTTGATGTAGGGGTGGGAAGGTGCACTGGGCCAGAATTCCATCCCAAGTTGGGAAGCGCGCAAAGTCCAAGAATGGAATTGAAACAAGCTAGGGGTAGCACGCACGGTCCATCACCGTTTCAACGTCGCAACGGTCGTTGAGCTGTGCGCTTTGCTACTGCTGCCACCGCCGCCAACAAGTCGTGACACCAAAAAAAAGCCACACCAGGGAGAGCTTTCTAACTTGCACTCTCTTTCTCATCCCATCTTTCTTCTTCTTCTTCTTCTTCTTCCAGTCTCTGTACTATACCTTTTCTTCAGTATTCTTTTCTGGCAGAAGAATCCAAGACATTCCTACCTATCCGAAAGTTTAATTTCCTAGCCATCAGCAACGCGCATAGCTTCAAGTTCTCAACCCCTATTAAACATAATCACCACCACATAGACAACATGGCGCCCTCCCCCTACGCCGGCCACCCCTCCCGAGGGGACAGCTGGTTCGCCCCCCTCTCCATCGACCTGATCGTCAAAGTCTTCAAAACCACCTTCTTCCACCCCTTCATCGCCTGGATCATCCCCCTTTGCTTCCGCGCGCAAAACATGCACTGGGACGCGCCCCCCATGCTCGTCTCCTTCGCCTGGGCCGGCGCCATCACCCTGATCTGGATGGCTGGCGTGATTAACGACCGTCTCGCCTTTGGCCTCCCTCGTGAGGTGGACCTCAGCGAGGAGGTCATTGTCATCACTGGTGGCGCTTCCGGGCTCGGGTTGCTGATTGCTGAGGTCTATGGTATGCGCGGCGCGACGGTTGCCGTGCTGGACGTGGAGGAGATGGAGAATGGGGAGGCAAGGGGGGTGACGTATTACAAGTGTGATGTTGGCGATAAGGAGCAGATCGCAAAGGTTGCCGAGAAGATTGAGCGCGAGGTTGGTTGCCCCTTTTTCCTCCTCTATTTCACCCCCTTTATACCACTAACCTTCTGTCTATCTGTTCAGCTTGGCCCCCCTACAATCCTGATCAACAACGCAGCCGTCGTCCTCGGCAAACCCCTCTTGTCCCTCTCCCTCCCCGAAATCGACCGTTCCCTCACCACCAACCTCCTCTCCCACTTTTACACTATCAAGACCTTCCTCCCGGGCATGACGCGCTCCGAGACCGGCGGAACGATTGTGACAATCTCGTCCGTCATTGGCACCCTCGGCGCCGCGCAGCTGACGGATTACGCCGCCGCCAAAGCTGGCGTCACCGCTCTTCACAAGTCTCTCTCGGCGGAACTGAAGGAATCACACCCCGAGATTAGAACAATGCTTGTCACCCCGGGGCAGCTCTCCACGCCTTTGTTTGCTGGGGTGAAGACACCCAACGCGTTCTTCGCCCCGGTGGTGGAGCCGGTTGATGTGGCGAAGGAGGTGATCAAGGCGATTGACAACGGGCAGAATGCGAGCATTGGGATGCCGCTTTATGCGAGGTGGGTTGATTGGTATAATGTGCTGCCTGTGGGTGTGCAGAAAGTAGTAAGGGGGTTGGCCGGGGTGGATAGGGGGATGAGGACTTTTCAGGGAAGGGCAGGGTCGGGGTTGGGGAGGAAGGGGAAGCTTGAGGCTTTTTAAAAGTCGGCGACTGGATCGCGAGGTGTGGGGGGTTGTTTTTTTGTAAAATTAGGGGAATGTACATACCGTGTATCAGCGGGCGGAGGGTTTTGCATCATTAGCAAGCGAAAAGAACATCATCATATTTGTTCTTCACTACATAGCCTTTTCCTTCCGCTCGTTCTCGCCAGCAGGGTGGTCCAAAGCCCACTGGACCCCGGATAAATCACTATAAGGAGGGAGCTTGGCCTTTCCATCCCCCTTTTTGTACTTCAGCCCTTCCAAGTCGACATTGTTGAACGCCCTCACGCTGATCCCGTACCCCTTCTGCCGAAACTCGCGAAAGTCGATGCCCAGGCTGGAGCCGCAGTTACCGCAGAAGAGGTGGTCGATTTGTTTGGTGTTGAACTGGTAGCGGGAGAGGCGGGGGAGGCTGTCTTCGGAGAACACGACTGCTTCTTTGGGGGGGACTGTTGATTTCAGCACACTATAACGGGGGAAAGGGGTGGGATGAGGGGAGTGAGACGTACAAACAAGCAGATACCCAACCCGTCGACAAATCGAGCAGTTACATTCCATCACTGTCTGCTCTGCCAGCGGGGGGGAGAGGGTCACGGTAAAGGTTATCGAGCCGCAGTGGCAGGAACAGGGGTAGGTTTGCTCGTTTTTGGTTGTTTCACCACTGGGGGTGGTGGTGGCAGGCTCCGAGGTTGGCGAGGTCGAGGTTGCCATGCTGAAATTGTCAAGAAACTTGTATAAAGGGAAGAAGGCTGGGGCAATCATACCAGCAGTTACTTGACCCTCGCTTGTACATCAAAGTTGTTTATATAGAACAGAGCTCGGTCTTCGGATAATCATGCATACTATGAACATATGCGAGGACGGACCAAAGTTCCCGGCTTGCTTAGATATCATCGTGCTACGATGCAGACAGCCAAATAAGCTCTGGGAAGGATTGTGCCGGCTTATCTCATTCGAGATACCACCTACCACACTCGTCATATTGGGTCACTCAACTAACTCAACACATACCAGGAGGGCACCTCACACTCATGCAGAAGAGAACGCAGTAATGTCAAGTTTCTATTGTTAGATGCCTGCTAGATGCCACACTACTCCAAGATAGCATACTATGTAAACCACGACAAAAAGAAAATCGTCGCTCGACCTGTATATCGTTATAAAGCTTTCAATGTTGACTAGCCAAAACCACGCTCTAAACCAAATCATTCCCATCGCTCCACTATTCAAATATCATCGCATGTATGTTTAGCCCCAACCTTTTCTCCCAAAAAGCATGCATTTATTTTTGGTAAGTTTAGTTCGCACCCCCATTCCAACGCACCGTTGCCGATGTGTACTGGCAGCGTCACCGTCTTTTTATTTTTCCCGCCCATGCTGTAATATCTCTCTGGCTTTATTCTTTACGACAGGACTCGAAGAGCCCCAAACTGCCCACTGTTTTGGGCCGGGTGATTTCAACCCCAAAGCGCCCTACTGCTCATCCATGTCGGGGATGATGAGAGGCATGTCTCCGATACTGGGCTTGTTTCTTGGCTCGATACTTTTCTGGTTGTCGGCACGGCATGTAGGCGGGTTGTGCTCCAGCAATAATCGAACTGGTCGTGTACAGGTCCTTGTAAGGTTTGATCAAGCGCATACAGGGACTGGTAGATGACCAATGCCTTCTAGTGCTGGGCATCAATTCGGTGTATCGTTGACTGGTCGTTTCTCCGGCCTCCTCAGTTCATGTTGATACCGGTCCGCTTCTCGTCGATTCTCGGGAATTCCGCTTCCTGTACGTCCCGGGGAACACGTAATACTAACAGGTCGGAGGTTGCCATTCGAAAACTCCCGCTAGGGGCTCCGCGCTCAGGAATCCAATCCTATAGGCATCGTTGCAAATGTTGATCGAGCAGACGGCCCCCCAAACCTCACACAGAGCAGCCTATTCGCCCAAGCGCCCCAGTCGAATAGGATCTGGGGCAGCGCCATCTCTCATTGGGAAAGAAAGCGGCATGTCGTTGCGTATTCGTAGGTCCGAAAGCCCCTTCTACCGGAAGTTAATGATAGCGAGTCGGTTATCCAAACCATGAACCAGTCTCTTGCCCTCGCAGTCCCACTCCAAGAATGGCAAGGAATCACCCGAGTCGGATCCCGTCTTGGGGGTCTGCCACCCAGTATTCGGCATCCAGCCGGCTTTAGGGACTTGATGTTCACCAAGCTTCCATATCAAGATTCTGTCATGTGTTGCTACAGCGATGTGCGATCCGTCGGGGCTAATGGCGAGGCTATTTGCTGCAAGGGGTGAATCCAAGGTGATCGAGTACTTCGGCCTATTCTCCAGGCCTCCAAGTACGTTCCAGACAAAGATGCCGCCATCGATGCCACATGACACCAACAGCCTCTCGCCCTCCGCAGGGTCCGCTTGCAGCGGTTGCCACTGCATAGCGGTGATAGCGCCGTCATGGGCTTTTATCGAACGCCGCCTACTGGACTCATCCCAAATCTGCAAGTCATAGATCAGTACATGAAAACCTTTAGATGCTGAAGAACAAACTTACATCAATGAAACCCGCTTCGCTGCCAGTGGCAACAAGGCTAGAACGCCAGTCGAACTTGACATACTGGAATCGCTCGTCCTTGCGTGTTTCAAACTCTCCGATCTGAACAACCTCCTTTTCAGTGCATCGGAAGGCAGTCAACATGCCTTGACCGCAGAGAATAAAAGAGCTCTCGCCGATCCATGTGGCATCGACGGGGTAGCTGTGAATATCGTAGTTGAGGATGTGAGACATTGGATTCACCGTGGTCGGAGACGAAACCTGGATCAGAGTCCGGGGGTTCTCCAGTCCATTGGTCATATCCGGTGAGATGGCCAAAAGGAACTTGTCATTGGGACTCCAGCAGAGGTTGGTGATGGGGGAGTCGAGGCCTTCGAAACGGTAGGCACTGGTACCATCGGCAGCCCACACACCAAGACGGGACTTGTTTCCTATCTCAATCCCGAGGGCGATAAGAGCGCCATTGGAGCTCCATGCCATGGAGGTGACGGTTGAATCATTGGGGAGGTCATCACCAAGATGGAGGTACCGAGGGGCTGTGTCCACGTGATCTGGCAGGGCGGCGTCTGGGGCGGCTCCACGCGGAAGCGTCCAAATGCGGGCTAGCGCATCGGTCCCGCCAGTCGCCAAGATTGATGGGTCTTTGGGGTTCCACTTGCTGATGAGCACGATAGGGTTTTCGCTAGCTTCTGTGGAATCATCGGCGCCGAGTCGCAGAAACACCGTGTCTTGGGTGAGGTCCCGTGTGTCGTCAACCTGTGTGCCCCGCGAGGGCCCCTCAGTGTGAGGGATTGGTGATGCGGCCTGTTCGCCCTCCAGGGGCGATGGGTAGGCGTGGTTGTTTTCCGCGCCGTTGTGGTGGTGGTGGTGGTGGTCAATTTCCATGGGGGTTGTGGCAGAATCCGCCCCGTTGTCGTAGCCGTTGCTCAGTCTCTGCCGCTTAGCGGGCGACCCATGCGACACGGCGAGATGCCGGTCGACCGCGCGCTTTCTTGGGTTCTCGATGTCTTCATCGTACTCTGCATCCTCGGATTCTTCTGCCTCCTCCTCCACCTCATCCTCCTCCACCTCCATCACGTCGGGCTGGAACTTGAGCGGTCCAAACACCCCACGCGGTGTCGCCTCGGCCGTTGCCGGCACATCACGAGGCGCCTGCAAGAAAATTGTCAGTTACCCCGGCACTACCGCCCCCTGGAACCTGCACCACCCGCCAATTCCATGCAGACCGGAATGGGGGGCGCCAGCCCACAGGTCGAGTCAATTTCACAACAACAATGAAATCGGGCCACCATACCTTTTGCTCAGCAAACTGTCTCTCATACGCTTCAAACTGAAGGCCTTTGTTGAGAAGGTTCACCAATGCATACGTCTTGACGTGCGGAGCATAGTCAAAATGCCTGTGAGGCGTTTGGATCCGCCACTCCTTTTGCAGCTTGGCGGCGGTTTCCCGATAATCTGTCTGAGGTCAGTTTGTCTGCTTACGTCTTGCTGCTTGCCTCGCAACTTTGTTGGTTGCTCAACGCGTGAAACACGAGAGCTGGCGGGGTGAGCTGAGCTGTTCTCAGTGAGCAGTCCACATACTTGACTCCAATAAGTACCTAATTGTCAAAAGTCAGCGACTGCAGCGCCCTCTCACCAGGCAGTCCGGAGGTTGTCGGGCTGAAGGGATGGGGTGGGCACAGAAACAACGAACCTCCAGATGAGATAGTTGACACGGTTAGTGTCGAGTAATTCCTTCATTGTCGGAGCACCGGGGGCGAAAAGGCGGCCAAAGTTGCGGGATTTCCAAACTCAGTTTCCAGCGCAGGTGGTGAGGGTATTTCTGTCCAATTTGGTCCGTCGGCGAGCTGGTGACAGGGCGATTAGGGATCTGGCATTTGTTGGTGATGGAGAATGAAAAGGGACCTCGAAAGCGCAAGGTTGAGATTTGGAGGTTGCAAGCGTTCGGGCCAGCGATGGCCCCAGCGACCCAGAATCCCAGTGCAGGTTTGCCCAATGAGGTGTGGGTTCCCACCAGCCAAGTGGTCCCTGCCGCTTGTTATTAGGCGAGCGACTAAAACCGCACCCCGGACGCTAAGCCAAATGGGAACAGCAACTTACCTCACCACGCTCAAACTTCACCATGCCAGGCCAATTGCATTTCCCCGTCCGTCAAATGGATTGATGCCCTGCCTGAGGGGACGGGGGGAGTCTTGAAGAACAATTGAATGAGCCACAGACAAACCCCCGATAACATCATCCTGTCTTCAAATGGCTGACCTCCCTGATCTGACGAACTCACAGACACCCATGACATGCTGTCACCAACCGTGACGCTCAGACTGGCGGTAGTTTGGTTTTAAGTTTGGATTCCGCACCTCCAGCTTGTTTGTGACAGGAGGTACAGTGCAGTGTTGTAGCTACAAGGTGGGTTTCTCCAGATGGTAGCAAGCTTCTGCAAGTCTGACCTTTTGCTGCACGCCATCGCCCTGCTGAGCGAGTGAGACCGCTCTTTTTTCTGCCCTTGCCCCGCGTAGGGCCTATCCAGGTCTCCCACGATAACATCACAGGTTGCTGATGGCAAGCAATTAACTGTGTGCCACCCGCTGGCCTGCGAGTCTCACGCACAAAGAAGCTATCTGGAGGTGCTCTGGGGCCAAAATGATACACACTGTAAATAATGTCGCAGGGCTTTCCTGGCCTCGCGCAAGCGTGCGACCGAAACCCGTTCTTCGGATTGAACCCACACCAATACCAACATTACCGTGGCTGGCTAGGTTTACGCCGGCTGCGGAATACAGTTTTACGGAACGGTACATGACATCCTGTCCCTGCTGGAACCAACACAAAGCCAACCTCAGCTCAGCTTGTCCTGTCCAGCACGGCCATGGCCGGGTTCAGTATTCCATCTCACCCTGTGTGCTGTTGCGTCAAATCGACACTCGACCTGGCCAGATCTGATGCCATCTCGCCTGTGCATAATTTGGAGAGAATGGAAGGGAAAGGTGAGCGGGAAGGGAGGTACTGCAATTAATCGAAACGTGGTGCTTTGCCGAGACCAATCAATCCATAGCTTATCACCCACCACCAGTGTGCCAGTCCATGGCCCGCCGGCGCCATTTGACACATACCGTCATCATCGTGGCCGAACTTCGAGCATGGCCCCCGCCTCTTCGCTACTAAGCGGAGGCCTGGTGCCGCCCTTGTTCGATGCACAAGCTCCCAATTAGGCTCTGCAGGCCGTTGTGTCGCGCTTCTTTGTGCGGCACAAGAATGATGTGGCCGACCGTGTAAAACAGCCCCTGGCGCCGTGGTGCTGTACGTTGTGGACACCAACCGAACACTGATCATGTTCCAAGGACCCGATGCAGATCGGCGGCGCGGGCAGTTGAGCGGTGCTGCTGCAGGCAATCAATCAATCAAAGCCCATCTGAACGTATCTGCCTGTGTTTCCTTCTCCGGAGCATCGTGGCACCTAGTGTACCGTTATTCATCCAACAGTAGCTGAGGGCGCGGGGAGGGGAGGGGAGGAGACTGCTGCAAAGAACAATCAACAGGCCTTCCGGAATTTTGACCAACCAAATTCGGCCAGAGCCAGTGTCGTGGTGTTCTGGGCAGAGCCAGGGTTCATGATCCGGGGTTTTCGATCTTGCGGTGCGGGGAATGCTGATTGGACACCATTGTTGCATCGTGACATGGGTTTTGTCTGGTGCTGGCTGCTTCTGGGAGGTACCGGTACTGATGCTCCCACCACCGCTTTGTATCCGAGACAGGTATCTCGACATGCAGCGAGCCTGAAGAGGCGGGTTCGAATTACAAAATGAAACCTTGTGAAAAGAAGATCGAGTTGCGTCCACCGCCCAGTGGCAGCAATGAAAGATCAACAAGAAGCACCCGCAGGCACCAGTGCCACTGGACTGCAACCAGCTTCAACGGGGTCGAAAGGAGGCTCCCTAGTGACCCCCCCATCACACACCCCGCCTTATCCGTCCTGTGTGGTTTTGTAAATAAGATCAACTCGAGATGACTGCGTTGCTTACCGCAGTACGGCCCACAAACCTTACATTACAGTAGGATAAGAGGATGACAGAGTGGCACAAGTTACGAAAGCAGTGCCCAAATATTGAATGCAACGGACGCCTTCGACCGAGGTGGCGTACAATCTGCGGAGCGGGGCATTGATGTGTGTGCGTGTGTGTGGTGTCGCAAGCCCTGCAGATGCCACCAAACGATGTCCGATTTCTCACCATGATGAGATAAATTCCCGTCGAAAATGAGCTGTCCTCGGAGATGTGAGGAAAAACGAAAATGAAATTGAAAATGACAAGAAAACCACCCATGTTGGGCTTGACCTTCGACCTTCCAGATTCCTCACTCTGACCTCTGGCTTGACCGCTCGTGCTCGTGCCGCCCGAGATGAGATGGCGTGGACTGAAGTTGGATGGCTCGTGCGCAATCTCAGATGTCGTCCCCACTCCTTCTTTGTGCAGGGGCCTGCATGAAACAACCTGGGTCCTCGTGTTGTCTTCGGGCGGGCGAACCCTGCCAGCCTGCCAACCCTGAGGAGCGGCAGCCTGGGCGCCTGAGGCACGAACCGCCCTGAATCCTTTCCCAAGCCTGGAAAAACTCCGGCAAACGGGAGGGCCCGACGTCAAGACACGAAGGCGCGATAGGAGCACCACCTTAGACAAGCCGTCGGATCAAAAAAGTACGGAGTACCCAAAGGTCAACACCCACCATGCCGCCCCGAATAAACATCCCGCCAGTAACGCGCATCTGCCTCATCGTGCTGCTTGTCCAGTCAGTGCTGAGCGCCGCTATACGATACCGACAATGGACGGCCAACTCTGAAATCGTTATCCCATATCTGAACCTGATCCCACAGCTATCACTGGTCTACCCCTGGACCTTTTTGACGACGACACTAGTCGAGAGCAACATCTTCACCCTGAGCATTGCCGGCTTCACACTCTACCATGGCGGCCGCTACCTCGAACGTGCGTGGTCAGGCCGGGAGCTTGCCAAGTTCCTGCTCATCGTTTCCCTTGTGCCAAATGCCTTGGTCTTTGCTACCACCATCTTCTTCTTTGCCCTGACAAGAAATGAGGGGTGGACGTATGTTACCACTTGAGCTGCTATACCAGAGCGCATGACCAAAGGCTAACCACCTCTACACAGGCTCATGACCATCGCCGGAACCATCCCCATCCAGATCTCCTTCCTCGTCGCCTTCAGCCAGCTTGTCCCCGCACACACCGTAACCCTCTTCAGGGGCATCCTCTCCCTGCGGGTACCTCGATTTCCCCTCCTTTACATCGGCCTCGTCATCCTCCTCTGCCTCACCCCGATGCTCACTGCCGCTTCGTTCCTCCTCGCCATCTATGGCCTCATCGTAAGCTGGACCTACCTCCGCTTCTACAAGCCCGTCTTCCCCGATCTCGATGCGTCGCAACCCGCCCACCTCCGCGGCGACGCCAGTGAGACTTTTGCGTTCGCCCAGTTCTTCCCCGGCCCCGTCCGGCCTCTGGCCTCGAGCATCTCAGATCAGGTGTTCATCGTCCTCGTTGCTATGCGCCTTTGCACACCCTTCAGCGCTGCTGATGTATCAGCCGCCCGGGGAGATCACCACCACCACAACTTTGCTCAGCGCGGTGTGCCGGGTAGTGCTCGCGCCGAAGCTGAAAGGAGGAGAGCTCTGGCGTTGAAGGCGCTTGATCAGCGGCTACACGCTGCCACGGCGAATGCGGCGGCCAGGGCGTCGAACGCACCGCCTCCACCAGCGGTTGTTCCTCCTATTCCCTCGGCGACGGGACCAACAGTACAGAGCCAACCGCAAGCTGGAGCGCAAAAGACCATGACGGTGCAGGGTGGAGGAGAGATGCTGGGGGAGACATCGTATAACCCTGATGGAGATGACCACAAATAGAGTGGTTATAAGTACTATAGTGAGAAGTTATGAATACCGGAGAGCAGATAGAAAGTGGAGGTGATGATGGAGGAGAAGGGCAAAAGGGAGGTTGGAAACGTTTTAATGACTGATTACTACCCCCTTAATTTTATTCGCATCTTTTTTTGGTAAGCCAACGGAGCGAACAGAAGATCTTTTTATGGTTCATGGAGTTGGAGGTTTATCAAAGAAACGGAATTGGGCGGTAGGTAGGAGATACCTTGTCAGCTTCCGAAGTTGTTATTCATATAATGGAGGGATGACTATACTATATGCTGTTGACAAAATTGAAAGATCCCATACCCTGTGTTTCGCCTGGGCTTTTTGACACTTGGTAACTATCGTGAACAGCAACAACCATAAGTTGTCGTTGCAAGCGGCGGAGAGCCTGTCTTAGTCTCTCACTTCTTACGATATCTCAAAAACAACAATAACACATTGCGGCGTGGGCATATCCAGTATAACTATCTACACATTTCCGAACAAGCACACTGCTTGATCACGGCAAGCTACTGCATCCTGGCTTGTCAAGCTCACAAACAAACCACAGCCGATCGCTTCCTACCGGCCTGCTTGACGGCCTACCGGCCAATGACATCATGGTTGCTGCGGCCCTGGAGGGGTTGCATGTGGCCTTGTAGGTTTCGGCCGGCTGCTGGGCTGGCCGGAAGGGTCAAGTCAGGAAGGCCGCGCCGTTTAATGCTATGGGTCAGATCGATGGATGAGGAGGTGCAGAAGGAAACTGTCCGGCTGATGAGAATTCAGGCAGATGGGAGAACGTGGGTTGGGGGTGCTGGCCTGATATGCTGGCCGCGTCTTATAGATGGTGTTTTATTTGCCTTGTTGGACAGGGAGATGATCACAAGAACGGGCGAGTGTGGTTAGTCTTTGTAGGGTGTCACTGTTGTTCGGTCATTTGATGTGGTGTTGCCCCTAGTAACAGGTGGCAGGCGGTTTACCTGTCACATTCCACCATGGAGTGTGAGCTTGTGCTTGTAGAACAACCTAAACTTCATGGGTAAAGATCCCTTTTCGACTGCTTCTTGGTCAAGTTTGAGGAATCTTTTTCCGAGACTCTAGCTTCAGGTCATGGCTGTGCTATGGGCGTAGAACCGCCTCGGGAACATTGATCGATGTGCGAGTTTCACACGTCCTGACGTGACAGCAAAGAACATGTGTTGTTGGTCCACGGAGTCGTTTAGACTCGGGACTGAGATGTTGATATGTGCGGCAATGGTGTACATGGACTAAAGATGGATCTTTACTCAGCAGGAGGCTTAACGAAATAGTGATCTAGGGCAAGATGCTTATATATATCTTAATTATCGTTACTTTCAGAACCTACCTGGGTAGGTTGGCCCCATCGCCGGAGAGAGCAGAATCCGCGTGTGACAATATGACAGTGGCACTGAGACACCAAATCACCAACCGAAAGACAGCGCTGAAACTAAATCTTCGAGCCACAAACAAGCAGCACACGGCATCTATTTCGGATATCATACCGTAGCACGCATACCCCATCACACTCGTGACATCCAGTCTGTCTGTCACCTGTGTCAACGGACCAAAAAGACAAGCCTTTTCCCCGTTCCACTTGCCCGTCACACAACCCCTCCTCCTCAAGCTGCTGACATGGCAGTCAACCCTCGAGGGAGCGGTTTCCGGTGAACAAAAGGGAGCAACCAACATCCAACCCCATATGACACCCTGCATCTCCTCTCTGTGTAACAGCAACAAAAAAGAAACTCTTGTAAAGAGAAACAAAACCCGTGCGTTGCATAGCACATGCCCTGTATCACCGTTCCATACATACCAAATCCCATCTTCGAGTTTCGGCAACCAAACCTCTTTCACATTTGATCCAGACCATCGTCATCTCCGTTCCCGTTGTTGTTCCAGTGCCATCGTCGTACACATCCATCCGTCCCTTTCCCCCTTATCTCTCACCTCGGTGAGTTCCCCAAGGCGAGGTGAATCCACACCTCCGATATCAAGCCAGAAGCCAAGCCGGGGAAAAAAGAAGATCAATCAAAAGGTCGTTAAAATCAATCCACCCACCCCCACCCACACGCCTCCAAAAAGCGGGGCTGCACTAACGAAATGAAGGGTGTGTGCATCCAACCAACAAAAAAACCGTGCCCATGC